>NW_027316112.1:82500-437500 GCF_026437365.1 Eucyclogobius newberryi
GACCTGGTTTAGTCCTGGTTTAGTCCTGGTTTAGACCTGGTTTAGACCTGGTTTAGACCTGCTTTAGTCCTGCTTTAGACCTGGTTTAGACCTGGTTTAGACCTGGTTTAGACCTGGTTTAGTCCTGGTTTAGTCCTGGTTTAGTTCTGCCAGATTTATCAATACATTTTGTTTAAACGAAAAACCCCAAAAATAAAAAGTTTCTCTTTTGGATTCAAACTGAAAAACAAAAAGATTTAAATCCATGACAGTCTTGGGTCAGTCCTGGGTCAGTCTTGGGTCAGTCCTGGGTCAGTCTCGGGTCAGTGCTGGGTCAGTCTCGGGTCAGTCCTGGGTCAGTCTCGGGTCAGTCCTGGGTCAGTCTCGGGTCAGTCCTGGGTCAGTCTCGGGTCAGTCCTGGGTCAGTCTCGGGTCAGTGCTGGGTCAGTCTTGGGTCAGTCCTGGGTCAGTCTCGGGTCAGTCCTGGGTCAGTGCTGGGTCAGTCCTGGGTCAGTCTTGGGTCAGTCCTGGGTCAGTCCTGGGTCAGTCCTGGGTCAGTCCTGGGTCAGTCTCGGGTCAGTCTCGGGTCAGTCCTGGGTCAGTCTCGGGTCAGTGCTGGGTCAGTCTTGGGTCAGTCCTGGGTCAGTCTCGGGTCAGTCCTGGGTCAGTGCTGGGTCAGTCCTGGGTCAGTCTTGGGTCAGTCCTGGGTCAGTCCTGGGTCAGTCTCGGGTCAGTCTCGGGTCAGTCCTGGGTCAGTCCTGGGTCAGTCTCGGGTCAGTGCTGGGTCAGTCTTGGGTCAGTCCTGGGTCAGTCTCTGGTCAGTGCTGGGTCAGTCTCGGGTCAGTGCTGGGTCAGTCCTGGGTCAGTCCTGGGTCAGTGTCGGGTCAGTGCTGGGTCAGTCTCGGGTCAGTGCTGGGTCAGTGCTGGGTCAGTGTCGGGTCAGTGCTGGGTCAGTCCTGGGTCAGTCCTGGGTCAGTGTCGGGTCAGTGCTGGGTCAGTCTCGGGTCAGTGCTGGGTCAGTGCTGGGTCAGTGTCGGGTCAGTCCTGGGTCAGTCTCGGGTCAGTCCTGGGTCAGTGTCGGGTCAGTCCTGGGTCAGTCTCGGGTCAGTCCTGGGTCAGTGTCGGGTCAGTCCTGGGTCAGTGTCGGGTCAGTCTAGGGTCAGTCCTGGGTCAGTCCTGGGTCAGTCCTGGGTCAGTCCTGGGTCAGTCTCGGGTCAGTGCTGGGTCAGTGCTGGGTCAGTCCTGGGTCAGTCCTGGGTCAGTCTCGGGTCAGTGCTGGGTCAGTGCTGGGTCAGTGCTGGGTCAGTGCTGGGTCAGTCCTGGGTCAGTCTCGGGTCAGTGCTGGGTCAGTCCTGGGTCAGTGCTGGGTCAGTCCTGGGTCAGTCCTGGGTCAGTCTCGGGTCAGTGCTGGGTCAGTGCTGGGTCAGTCCTGGGTCAGTCTCGGGTCAGTGCTGGGTCAGTCCTGGGTCAGTCCTGGGTCAGTCTCGGGTCAGTGCTGGGTCAGTCCTGGGTCAGTCCTGGGTCAGTGCTGGGTCAGTCCTGGGTCAGTCCTGGGTCAGTCTCGGGTCAGTGCTGGGTCAGTCCTGGGTCAGTCCTGGGTCAGTGCTGGGTCAGTCCTGGGTCAGTCCTGGGTCAGTCTCGGGTCAGTGCTGGGTCAGTCCTGGGTCAGTCCTGGGTCAGTGCTGGGTCAGTCCTGGGTCAGTCCTGGGTCAGTCTCGGGTCAGTGCTGGGTCAGTGCTGGGTCAGTGCTGGGTCAGTCCTGGGTCAGACCTGTCTCTCTGTCTCTTCAGTACAAGGCCAAAGACTATAAGTTCATAAAGACGGAGGACTTGGCCGACTCTCACCAGTCGGACTCAGACGATTACTCGGACATGAGCGAGGAGGAGGAAGGACGTGCCACAGCCCCGCCCCTACCAGGCTCCACCCCTACAGGCCACACCCTTGCAGGCCACGCCCCCTCAGAGGACTCGGACTCTGTGGTTTGGTACAGCCTCAAGTCCAGGTCGTACCAGTGTCAGAGCTGCGACAAGGCTTACATCGGACTGGGAGGTCTCAACCGCCATTACAGGTGAGAACCAACCGCCATTACAGGTGAGAACCAACCGCCAGTACAGGTGAGAACCAACCGCCATTACAGGTGAGAACCAACCGCCAGTACAGGTGAGAACCAACCGCCATTACAGGTGAGAACCAACCGCCAGTACAGGTGAGAACCAACCGCCATTACAGGTGAGAACCAACCGCCAGTACAGGTGAGAACCAACCGCCAGTACAGGTGAGAACCAACCGCCAGTACAGGTGAGAACCAACCGCCAGTACAGGTGAGAACCAACCGCCAGTACAGGTGAGAACCAACCGCCATTACAGGTGAGAACCAACCGCCATTACAGGTGAGAACCAACCGCCATTACAGGTGAGAACCAACCGCCAGTACAGGTGAGAACCAACCGCCAGTACAGGTGAGAACCAACCGCCAGTACAGGTGAGAACCAACCGCCATTACAGGTGAGAACCAACCGCCATTACAGGTGAGAACCAACCGCCATTACAGGTGAGAACCAACCGCCAGTACAGGTGAGAACCAACCGCCAGTACAGGTGAGAACCAACCGCCATTACAGGTGAGAACCAACCGCCAGTACAGGTGAGAACCAACCGCCAGTACAGGTGAGAACCAACCGCCAGTACAGGTGAGAACCAACCGCCAGTACACGTGAGAACCAACCGCCATTACAGGTGAGAACCAACCGCCATTACAGGTGAGAACCAACCGCCATTACAGGTGAGAACCAACCGCCAGTACAGGTGAGAACCAACCGCCAGTACAGGTGAGAACCAACCGCCAGTACAGGTGAGAACCAACCGCCAGTACAGGTGAGAACCAACCGCCATTACAGGTGAGAACCAACCGCCAGTACAGGTGAGAACCAACCGCCAGTACAGGTGAGAACCAACCGCCAGTACAGGTGAGAACCAACCGCCAGTACAGGTGAGAACCAACCGCCAGTACAGGTGAGAACCAACCGCCAGTACAGGTGAGAACCAACCGCCAGTACAGGTGAGAACCAACCGCCAGTACACGTGAGAACCAACCGCCATTACAGGTGAGAACCAACCGCCATTACAGGTGAGAACCAACCGCCATTACAGGTGAGAACCAACCGCCAGTACAGGTGAGAACCAACCGCCATTACAGGTGAGAACCAACCGCCAGTACAGGTGAGAACCAACCGCCAGTACAGGTGAGAACCAACCGCCAGTACAGGTGAGAACCAACCGCCAGTACAGGTGAGAACCAACCGCCATTACAGGTGAGAACCAACCGCCATTACAGGTGAGAACCAACCGCCAGTACAGGTGAGAACCAACCGCCATTACAGGTGAGAACCAACCGCCAGTACAGGTGAGAACCATATCATATCAAGAACTTATGTTATTCTTGTAAAAAAGCAGCACCAAACTGAAAGCAGCGCTCTGATTGGCTGAGCACAAGGAGCGTTTTTTAATGAGACGTTTTCTTTTACAGACTGAACCCGACTCATGGAGATCCAATCACACCTGAGGACGCAGGCGACAAAACCACCGCCACAAGAGATGACGCCCAATCGGAGGAGTCCAAGGGCCAATCACGGCCCTCTAAAGCCTCGTCGCCTGATGGAGACAGCGAGGACGAGGAGGACGAAGAGGACGAAGAGGACGAGGAGGACGAGGTACAGATCAGTGCAGCTAATGGACATTATCAGTAAGAAGCTAGTTACTGTTGCCACGGCAACATCAAACGGGACACATCTTTATTTTCAATCATATTTATTTAAATCTCAAAAACACAAGATTTAACTGAATAAAACTGACTTTAGTATCAAACGGTCTCACTGCACGAGCCTGACTGACCAATGTCTGTCCTCAGGAAGAAGCCCCGCCCCTCAGGGGGCGGCACAGAGGTCCAGGACGTCCCAGAGGGCGTGGTCGTGGTCGCGGGCGAGGGAGGGGTCGTGGGCGGGGCCTAGGATTCACCATCAGCAAGGTCAGTCTAACCCTGATGCCCTCCCTCTGTGTGAGTCTAACCCTGATGCCCTCCCTCTGTGAGTCTAACCCTGATGCCCTCCCTCTGTGAGTCTAACCCTGATGCCCTCCCATAGGTCGTGGGTCTGGGCCGGGGTCGCAGAGGTCGTCCTCCTAAACTGAGATACAGTGCAGAAGAAGAAGCTGACCGACGGAAAGACCGACTCCAAGAGGTCAGAGGTCACGCTGTGAGCAGGAGTTACAGGAGAATCTAGTCGTTACAAATGCAGGAGACGTTTTTCAGCTTCACTTTTAGGCCGGATTCTTCTGATTTGATCTTTTTTACACAGATGAAAGAGTCTGTTTTACAAGCTTGATTTATATGAGCTTTAAATGAGAGCTCCTGGTCCAATAAGACTCTGAGGTTTCTTACAGTAGAACTGGAGGCTTCAGTGAGACTATCTGCTCAGATAGAGCGTCTCGTACATGTTTAGGACCAGCACAATGACCTCCAGCACAATGACCTCCAGCACAATGACCTCCAGCACAATGACCTCCAGCACAATGACCTCCAGCACAATGACCCCCAGCACATTGACCCCCAGCACATTGACCTCCAGCACAATGACCCCCAGCGCATTGACCTCCAGCACAATGACCTCCAGCACATTGACCTCCAGCACATTGACCTCCAGCACATTGACCTCCAGCACATTGACCTCCAGCACATTGACCTCCAGCACAATGACCTCCAGCACAATGACCTCCAGCACAATGACCTCCAGCACATTGACCTCCAGCACAATGACCCCCAGCACATTGACCTCGGTTTGTTCAGGGTTAAGAAGCAGATCGTTAAGTGTCCTCCAGGTTTTTACATCCTTCACACAAGCTCTAAGTCTGTCTGATCATGTGACCTGATCATGTGACCTAACGGCAGCATGTAAAGAGTAAACAGAATTGGACCGAGTACTGACCCCTGTGGCACACCGTAAATTACTGTAGAACAAGGGGAGGAGCTCTGGTTTACATGAACAAACTGGTACATATCATATAAATAGGATGTAAACCAGCTGAGGGCGGGGCCTCTGAGGGCGGGGCCTCTGACACCTACATCACATTCTAACCTCTGCAGTAGAATGTTGTGGTCGATGGTCAAACGCTGAGGTCTGGACCCTGCTGTGGTTGGCTCTGAACCCTGCTGTGGTGGGCTCTGAACCCTGCTGTGGTGGGCTCTGAACCCTGCTGTGGTGGGCTCTGAACCCTGCTGTGGTTGGCTCTGAACCCTGCTGTGGTGGGCTCTGAACCCTGCTGTGGTGGGCTCTGAACCCTGCTGTGGTGGGCTCTGAACCCTGCTGTGGTGGGCTCTGGACCCTGCTGTGGTGGGCTCTGAACCCTGCTGTGGTTGGCTCTGAACCCTGCTGTGGTGGGCTCTGAACCCTGCTGTGGTGGGCTCTGGACCCTGCTGTGGTGGGCTCTGAACCCTGCTGTGGTTGGCTCTGAACCCTGCTGTGGTGGGCTCTGAACCCTGCTGTGGTGGGCTCTGAACCCTGCTGTGGTGGGCTCTGAACCCTGCTGTGGTTGGCTCTGAACCCTGCTGTGGTGGGCTCTGAACCCTGCTGTGGTGGGCTCTGAACCCTGCTGTGGTGTGTCTGCAGGTGGTGGACCAGTGCGAGGACGAGGACCTCATGGACATCGTGCTGCCGCGTCTTTCCAAAGTCATGAGTCTGTGGGAGCTGCTGCTCGCCAAGGTGATGATATAATATCACAACTGCAGTCGCCTTGAGGGTCTAAACCAGGTCCAAACCAGGTCCAAACCAGGTCCAAACCAGGTCTAAACCAGGTCTAAACCAGGTCCAAACCAGGTCCAAACCAGGTCTAAACCAGGTCTAAACCAGGTCTAAACCAGGTCTAAACCAGGTCTAAACCAGGTCCAAACCAGGTCTAAACCAGGTCCAAACCAGGTCTAAACCAGGTCTAAACCAGGTCCAAACCAGGTCTAAACCAGGTCCAAACCAGGTCTAAACCAGGTCTAAACCAGGTCTAAACCAGGTCCAAACCAGGTCTAAACCAGGTCTAAACCAGGTCCAAACCAGGTCTAAACCAGGTCCAAACCAGGTCTAAACCAGGTCCAAACCAGGTCTAAACCAGGTCTAAACCAGGTCTAAACCAGGTCTAAACCAGGTCTAAACCAGGTCTAAACCAGGTCCAAACCAGGTCCAAACCAGGTCCAAACCAGGTCTAAACCAGGTCTAAACCAGGTCTAAACCAGGTCTAAACCAGGTCCAAACCAGGTCTAAACCAGGTCTAAACCAGGTCTAAACCAGGTCCAAACCAGGTCCAAACCAGGTCCAAACCAGGTCCAAACCAGGTCCAAACCAGGTCTAAACCAGGTCTAAACCAGGTCCAAACCAGGTCCAAACCAGGTCCAAACCAGGTCTAAACCAGGTCTAAACCAGGTCTAAACCAGGTCCAAACCAGGTCTAAACCAGGTCCAAACCAGGTCTAAACCAGGTCTAAACCAGGTCTAAACCAGGTCTAAACCAGGTCTAAACCAGGTCTAAACCAGGTCTAAACCAGGTCCAAACCAGGTCTAAACCAGGTCTAAACCAGGTCTAAACCAGGTCCAAACCAGGTCTAAACCAGGTCCAAACCAGGTCCAAACCAGGTCCAAACCAGGTCCAAACCAGGTCCAAACCAGGTCCAAACCAGGTCCAAACCAGGTCTAAACCAGGTCTAAACCAGGTCCAAACCAGGTCTAAACCAGGACTAAACCAGGACTAAACCAGGTCCAAACCAGGTCTAAACCAGGTCCAAACCAGGTCCAAACCAGGTCCAAACCAGGTCCAAACCAGGTCCAAACCAGGTCTAAACCAGGTCCAAACCAGGTCTAAACCAGGTCTAAACCAGGTCTAAACCAGGTCCAAACCAGGTCCAAACCAGGTCTAAACCAGGTCTAAACCCTCACCCCCTCTACCCTGGTACGCAATCTCGGTGTCATCATGGACCCCACCCTCTCCTTCACTCCCCATGTCAGCCACATCGTCAAGACCTCATACTTCCACCTCCGCCGCATCGCCAAAATCCGACACTGCCTCACCCTCCCCGCTGCTGAATCCCTCATCCATGCCTTCATCTCCTCCCGCCTCGACTACTGCACCTCCCTCCTCACTGGCATCTCCTCCCATTCCCTCCACAGACTCCAAATGGTCCAAAACTCCGCTGCCCGCCTCCTCACCCACACCCGTCTCCTCACCCACACCCGCCTCCTCACCCACACCCGCCTCCTCACCCACACCCTCCTCCTCACCCACACCCTCCTCCTCACCCACACCCTCCTCCTTACCCACACCCGCCTCCTCACCCACACCCTCCTCCTCACCCACACCCGCCTCCTCACCCACACCCTCCTCACCCACACCTTCCTCACCCACACCCTCCTCCTCACCCACACCCTCCTCCTCACCCACACCCTCCTCCTTACCCACACCCGCCTCCTCACCCACACCCGCCTCCTCACCCACACCCGCCTCCTCACCCACACCCTCCTCACCCACACCTTCCTCACCCACACCCGCCTCCTCACCCACACCCTCCTCCTCACCCACACCCTCCTCCTCACCCACACCCTCCTCCTTACCCACACCCGCCTCCTCACCCACACCCGGTCCCGTGATCACATCACTCCCGTTCTCCGCTCTCTCCACTCTCTCCCCATCAAGCAGCGCATAAACTTTAAAATACTCCTCCTCACCTTCAAAGCTCTTCACCACCTTGCCCCCCCCTACCTGTCTGACCTCCTCATCCCCCACCGCCCCACCCGAGCTCTCCGATCCTCCTCCTCTCTCACCCTGACTGCACCAACATCCCGACTCAAAACTTTTGGCGACAGAGCATTCTCCCGAACAGCACCCCGACTCTGGAACTCCCTCCCCCCCGTCCCACTCTCCCTCACTCACAACATTCAAATCCCGCCTAAAAACATACCTCTTCACCCAAGCCTATGACCTCCCCTACCCCTAGCCTCCTCTACCCCATTGCCTACTCTTCTACCCCCTGTTACATCCCCATCTTTTTCTCTCTACTTCTTCTGTCTTGTTCATTTTATCTGTATATTAATGTGTATTGTACGTGTTGTCCCCCCTGTCTGTAAATACCCCCCCTTTTTTATTATGTTCAGCGTCTTTGGGTCACTGAAAAGCGCTATATGAATAAGTTATTAATATTATTAAACCAGGTCTAAACCATTATTACACTACAACTCAAATTGACAGAGAAAAGAGTCTAAATCAGTACTTGTTTACTTGTTTGTCTCAGGTGGAGCGCGGCGTTCCCTCGAGTCCTTTCTTCCCGGACATTTATCGTGAGTTTGAGTCTCTGCAGACTGAGGTCCGACAGGCGGCTCAGGAATACATCAGTCTCCCTCAGACCACCACAGGAACCACCACAGGAACCACCACAGGAACCACCACAGGAACCACCACAGGAACCACCACAGGAACCACCACAGGAACCACCACAGCACCTCTGGAAGTACGCAACATCGAGGTGAGTGACTGGACCTGGACTGGGACTAAACCAGGACCAGGACCAGAACCACAGTCTCAGTTGAGCTGGTCTGCAGGTGGCTCGGTGTCTGGGGATCTTGGACGAGGTGAACCGTGTGAAAGTCCCAGGAGCCTCCACCTCCTCCACCAAGAACGTGCGCTACATGGAGGTAAGACCAGGTCTACAACCGGTCTGAATGTGGTCTGAATGTGGTCTGAATGTGGTCTGAATGTGGTCTGAATGTGGTCTGAATGTGGTCTGAATGTGGTCTGAATGTGGTCTGAATGTGGTCTGAATCTGGTCTGAATGTGGTCTGAATCTGGTCTGAATGTGGTCTGAATGTGGTCTGAATGTGGTCTGAATGTGGTCTGAATCTGGTCTGAATCTGGTCTGAATCTGGTCTGAATCTGGTCTGAATGTGGTCTGAATGTGGTCTGAATGTGGTCTGAATGTGGTCTGAATGTGGTCTGAATGTGGTCTGAATGTGGTCTGAATGTGGTCTGAATCTGGTCTGAATGTGGTCTGAATCTGGTCTGAATCTGGTCTGAATGTGGTCTGAATCTGGTCTGAATCTGGTCTGAATCTGGTCTGAATCTGGTCTGAATGTGGTCTGATCTGGTCTGAATGTGGTCTGAATGTGGTCTGAATGTGGTCTGAATGTGGTCTGAATGTGGTCTGAATGTGGTCTGAATGTGGTCTGAATGTGGTCTGAATGTGGTCTGAATGTGGTCTGAATCTGGTCTGAATGTGGTCTGAATCTGGTCTGAATGTGGTCTGAATGTGGTCTGAATGTGGTCTGAATGTGGTCTGAATGTGGTCTGAATGTGGTCTGAATGTGGTCTGAATGTGGTCTGAATCTGGTCTGAATGTGGTCTGAATGTGGTCTGAATCTGGTCTGAATGTGGTCTGAATCTGGTCTGAATCTGGTCTGAATCTGGTCTGAATCTGGTCTGAATGTGGTCTGAATGTGGTCTGAATGTGGTCTGAATGTGGTCTGAATGTGGTCTGAATGTGGTCTGAATGTGGTCTGAATCTGGTCTGAATGTGGTCTGAATGTGGTCTGAATGTGGTCTGAATGTGGTCTGAATCTGGTCTGAATCTGGTCTGAATCTGGTCTGAATCTGGTCTGAATGTGGTCTGAATGTGGTCTGAATGTGGTCTGAATGTGGTCTGAATGTGGTCTGAATGTGGTCTGAATGTGGTCTGAATGTGGTCTGAATCTGGTCTGAATCTGGTCTGAATGTGGTCTGAATGTGGTCTGAATGTGGTCTGAATGTGGTCTGAATGTGGTCTGAATCTGGTCTGAATCTGGTCTGAATCTGGTCTGAATCTGGTCTGAATGTGGTCTGAATGTGGTCTGAATGTGGTCTGAATGTGGTCTGAATCTGGTCTGAATCTTGTCTGAATCTTGTCTGAATGTGGTCTGAATGTGGTCTGAATGTGGTCTGAATGTGGTCTGAATGTGGTCTGAATCTGGTCTGAATCTGGTCTGAATCTGGTCTGAATCTGGTCTGAATCTGGTCTGAATGTGGTCTGAATGTGGTCTGAATGTGGTCTGAATGTGGTCTGAATGTGGTCTGAATGTGGTCTGAATGTGGTCTGAATCTGGTCTGAATGTGGTCTGAATGTGGTCTGAATCTGGTCTGAATGTGGTCTGAATGTGGTCTGAATGTGGTCTGAATCTGGTCTGAATCTGGTCTGAATCTGGTCTGAATCTGGTCTGAATCTGGTCTGAATCTGGTCTGAATCTGGTCTGAATGTGGTCTGAATCTGGTCTGAATCTGGTCTGAATCTGGTCTGAATCTGGTCTGAATCTGGTCTGAATCTGGTCTGAATCTGGTCTGAATGTGGTCTGAATGTGGTCTGAATCTGGTCTGAATGTGGTCTGAATGTGGTCTGAATCTGGTCTGAATCTGGTCTGAATCTGGTCTGAATCTGGTCTGAATCTGGTCTGAATGTGGTCTGAATCTGGTCTGAATGTGGTCTGAACAGGTTTGATGGTAGATGTTTTTCTCACAGAACTCAAAGATGCTTCCTCCATCCAAGCGTTTTAAGATGGAGAACAGTGTGACTGTCCATCAAAACGGCCTGGAGTCTCCAAAAACAAGTGAGTCACAGCAAATACACAGAGAAGGTCTGAGGAGCGGGAGAAGGTCTGAGAGGAGCGGGAGAAGGTCTGAGAGGAGCGGGAGAAGGTCTGAGAGGAGCGGGAGAAGGTCTGAGAGGAGCGGGAGAAGGTCTGAGAGGAGCGGGAGAAGGTCTGAGAGGAGCGGGAGAAGGTCTGAGAGGAGCGGGAGAAGGTCTGAGAGGAGCGGGAGAAGGTCTGAGAGGAGCGGGAGAAGGTCTGAGAGGAGCGGGAGAAGGTCTGAGAGGAGCGGGAGAAGGTCTGAGAGGAGCGGGAGAAGGTCTGAGAGGAGCGGGAGAAGGTCTGAGAGGAGCGGGAGAAGGTCTGAGAGGAGCGGGAGAAGGTCTGAGAGGAGCGGGAGAAGGTCTGAGAGGAGCGGGAGAAGGTCTGAGAGGAGCGGGAGAAGGTCTGAGAGGAGCGGGAGAAGGTCTGAGAGGAGCGGGAGAAGGTCTGAGAGGAGCGGGAGAAGGTCTGAGAGGAGCGGGAGAAGGTCTGAGAGGAGCGGGAGAAGGTCTGAGAGGAGCGGGAGAAGGTCTGAGAGGAGCGGGAGAAGGTCTGAGAGGAGCGGGAGAAGGTCTGAGAGGAGCGGGAGAAGGTCTGAGAGGAGCGGGAGAAGGTCTGAGAGGAGCGGGAGAAGGTCTGAGAGGAGCGGGAGAAGGTCTGAGAGGAGCGGGAGAAGGTCTGAGAGGAGCGGGAGAAGGTCTGAGAGGAGCGGGAGAAGGTCTGAGAGGAGCGGGAGAAGGTCTGAGAGGAGCGGGAGAAGGTCTGAGAGGAGCGGGAGAAGGTCTGAGAGGAGCGGGAGAAGGTCTGAGAGGAGCGGGAGAAGGTCTGAGAGGAGCGGGAGAAGGTCTGAGAGGAGCGGGAGAAGGTCTGAGAGGAGCGGGAGAAGGTCTGAGAGGAGCGGGAGAAGGTCTGAGAGGAGCGGGAGAAGGTCTGAGAGGAGCGGGAGAAGGTCTGAGAGGAGCGGGAGAAGGTCTGAGAGGAGCGGGAGAAGGTCTGAGAGGAGCGGGAGAAGGTCTGAGAGGAGCGGGAGAAGGTCTGAGGAGCGGGAGAAGGTCTGAGAGGAGCGGGAGAAGGTCTGAGAGGAGCGGGAGAAGGTCTGAGAGGAGCGGGAGAAGGTCTGAGAGGAGCGGGAGAAGGTCTGAGAGGAGCGGGAGAAGGTCTGAGAGGAGCGGGAGAAGGTCTGAGAGGAGCGGGAGAAGGTCTGAGAGGAGCGGGAGAAGGTCTGAGAGGAGCGGGAGAAGGTCTGAGAGGAGCGGGAGAAGGTCTGAGGAGCGGGAGAAGGAGCGGGAGAAGGTCTGAGAGGAGCGGGAGAAGGTCTGAGGAGCGGGAGAAGGAGCGGGAGAAGGTCTGAGAGGAGCGGGAGAAGGTCTGAGAGGAGCGGGAGAAGGTCTGAGAGGAGCGGGAGAAGGTCTGAGGAGCGGGAGAAGGTCTGAGGAGCGGGAGAAGGTCTGAGAGGAGCGGGAGAAGGTCTGAGAGGAGCGGGAGAAGGTCTGAGGAGCGGGAGAAGGTCTGAGAGGAGCGGGAGAAGGTCTGAGAGGAGCGGGAGAAGGTCTGAGAGGAGCGGGAGAAGGTCTGAGAGGAGCGGGAGAAGGTCTGAGAGGAGCGGGAGAAGGTCTGAGAGGAGCGGGAGAAGGTCTGAGAGGAGCGGGAGAAGGTCTGAGAGGAGCGGGAGAAGGTCTGAGAGGAGCGGGAGAAGGTCTGAGGAGCGGGAGAAGGTCTGAGGAGCGGGAGAAGGTCTGAGAGGAGCGGGAGAAGGTCTGAGAGGAGCGGGAGAAGGTCTGAGGAGCGGGAGAAGGTCTGAGAGGAGCGGGAGAAGGTCTGAGAGGAGCGGGAGAAGGTCTGAGAGGAGCGGGAGAAGGTTGCTTAACCTGAATTGACCTGTGATCTCTGGTCCTGACCTGGTCCTTTTATTCAAGGTTCTGTGAGTCCTCTGCTTCAGGAGCCCCGCCCCCCAGCTGCAGAGCCCCGCCCCTCAGCTGCAGAGCCCCGCCCCTCAGCTGCCGAGCCCCGCCCCTCAGCTGCAGAGCCCCGCCCCTCAGCTGCAGAGCCCCGCCCCTCAGCTGCAGAGCCCAGGTCAGTCCTGCTTTAGATTGTGTTGAACTCGTGTTGAACTCGTGACCTGAATGTACATGTGACCTCTGACCTCTCTCTCTGGTCAGTGCGATGGAGGTGGACGCGCTCTTGTCCAATCAGGAGGCAGATCCCAGTGACATCACGGCGCAGATGAACAAGCTGGAGGAAGCACTCAAGTCCCCGCCCCCTAAAGACGCCCCGCCCCCAGCACTCTCCGACCCCGCCTTATCACGTGACCTGCCCTCGGACACGCCCACAACACAAGCTCCACCTCCTGCACCATGTGAGGCTGTCACTCCAGGCCCTGCCCCCTCCCCCACAGGCCCCTCCCCCACAGCAGAAACCACGCCCCCGGTGGCAGAGACTGGCTCAGTGTAAAAAAGGTTTTATGAGTTTTTTTAAGCGTTTGTAGTTTTTTGAGGGAAACTGAGAGAACGCTTTGGTTTCTTTCATCGTTTCATGTTCCTCCAATAAACTCTTCACCATCAAATCTGTTTTTAAATTTGTTAAAAATGTCCGTTTGTAAAAAGGAAATAAAAAAGCGGATTCTCTGCCTCAAGTGTTTGTTTGATCTTAAAGGTCAAGTCAGGACAAACTTCATAATAAAACAGGATTATTACTGGCCTCCGGGCCCCGCCCTCCTGTTGTACCCGAGAGGCCGCCTCCGGGCCCCGCCCTCCTGTTGTACCCGAGAGGCCGCCTCCGGGCCCCGCCCTCCTGTTGTACCCGAGAGGCCGCCGCCTCCGGGCCCCGCCCTCCTGTTGTACCCGAGAGGCCGCCTCCGGGCCCCGCCCTCCTGTTGTACCCGAGAGGCCGCCTCCGGGCCCCGCCCTCCTGTTGTACCCGAGAGGCCGCCTCCGGGCCCCGCCCTCCTGTTGTACCCGAGAGGCCGCCGCCTCCGGGCCCCGCCCTCCTGTTGTACCCGAGAGGCCGCCTCCGGGCCCCGCCCTCCTGTTGTACCCGAGAGGCCGCCGCCTCCGGGCCCCGCCCTCCTGTTGTACCCGAGAGGCCGCCTCCGGGCCCCGCCCTCCTGTTGTACCCGAGAGGCCGCCTCCGGGCCCCGCCCTCCTGTTGTACCCGAGAGGCCGCCTCCGGGCCCCGCCCTCCTGTTGTACCCGAGAGGCCGCCTCCGGGCCCCGCCCTCCTGTTGTACCCGAGAGGCCGCTTCCCAACAAACTTCTGCTGCGACACGTGTTTGTTCATTAGCTCCATGACATCATTTCGTCTCAGATTTACGTCTCTTCTGAGCTCGAAGTCTTTCTCTGTCGTCTAACGAGCACACACAGACATAACAAGCACACACAGACATAACGAGCACACACAGACATAACGAGCACACACAGGCATAACGAGCACACACAGGCATAACGAGCACACACAGGCATAACGAGCACACACAGGCATAACTAGCACACACAGACATAACAAGCACACACAGACATAACGAGCACACACAGGCATAACGAGCACACACAGACATAACGAGCACACACAGGCATAACGAGCACACACAGACATAACGAGCACACACAGACATAACGAGCACACACAGACATAACAAGCACACACAGACATAACAAGCACACACAGGCATAACGAGCACACACAGACATAATGAGCACACACAGGCATAACAAGCACACACAGACATAACAAGCACACACAGACATAACAAGCACACACAGACATAACAAGCACACACAGGCATAACAAGCACACACAGACATAACAAGCACACACAGACATAACAAGCACACACAGACATAACAAGCACACGTGCACCAGAACGAGCCGCACAGAGGCTGCAGGTGTGCAGTAGGACGCAGGGAATGATTGACATGTGGCAGGACCACTCAGCTGTCGGCTCCAAGAGGAAATGAGACTCTGGGCGCCAAAAATCCTCTTTTCAAACTTTAAGGTTCTAGAAAAAGCCTGTTTTACGTTGCATCTCCTGTGACAATCGTGAGTGAGCTTCAGATCTGGAGGACGTGAGGTCGAAGCTCAGATCATCTCGTGGTTCTGTCCTTATATTGTCCTTATATCGACCTTATATCGACCTTATATCGTCCTTATATCGACCTTATATCGACCTTATATCGTCCTTATATTGACCTTATATCGTCCTTATATTGACCTTATATCGTCCTTATATTGACCTTATATCGTCCTTATATCGTCCTTATATTGACCTTATATTGTCCTTATATCGACCTTAAATCGACATTTATATCGTCCTCATATCGACTTTATATCGTCCTTATATTGACCTTATATTGACCTTAAATCGACATTTATATCGTCCTTATATCGACCTTATATCGACCTTATATCGTCCTTATATTGACCTTATATTGACCTTAAATCGACATTTATATCGTCCTTATATCGACCTTATATCGACCTTATATCGTCCTTATATTGACCTTATATTGTCCTTATATCGACCTTATATTGTCCTAATATCGACCTTAAATCGACATTTATATCGTCCTTATATCGACCTTATATCGACCTTATATCGTCCTTATATTGACCTTATATCGTCCTTATATTGACCTTATATTGTCCTTATATCGACCTTATATTGACCTTATATTGACCTTAAATCGACATTTATATCGTCCTTATATCGACCTTATATCGACCTTATATCGTCCTTATATTGACCTTATATTGACCTTAAATCGACATTTATATCGTCCTTATATCGACCTTATATCGACCTTATATCGTCCTTATATTGACCTTATATTGTCCTTATATCGACCTTATATTGTCCTAATATCGACCTTAAATCGACATTTATATCGTCCTTATATCGACCTTATATCGTCCTTATATTGACCTTATATCGTCCTTATATTGACCTTATATTGTCCTTATATCGACCTTATATTGTCCTAATATCGACCTTAAATCGACATTTATATCGTCCTTATATCGACCTTATATTGTCCTTATATCGACCTTATATTGTCCTAATATCGACCTTAAATCGACATTTATATCGTCCTTATATCGACCTTATATCGACCTTATATCGTCCTTATATTGACCTTATATCGTCCTTATATTGACCTTATATTGTCCTTATATCGACCTTATATTGTCCTAATATCGACCTTAAATCGACATTTATATCGTCCTTATATCGACCTTATATCGACCTTATATCGTCCTTATATTGACCTTATATCGTCCTTATATTGACCTTATATCGTCCTTATATTGACCTTATATTGTCCTTATATCGACCTTATATTGTCCTTATATCGACCTTAAATCGTCCTTATATTGACCTTATATCGACCTTATATCGTCCTTATATTGACCTTATATTGTCCTTATATCGACCTTATATTGTCCTTATATCGACCTTAAATCGACATTTATATCGTCCTTATATCGACTTTATATCGTCCTTATATTGACCTTAAATCGACCTTAAATCGACCTTATATTGACCTTAAATCGACCTTATAGTTTTGAAGTTAGTCTTTATTCGACTTATGAAACATTTAGAGTCTCGGCTCCTTCTGAACCACAAGGTGGCGCTGTGGAGCAAAGATGAACTGAATTTGCTCCATTAAATCACACAATCTGCAGAAGAAAACGATTCAGTCGTTTCGTCTGGACTTTTTCTTTTTGAAAAAAAACGATGTCTCAACTCATCCAAGAGTCATTCTCAATCTGTCAATCAAGACCAGGAACTCAGATATTTACCCTACTCTGAGTAAGCCCCGCCCACCGGGCCTCCTGATAAAAGGTGTTGTTGGTTTCAGTCCTTTCATGGACATCAGCCTCACGTTGTCCCTGTCTCACTCGCGCTCCTTCGACTGATTCTGATCTTTATCAAACGTATCATTTAAAAAACAGGAAGTGTCACACGGACAATCTGAAGAATACTTTTATTAGAAATTTATAAAATAATGAACAAACAACATTTAAAGGAAATCTGATTCATGAAACTGCTTTTTCTTTCAATTTATCTCTTTATTTTCTCTGTTTGGACTAAACTTTGGAACAAACGTAAACTTTGGTCAAACTAAATGATTCTTGTCTCTGTGACCTCTGACCTTTTGATCAAACATTTGAAACGATTCACTATTTGCTATTGGTCTCTCGCTCGGGGGGGTCCGGGGGGTCTCTCGCTCGGGGGGTCTCTCGCTCGGGGGGTCTCTCTTGTTCACGCTGCACTGGAAACAGCCAGTTTCTTGAGATGATCCATGAAGACCTGCAGACTCACGTCGTCTGTGAGGATGGGGGCCCCGGACTCCTGAGGGACACAAAGGTGAGAAATGTGTGTCATGGTCATTATTAGTTTAGTTTTGTCAGATTAAAGTTCTTTCAATGGAACAATCACAGCTGCACTTTCTAAAATAATGTGACTTTAGTTTATTTCTAAACCACCGGCTGCTCCTGCAGCTGTTCAGAGGCTGCTCCTGCAGCTGTTCAGAGGAGACACATAAATGATGGCACAGGTGCACTGTTTATGGAAATGCTGTTAGAGCAATAATGGAATTAATTAAGAAAAGTTATTTTTTTGTTTAAGTATAAATAAGTATTAAATTAATGTAATTACAATCTGAATCTTTAGTATAAATTCCTAATGTTCAAATTATGAACAAAGTCTAATCCTTAAGTTAAATGTATAATTTATGTCATGCTTCAGTCTGGAGCGGGAGAGGGCGGGGCCAGAGCGGGAGAGGGCGGGGCCAGAGCGGGAGAGGGCGGGGCCAAACTTAATTGGTCAAAGAGGAACAGGTGAGACAGTCTCTGACCGCTGTAATGGCAGAAAATGGGTCATGTCATGTCATTCTAATGTTGTTTTAGGCCATGACATGTCACGGAATTAATATCTTTGTTGTTCTCCTGTGCAGATGGGATAAGAATATGAGGTCCTGATTATACTGAATATCTACTGTCCGGCGCCTCTTAATCATCAATTAATGCGTCAGGACCGGATTCAGTGTGGAAATGGTCTTTGATTAAACCTCTGAAGAGCTGGAACCGTCACAGACGTGATAGTCTGGTCTATCTCTTTTTGAGCTGATTTGGGTTGTGATTATGTCATGTTTGTTACCACCTATAAAAGGTGTACTTTGTAACTTGTAAAGTTAGGTAGGGACAGAACGAACTTGTCTTAGGGAAAGTGAGGGTGTTTATCCACTGTGCACGTGAATAAACTTCCACCTTTTGAGAGAGACCGAGAGACTCTGTTTCTGCTTCAAGTTATTGCCTGGTTACTCTTTACTTGATCATTGTTTACAGGAAACTGCCGTAACATTTTGGCGTCTTACGAACGACGGATCCTTCGGCGGCGGTCCATCTTTTCAGGGTTCGTGTGAAGCAGGGCTGGCCACCTGGAACACCACATTCCAGCCTCCATTCTCCACGGTTTGAGACGGGAGGCCTGCGTCACCGGCCCGGAGGAGGGGAGCGCCGACGTTCGGATTCGAAAACAACCACCGCGGTGAGTCTTTTTTTGTCTCTCTCAACTAGGTCGAATCATAGGGTATTAATCTGTTTTTGTAATTTTTTTTGTACTTTGTTTTACTCTCGGATCTGTTTTTGAATATTTCTTGTGATATTTTGCTAAAGTTACATTTACTGGTGTCTGTAGGAGGACAATGTTTGTTTTTTATAACACACTCGAGATAACCATAATCAGTCGGCAGAAGGCCACTGCAGAGAAGAGCCCACTTATTTCACTAGCTAAAGCAATTTAAACATTGTCTTGTAGTCTAGTTTTGCCTGGGGTAAAAATAGTCTTAGCGAGTGGTGGACCCTAGACTAAAGAAGAGTGGAAGGTACGATTTAGCATAACACAGACGTGTGATTTTGACTTAACGTACGGTTACAAAATGGGGAAAAATCAATCGAAGTGTGTAAAAATTCCTGAGACACCAGTAATGTTGATAATGTCAAACAAGTATGGGGCGGAGTGTTTAGAATGCCTGCCGGTCTGGACTGAAAAATATGGGTTCCCAGTAGGAGGGTCTTTAAGCATGAGTCAAATTGCAAAACTTAAAACAAACTTAGAGGAAGCACAAGAGAAGCTGTTAAAATCTAAAAAAGTATCAAGTGAGTCGGTTAAGTGGGTGCGGAAACACGAGAAGTGGGTAAAAGTGTGGGAGACGGAAGCGGAGTCACGTGAGCGAAAGAGACTATGTAAACAATTGACTGTGAAGGTTGAATGTGAGGAAGAAGGAGAGAGTCGAAAACCGCCGCAATATTCACATACTGCTGCCAACCCTTATCTCACAGCAGACACCAGCACACACACGGCTGGTGCGCGCCCACGCACACACGCACTCACACCGCCACAACTGGAAGAACGGATCACTTCGTCTATGCCTTCTCTTTATCCAGATTTGACCGGTCTTTCTGCGGCGCTGCTCGACACCGACCTGGACGCCTACCCCAGCGGTCGACCCCACCCAAACCCACCACCAGAACTCGAGGGGGACGGAGCCACAGGGGGCATCGAGCCAACGCAAGTAAAATACAAAAAACCCAAACCTGCTCAAGTAGAAAAGGACTGGACTAACCTTCTACGGACAGGACAAGATATTGGACCACACGTGTCCTTGCCAATGGTGGAGGTGGCAGGCCCGGAGGGACAGATGTTTGTTTATAGACCCTGGAGCCCAGAAGAGGTCCTGGCCAACTCCAAAGCCCTGCCTGACCCAGTGCCCAATGGGACTACATTTGCTAGAGAATTCGAAGAATTTTGCCAAGAGCTAAGACCTTCCGGGTTAGAATGTAGAAAAATTTTACTATCTGCTCTGAGGACTAGCGATTTTGCAAAAATTAAAGGAGCCATTCCACCTAATGACATGCGGGCCGACAAACCAGTCTATGAACACAATGTGGGATACATTGCGGCTATAAAGGGGCTGAATACGGCCATCACTGAGGCCTTTCCAATCAAATATGACCCTGAAGCCCTCCTGGGGTGTAAACAAAAGCCAGACGAGACCACAGACGACTATTTTCATAGATTCTCCGTTCTGTATAAAGAAAAGAGTGGCATGGTAGACACACCGGGCTCAGCATATGAAGAAAGCCTTTGTCGGGCCCTCTGCCCTGGCATCCTTCCAGACATTTTTGCCAAAGTGGAAAAGTTGTATATTGGTGGACTTGACCAGCCCAAGCTCGATGACCTGCGCAGATATGCACGTCATGCGCAAAAGCTTATCTCAAAGACACAAAAAAAAAGGAAGAGAAACGGGCTACGGAACAACACGAGGCCACACTGACACTTTTTTCCGGTAGACCAGAGGGGCATCACCAACGCGGCCGTGGGCGTGGGCGTGGGAGACGAGAACAACGTAGGGGGGCGTGTTTCACATGTGGACAGTTCGGACACTTTGCCAGAGACTGCACAGCTGCACCACAGCAGCCCGGACCTTATGTTAACGATCAACTTCCCACAGCAAATCACGCACCGACCCCCTACGTACCCAGACCACAACATTTTCTCCCCACTATGCAGCCTGGACCTTACTCTGCTAACGGACAACTGCCCATGGCCAATCATGGACTCAGATCACAACAAGCTCTGCCCACTCAACCATGTTTAGCTCTTCCAGCTCCTGGACATTATGGGGGGTCGGATTGACTGGCGGGGGCGGAAGGGGGCAGGTCCGAGCACGCAGCAGAGACGACTGGCTCAACGACACACGCACCGGAACAACACCCACAACAACACCTGCAAGAGGGTAACATGCACCTGGCAATCACCTATCTTGAGGCATGTGCAGTGGTACCGGAGGGTACCTATTCTAAAATTAGTCAAGCTAAAGCTAAATTTCCAGAGTACCAATTGAACGTTAACGGGGAAAAAATTGATTTTTTGGTGGATTCAGGGGCTACAAATTCAGTGATTAAATGTTCTGCACTAACGGAAAAACCTCGGCTGGGGGGTCGTTACACATTTTCATTATCAGCTTCTGGGGAGACAACGAAGGAGCATTTCACATCTCCTTTAAAATGTTTTGATGTCGCTGGTCACTCGTTCAAACATTCATTTCTCTATTCCCCTGTGTGTCCAGTGAACTTGATAGGACGGGATCTGATGTGTCGATTAGGAATTTGCCTTATCTCCACATCAGACGGCCTGCAGGTCACAAATAACAGAGAATTGGTACATGGTTTAAATTTTCTGGCAAAGCGTACAGAGGCTCCTGAATATGACTATTTTTGGAAATTGTCCCCAAATTCCTCAATTCAGTTAATTTCATTAGCCTATGAGAAAGTGACACACAATGAGAATGTTGACTTCAAGGATGTGAGAGAATTGCAGTGCTCGTTTTGTTTGCCCACAGATGCAACAGAAATAGAATGTGATTTTGATGCTTGTTGGAATGAATGCTGTGAGGACTTTTTAAAGACGGAACATTTATTCTGGGGTAGAGACTTTTCTGTTGTCTCCGTGTCACTCCCCGATTCACTTAAAAACTTTAGCCTGTCAAACTCAAATCTGTACGTAGCATTATCAAAACCAAAGAATGCTAATTGGGGGGAGGTACAGGATTTTGTCCATCAATGTTTTATAGCGGAGGACTGGGATAGTGTTCCAAACTCTAATGTGACATTTTCACTGTCTTCGGGCGCATGGCGGGTGTGTTTACAGTCGTCTCTGCATTCCTTTCGCTGTGTTTCCACTGATAAGAGATACGCTGCTCCGGGAGCGGATTGTTTTTTATCTCAGGCGGGGGCAGAGGCGATACCGGAACTAAGAGAGGTGGGGGTTGACCTGTGGGCTAAGAGTCCAACCGATGTCGGCCTGATTCGAGGTTGTCAGCCCGTGGTGATCACCCCGAAATCTGACGCTCGCCCCTGTAGACCACAATATCCTCTGCGCCCAGAGGCGGTTGAAGGTATTACTCCGGTGTTTGAAGCCCTGAGGGAGGCGGGAGTAATAGTTCCTTGTAAATCGGGGGGGGTACGGAGCCCCATATTTCCGGTTAAAAAACAAAGCGAACCTGGGGTACCAGAGAAATGGAGGTTTACAAACGATTTGAAAGCAGTGAACGAAGCTGTTCAACCTGTCGTGGCTGTGGTGCCAAACCCATACACTATCTTATCTCAGATTCCTCCAGAGGCAAAATATTTCACAGTTGTGGATCTAGCTAATGTTTTTTTCTCTGTCCCCGTTCACCAGGATTCGCAGTTTTGGTTTGCTTTCGAGTTTCAGAATCGACTCTGGACTCTGACAAGGCTGTGTCAGGGGTTCGTGCATTCTCCAACATGGTACAATGCAGCGCTGCGAGATTCATTGGCTCCCTTGCGACTGGCACCAGGTAGCTGCCTGCTACAATATGTGGATGACATATTGTTGTGCTCGCAAACCGAGGACCAATGTAAACAAGATACGGTGACCTTACTCAAACATTTGCATGCAGAAGGCCACAAGGCCAGTCTCTCAAAATTGCAATATGTTAAAGAGGAAGTAATATTTCTGGGTCATGTGATATCTAAAAATGGCAAAAGCATTACGACGAAGCGCGTTTCAGCCATTCAGAATATTCCGAAACCAATAACTAAGAAACAATTGATGTCATTTCTAGGAATGTGTTCATATTGTCGACAGTTCATTCCAAATTATTCTGTAATGGAGTCTCCTTTAGGTGCACTAATCCATGGAAAAGGCCTTAGGACTAATGACAAACTGACATGGACGGAGGAAGCAGAGAAAGCTTTCTGTGAGTTGAAAATGGCTTTACAGAAGCCTCCAACTCTGGGGTTACCTGACCCAACAAGACCTTTCACACAGACTGTTGACGAACGCAACGGCTGCATGACTTCTGTCCTCTTACAGGCGCACGGGGGCTCCCTGCGACCTGTGGTTTTTTTCTCTGCTAAGCTGGACCCCGTTGCAGCCGGCATGCCACGATGTCTAAGCGCGGTGGCGGCTGCTGAAAAAGCAGTCTTGGCCTCGCGTGATCTGGTGGGCTATGCTGAGCTAACACTGCTTGTGCCACATGCTGTCTCTCTGATCCTGCTGGAACAGAAAACTTCGCATCTTTCTGCTTCCCGATGGCTCAGGTACAACACAGTTTTGCTTGAATGACCTAACGTCACAGTAAAACGATGCACACAGCTTAACCCTGCCACCCTCTTGCCCACCCCTGAAGAGGGCGAAGCTCACTGTTGCATTTCTACAATCGAACAGGTGTGCACCCCGAGACCGGATCTGAAAGAGGAGCCACTTGCTAACTCTGACTTGGTTTTTTATGTAGATGGATCAGCATCTCGAGACACCAACACGGGACAGAACCGTGTTGGTTTTGCAGTATGCTCTGAGTGGGATGTGGCGGCCTCAGGCCCACTGCCCTCTCATTTCTCTGCACAGACTGCAGAATTGGTGGCTCTGACAGTCGCATGCACATTGGCGAAGGGTCAGTCCGTCACAATTTTCACAGACTCTCGCTATGCGTTTGGTGTATGCCACGACTGGGCGGGGTTGTGGCGACACAGGAACTTTTTGAAATCGGATGGTAAGCCTATTCTGAACTGCACGCAAGTTGGGGAACTCCTGACGGCGATCTTGCTCCCATCTGATATTGCTATATGCAAATGTCAAGCTCATACTAACAGAACTGACCCAATTTCACAGGGAAACAGCAGAGCGGACAAGGCAGCCAAGGCCGCATTTTATCTCTGCAGACAAGAGCAAAATTAATGTTTTGTGTCTAATAACACCTCTCTTCCAGAGTCCTTATCAGCCATGCAGGAATTCTCCACGTCAGAGGAAATCTCTGTGTGGAAGAAGGCGGGGGCTGAGAAGTGTGATGGCATTTGGGTTGGGCCTAACAAAAAATCCGTTTACCTAAACATTTTTTCAGGCAGATGGCGCTGATCTCACATGGACGCGACGACTCAATGCTAGCTTACTGTATAGAATTGGATGACCTGTTGTCCTCAATTTCTGCACAGGTGAAAGCCGCTCTCCCAAAGGCAGCAGAAGCTGTCCTCCACAACTTCAAACCAGGTAACTGGATCTTGATCCGAGAGCCGAGGAGGAAAAGGTGGTGTTCCAAAAGGTGGATTGGCCCGGTCCAGGTCCTCCTCATCACTCACACCGCAGTGAAAGTCGCAGAACGGGGCACCTGGGTTCACGCATCTCACTGCCGAGCCATCTTCAGCACACCTGCGGAGATCAACGACAACGCGGGTGTCGGTCCACTCGTGGGTCGGACACAAGGGGCAACCACTGAGGACGTCGTGGGACCTTTTTGCAACGATCTCAAGTTCGAGAAAGTCGGGGTCCGAGCAGGTCGTAAACCTCGAAAGGCACCAGAGCCCACTGATCGAGTGCTCCGAGCACGGGGCAAGTTGCCAAAACCCGGCGCGGTTTAAAGCTCCACGATCTTCTGCATCGTCTGGTAATATCTACACAAATACTGTCTTCATCGTCTTCATGATTCCTGAGGCTCACCCGGCTCCTCCTGGGGGGAGGAGTCCCCCGGAGCGTCAGAGCTCTAAATGGTATCTGACCGACAGAAAGGTCGAGCTCAACATCAGGTTGCTGAACTATAGAATAATGATTTATGCACTGGGTCTGTCAATAGTTCTGGCGTTGGGAATAATATGGTTTATCACTCTGCCTAGCTGGATGTGGCCCCACAGAGAAAACAGAGTAGACCGTAACACTCGTACACTGCACTATGACGACACATCCAAGATCGAGTCTCTCACAGACACTTATAACCATTCCACCGTCTATACACTAAACTATTGGTATCGATATGCTAAATATGTAGCCGACAGTCACAAGCGGAGAGATTGTTATGTATGTACACACATGCCCATGGCAACCAACTCCCCACACGTGCTCCCTCTCCCTGTGCCTAATTTATCCAACATGTTACCTGGCACTCTAATTTCTAGAGATAATGTTAAACTTCTGAGTAGGATAGTTTGGTCTGCGTGGAGAGCGGTGATTCCTCTTCTCCCACGCAAGATTAAGTTCCGACCTCAGATTCACATCAGACCTCCTAAAAATGTAAAACTAGGGCCGCTTTTTGGACCAGTCCACATTCGACCTGGCTCTAAATTTACATGCTTTGCACAGACTATTGCATCCACCTTATCTATCGGTCCAGGATCTGAACTTAAACCACTCCATGTAGGGCAAATCCCTGATTTATATTGTTCCACAGTATATGTCCCGTGCACTTATCTGGTGAACAACACCCACTTGAACACCCACCTGAATAATTCTCAGGCGGGCCCCAAAACCACATGTGCACCTTACTTCACTGTTCCGGACATTTTAGGGACCGTTCCAAAAGAGGGGTACATGTTTCTTTGTGGATATTACATGTATGAATGTCTTCCGGCGGGATGGGTTGGCCGATGCGCAGCTGTGATTCCTTCAGATCATTCATACATAATATCCAGCATACCACATCACACACCCAGGACACAAAGGGATCTGGCATCTCATGACGCTGTTTGGGGGTCTGACGTGCCAGATGACCATAAAATTTGGACTACGGGGGAAAAGGTCCTATTTGCATTGTTCCCAAGTGTGGGAGTGGGTAAATTGATGTTGCGTATGGAGACTCTTAGCTATAGATTTACTGCTTTTATAAACACAACATTAGCTACTTTTGAGGCAGAGAGAGAGGAGATGCATGCACTTCGCGCAGTAGCACTTCAAAATCGTATTGTGCTGGATCAGATAACAGCCTCCAGTGGGGGGTGTGCACTTTACTAAAAGGGAGCTGCTGTACCTACATATCTGCTAATGATGAGGATGGGGGTGCGATCCAACAGGGACTCGCAAATTTGACCAGACTCCGTAATCTCATGGAATCTGAAACTGTCACTGCCACTCACCCTTTTTCTGTGTTAGGATGGGCTCTTACTTCCTGGCGTGACGTACTCATAAATGTTGGGATTATTGTAGGGGTAATCTTGATTCTGTTTTCTTGTGTTCTCCCATGTTTGTTCAAAGCGATTGGTAAAATGGTTTCTGCTCAATATGTGTCTGTTCAGGTTCCAGGGCCAGATAGAGACGCGTCTAAGCAAGACACAGGCTACATTAGTGATTCAGATGATGATTCAATCATCAAGGGAATGAGACCTTAAGCCAGTAACGGCATAAACAAGAGCGGAGGCAAATAAAACTTTAACAGTTTTATTAATTTCTTTTAAACTGTTTTTAAAATCACTGATTCAAAGGGAAATTGTAATGACTTAAATTAAGACAAGAGATAGACTGAAATCTTTATTTGATGAAATTAATCGAGCATTTTTTTTCTTCTTCCAGAAGTCAGCATCAGCCTGTCCGTCCTGAGCCCCATTCACAGGGGAATTCCTCCAGGTTTCTACTTTTATCCCAAAGAGGTTTGGTAGTTTTTTCCTGGCCGGTGGAGGGGGTCTCGGGACGGGGGAGCTGGGGTTAACTTTATTAATATAAATAATTTTATCTATTTTTTATTATTATTATTATTATTATTTTGATTATTATTTTATTTCTAATTCGTGTTTTTAATCATTAAATTGGTCATTTTTTATTAATATTTTTTTTGTTGATAATTTATCTAATTATTGTTATTATTCATTTTTTGTTGTGTTATTAATTATTAATTAATATTTTCTCTGATTGGTAATTGATTGATGATATGATATTAAACAGGGGTTTAAGATAATCAAAAGAGTGGTATTGTAATGGCAGAAAATGGGTCATGTCATGTCATTCTAATGATGTTTTAGGCCATGACATGTCACGGAATTAATATCTTTGTTGTTCTCCTGTGCAGATGGGATAAGAATATGAGGTCCTGATTATACTGAATATCTACTGTCCGGCGCCTCTTAATCATCAATTAATGCGTCAGGACCGGATTCAGTGTGGAAATGGTCTTTGATTAAACCTCTGAAGAGATGGAACCGTCACAGACGTGATAGTCTGGTCTATCTCTTTTTGAGCTGATTTGGGTTGTGATTATGTTATGTTTGTTACCACCTATAAAAGGTGTACTTTGTAACTTGTAAAGTTAGGTAGGGACAGAACGACCTTGTCTTAGGGAAAGTGAGGGTGTTTATCCACTGTGCACGTGAATAAACTTCCACCTTTTGAGAGAGACCGAGAGACTCTGTTTCTGCTTCAAGTTATTGCCTGGTTACTCTTTACTTGATCATTGTTCACAGGAAACTGCCGTAACACCGCGCACATCCTGCACATGACGGAACATGACGGAACATGACGGAACATGACGGAACATGACGGAACATGACGGAACATGGAGGAACATGGAGGAACATGGAGGAACATGGAGGAACATGACGGAACATGACGGAACATGGAGGAACATGGAGGAACATGGAGGAACATGACGGAACATGGAGGAACATGGAGGAACATGGAGGAACATGACGGAACATGGAGGAACATGGAGGAACATGGAGGAACATGGAGGAACATGACGGAACATGACGGAACATGACCGAACATGGAGGAACATGGAGGAACATGGAGGAACATGGAGGAACATGACGGAACATGACGGAACATGACGGAACATGACGGAACATGGAGGTACATGGAGGAACATGACGGAACATGACGGAACATGACGGAACATGACGGAACATGACGGAACATGGAGGTACATGGAGGAACATGACGGAACATGACGGAACATGGAGGAACATGGAGGAACATGACGGAACATGACGGAACATGACGGAACATGACGGAACATGACGGAACATGACGGAACATGGAGGAACATGGAGGAACATGACGGAACATGACGGAACATGGAGGAACATGGAGGAACATGGAGGAACATGGAGGAACATGACGGAACATGACGGAACATGGAGGTACATGGAGGAACATGACGGAACATGACGGAACATGGAGGAACATGGAGGAACATGACGGAACATGACGGAACATGACGGAACATGGAGGAACATGGAGGAACATGACGGAACATGACGGAACATGACGGAACATGGAGGAACATGGAGGAACATGACGGAACATGGAGGAACATGGAGGAACATGGAGGAACATGACGGAACATGACGGAACATGGAGGAACATGGAGGAACATGACGGAACATGACGGAACATGACGGAACATGACGGAACATGGAGGTACATGGAGGAACATGACGGAACATGACGGAACATGGAGGAACATGGAGGAACATGGAGGAACATGACGGAACATGACGGAACATGGAGGAACATGGAGGAACATGGAGGAACATGACGGAACATGACGGAACATGACGGAACATGGAGGAACATGGAGGAACATGGAGGAACATGACGGAACATGGAGGAACATGGAGGAACATGGAGGAACATGGAGGAACATGACGGAACATGGAGGAACATGGAGGAACATGGAGGAACATGGAGGAACATGGAGGAACATGGAGGAACATGGAGGAACATGACGGAACATGGAGGAACATGGAGGAACATGGAGGAACATGACGGAACATGACGGAACATGGAGGAACATGGAGGAACATGACGGAACATGGAGGAACATGGAGGAACATGACGGAACATGAAGGAACATGGAGGAACATGGAGGAACATGACGGAACATGGAGGAACATGACGGAACATGACGGAACATGACGGAACATGGAGGAACATGGAGGAACATGACGGAACATGACGGAACATGACGGAACATGGAGGAACATGACGGAACATGACGGAACATGGAGGAACATGGAGGAACATGGAGGAACATGGAGGAACATGACGGAACATGGAGGAACATGGAGGAACATGGAGGAACATGACGGAACATGACGGAACATGACGGAACATGACGGAACATGACGGAACATGGAGGAACATGGAGGAACATGAAGGAACATGACGGAACATGGAGGAACATGACGGAACATGGAGGAACATGGAGGAACATGGAGGAACATGGAGGAACATGGAGGCACATGGAGGAACATGACGGAACATGACGGAACATGGAGGAACATGGAGGAACATGAAGGAACATGGAGGAACATGGAGGAACATGACGGAACATGGAGGAACATGGAGGAACATGGAGGAACATGGAGGAACATGACGGAACATGAAGGAACATGGAGGAACATGGAGGAACATGACGGAACATGGAGGAACATGACGGAACATGACGGAACATGACGGAACATGGAGGAACATGACGGAACATGACGGAACATGACGGAACATGGAGGAACATGGAGGAACATGGAGGAACATGACGGAACATGGAGGAACATGACGGAACATGGAGGAACATGAAGGAACATGGAGGAACATGGAGGCACATGGAGGAACATGACGGAACATGGAGGAACATGGAGGAACATGGAGGAACATGACAGAACATGAAGGAACATGGAGGAACATGGAGGAACATGACGGAACATGGAGGAACATGACGGAACATGACGGAACATGACGGAACATGGAGGAACATGGAGGAACATGGAGGAACATGGAGGAACATGACGGAACATGACGGAACATGACGGAACATGGAGGAACATGGAGGAACATGGAGGAACATGGAGGAACATGGAGGAACATGACGGAACATGACGGAACATGGAGGAACATGGAGGAACATGACGGAACATGGAGGAACATGACGGAACATGGAGGAACATGGAGGAACATGACGGAACATGACGGAACATGACGGAACATGACGGAACATGGAGGAACATGGAGGAACATGGAGGAACATGGAGGAACATGACGGAACATGACGGAACATGACGGAACATGGAGGAACATGGAGGAACATGACGGAACATGGAGGAACATGACGGAACATGGAGGAACATGACGGAACATGACGGAACATGACGGAACATGACGGAACATGACGGAACATGGAGGAACATGGAGGAACATGACGGAACATGACGGAACATGACGGAACATGACGGAACATGGAGGAACATGGAGGAACATGGAGGAACATGACGGAACATGACGGAACATGGAGGAACATGACGGAACATGACGGAACATGACGGAACATGGAGGAACATGACGGAACATGACGGAACATGGAGGAACATGGAGGAACATGACGGAACATGGAGGAACATGGAGGAACATGGAGGAACATGAAGGAACATGGAGGAACATGGAGGAACATGGAGGAACATGGAGGAACATGGAGGAACATGGAGGAACATGGAGGAACATGGAGGAACATGACAGCGTCTTTTTGATTGTGCAAAATAAAAGAAATAAACACAACACGGACGACGTGAGGATTTTGTGTGAGTCAAACGGACTCAAAGGAGGAAACTAAGCAGTTTTTGGTGAAGATTGACTAGAAGCCAAAACAATCGCCCTCTGAAGTCTAAAATGGTTAAATGAAGCAGAAGTTGCCATGGAGACAGGATGATTGGCTCAGGGCAAAGAAAAGGGAGTGACACAAGTCAAAGCTCCAGGTTCAAAAAGAGATTTACAAAGAGAATCTGAACATGAACCACCTCAATCATTGAAGCTGCAGTAACAAGGGGCGTGTCCTGTTGCCACAGTAACAGATGAACACACCTCCAGCTCAGCTGTCGTTAGGACTCATTTCCACATCAAGTGTCATGAGTTTAATTATTCTTTAATGACAAAGTTCAGGGCATTAAAAATGATATAAATCCCACAATGTAATAAAATGACCTAAAACCAGCTGCACACTTAAGGAGCCTCCACTTTACATCAACGTCTGTGTAAACGCGCAGTAGAGCTGTCTGCGCACATGCGCAGTAGAGCTGTCTGCGCACATGCACAGTAGAGCTGTCTGCGCACATGCGCAGTAGAGCTGGAGCGCCGTGTACAGTGGCCGGGGCGTCGATAGCGCGCGTCCAGTGTGTAAACCTTTCAAATGCTCATATTCTGCGTCAGGCGCGTTCAGGCCGCGGCGTCTGTACGTGGTTAAGAGACTCACTTTGCACCTGTAACTGACAAAACTGTCCATGAGGTCAGAGGTCATGACATCAGTGGATCAGTCACTGAACTCTTCTTCATTGAAAAGATAAAATATGATTTTTTCAAATTCTAAACATAGATATATATTTTACTTTATCACTTTGTTCAAAGAACATTTTCACACAGAAACAAAAACATAATCATGAATATTAAAATATTGAAATATTGAAATATTGACTTCTGCTGTTTCAGAGACGGGTCAGAAATGAAGCTTCAGCGTGGCAAGTGTCACTGTCACAGACATGACATGAGAGGAGTTCTAGGAAAGGACCAGGGAAATGGCCCCAGAGGCTTTTCACCCTTTTGGGGCCAGGTCAGACTCTGGGTGATTTCCCTGGTCCCTTAGGTCCCTTAGGTCCCTTAGGTCCCTTAGGTGGTCCCTTAGGTCCCTTAGGTGGTCCTTTAGGTCCCTTAGGTCCCTTAGGTGGTCCTTTAGGTCCCTTAGGTCCCTTAGGTGGTCCTTTAGGTCCCTTAGGTCCTTTAGGTCCTACGTTCATGTGGAAATCTAGTGTTGATATTTAGTTATAAATGTGTAATTTTATGTTTCATGGATCAATAATTTGGTTGTTTAAATAAACATAATTCATTTGATTTATTTGTAGAATGTATTTGAGAGACAGCGCTCAGGGGGCGTGGCCAGGAGCGCAGGAGACAAATGCTTTTATGACCGTAGTATTCTCTTTACGGCTGTATTTGATTTCTCCTGTAACAAGTGTCACAAAACTCCCCCGCTCGGCCTCCTGCTGGTGCCAGAGTCAGGACTAAACATGGAGCGGCCTCCTGCTGGTGCCAGAGTCAGGACTAAACATGGAGCGGCCTCCTGCTGGTGCCAGAGTCAGGACTAAACATGGACCGGCCTCTTGCTGGTGCCAGAGTCAGGACTAAACATGGAGCGGCCTCCTGCTGGTGCCAGAGTCAGGACTAAACATGGAGCGGCCTCCTGCTGGTGCCAGAGTCAGGACTAAACATGGACCGGCCTCTTGCTGGTGCCAGAGTCAGGACTAAACATGGACCGGCCTCCTGCTGGTGCCAGAGTCAGGACTAAACATGGACCGGCCTCCTGCTGGTGCCAGAGTCAGGACTAAACATGGAGCGGCCTCCTGCTGGTGCCAGAGTCAGGACTAAACATGGACCGGCCTCTTGCTGGTGCCAGAGTCAGGACTAAACATGGACCGGCCTCCTGCTGGTGCCAGAGTCAGGACTAAACATGGACCGGCCTCCTGCTGGTGCCAGAGTCAGGACTAAACATGGACCGGCCTCCTGCTGGTGCCAGAGTCAGGACTAAACATGGACCGGCCTCTTGCTGGTGCCAGAGTCAGGACTAAACATGGACCGGCCTCTTGCTGGTGCCAGAGTCAGGACTAAACATGGACCGGCCTCCTGCTGGTGCCAGAGTCAGGACTAAACATGGGCCGTCCTCCTGCTGGTGCCAGAGTCAGGACTAAACATGGGCCGGCCTCCTGCTGGTGCCAGAGTCAGGACTAAACATGGACCGGCCTCCTGCTGGTGCCAGAGTCAGGACTAAACATGGACCGGCCTCCTGCTGGTGCCAGAGTCAGGACTAAACATGGACCGGCCTCTTGCTGGTGCCAGAGTCAGGACTAAACATGGACCGGCCTCCTGCTGGTGCCAGAGTCAGGACTAAACATGGACCGGCCTCCTGCTGGTGCCAGAGTCAGGACTAAACATGGACCGGCCTCCTGCTGGTGCCAGAGTCAGGACTAAACATGGACCGGCCTCTTGCTGGTGCCAGAGTCAGGACTAAACATGGACCGGCCTCCTGCTGGTGCCAGAGTCAGGACTAAACATGGACCGGCCTCCTGCTGGTGCCAGAGTCAGGACTAAACATGGACCGGCCTCCTGCTGGTGCCAGAGTCAGGACTAAACATGGACCGGCCTCTTGCTGGTGCCAGAGTCAGGACTAAACATGGACCGGCCTCCTGCTGGTGCCAGAGTCAGGACTAAACATGGGCCGTCCTCCTGCTGGTGCCAGAGTCAGGACTAAACATGGACCGGCCTCCTGCTGGTGCCAGAGTCAGGACTAAACATGGAGCGGCCTCCTGCTGGTGCCACATGGACCGGCCTCCTGCTGGTGCCAGAGTCAGGACTAGACATGGACCGGCCTCCTGCTGGTGCCAGAGTCAGGTCTAAACATGGAGCGGCCTCCTGCTGGTGCCAGAGTCAGGTCTAAACATGGAGCGGCCTCCTGCTGGTGCCAGAGTCAGGTCTAAACATGGGCCGTCCTCCTGCTGGTGCCAGAGTCAGGACTAAACATGGACCGGCCTCCTGCTGGTGCCAGAGTCAGGACTAAACATGGAGCGGCCTCCTGCTGGTGCCAGAGTCAGGACTAAACATGGACCGGCCTCCTGCTGGTGCCAGAGTCAGGACTAAACATGGACCGGCCTCCTGCTGGTGCCAGAGTCAGGACTAAACATGGACCGGCCTCCTGCTGGTGCCAGAGTCAGGACTAAACATGGAGCGGCCTCCTGCTGGTGCCAGAGTCAGGACTAAACATGGACCGGCCTCCTGCTGGTGCCAGAGTCAGGACTAAACATGGACCGGCCTCCTGCTGGTGCCAGAGTCAGGACTAAACATGGACCGGCCTCCTGCTGGTGCCAGAGTCAGGACTAAACATGGACCGGCCTCCTGCTGGTGCCTTGCCTTATTTATGCGACAGAGAAGATCCCAGAGATGAACCATAAACCTAACCTTTGACCCCTGAGCCTCAGTTCAACCTGACTCAGATTAAACGAGAGGTGAAAGGTCGAAGGTCACAGACTCACCTGACCCCAGGTGTACATGTTGTTGTGGGTCTGGGAGGGGTTCACTTTGGAGAGCAGGAACCGAGCCTGAAACACAAGCAGCAGGTCAGAGTCGAGCGTTGCTATGGTAACAGTCCTGAAGGTCACAGAGCGTTGCTATGGTAACAGTCCTGAAGGTCACAGAGCGTTGCTATGGTAACAGTCCTGAAGGTCACAGAGCGTTGCTATGGTAACAGTCCTGAAGGTCACAGAGCGTTGCTATGGTAACAGTCCTGAAGGTCACAGAGCGTTGCTATGGTAACAGGCCTGAAGGTCACAGAGCGTTGCTATGGTAACAGTCCTGAAGGTCACAGAGCGTTGCTATGGTAACAGTCCTGAAGGTCACAGAGCGTTGCTATGGTAACAGGCCTGAAGGTCACAGAGCGTTGCTATGGTAACAGGCCTGAAGGTCACAGAGCGTTGCTATGGTAACAGGTCTGAAGGTCACAGAGCGTTGCTATGGTAACAGGCCTGAAGGTCACAGAGCGTTGCTATGGTAACAGGCCTGAAGGTCAGAGCGTTGCTATGGTAACAGTCCTGAAGGTCACAGAGCGTTGCTATGGTAACAGGCCTGAAGGTCACAGAGCGTTGCTATGGTAACAGTCCTGAAGGTCACAGAGCGTTGCTATGGTAACAGGCCTGAAGGTCACAGAGCGTTGCTATGGTAACAGGCCTGAAGGTCAGAGCGTTGCTATGGTAACAGTCCTGAAGGTCACAGAGCGTTGCTATGGTAACAGGTCTGAAGGTCACAGAGCGTTGCTATGGTAACAGGCCTGAAGGTCACAGAGCGTTGCTATGGTAACAGGCCTGAAGGTCAGAGCGTTGCTATGGTAACAGTCCTGAAGGTCACAGAGCGTTGCTATGGTAACAGGCCTGAAGGTCACAGAGCGTTGCTATGGTAACAGGCCTGAAGGTCAGAGCGTTGCTATGGTAACAGTCCTGAAGGTCACAGAGCGTTGCTATGGTAACAGTCCTGAAGGTCACAGAGCGTTGCTATGGTAACAGGTCTGAAGGTCACAGAGCGTTGCTATGGTAACAGGCCTGAAGGTCAGAGCGTTGCTATGGTAACAGGTCTGAAGGTCACAGAGCGTTGCTATGGTAACAGGTCTGAAGGTCACAGAGCGTTGCTATGGTAACAGGCCTGAAGGTCACAGAGCGTTGCTATGGTAACAGGCCTGAAGGTCACAGAGCGTTGCTATGGTAACAGTCCTGAAGGTCACAGAGCGTTGCTATGGTAACAGGCCTGAAGGTCACAGAGCGTTGCTATGGTAACAGTCCTGAAGGTCACAGAGCGTTGCTATGGTAACAGGCCTGAAGGTCAGAGCGTTGCTATGGTAACAGTCCTGAAGGTCACAGAGCGTTGCTATGGTAACAGGTCTGAAGGTCACAGAGCGTTGCTATGGTAACAGGCCTGAAGGTCACAGAGCGTTGCTATGGTAACAGTCCTGAAGGTCACAGAGCGTTGCTATGGTAACAGTCCTGAAGGTCACAGAGCGTTGCTATGGTAAGAGGTCTGAAGGTCACAGAGCTTTGCTATGGTAACAGGCCTGAAGGTCACAGAGCGTTGCTATGGTAACAGGTCTGAAGGTCACAGAGCGTTGCTATGGTAACAGGCCTGAAGGTCACAGAGCGTTGCTATGGTAACAGGTCTGAAGGTCACAGAGCGTTGCTATGGTAACAGTCCTGAAGGTCACAGAGCGTTGCTATGGTAACAGTCCTGAAGGTCACAGAGCGTTGCTATGGTAACAGGCCTGAAGGTCACAGAGCGTTGCTATGGTAACAGGCCTGAAGGTCACAGAGCGTTGCTATGGTAACAGGTCTGAAGGTCACAGAGCGTTGCTATGGTAACAGGTCTGAAGGTCAGAGCGTTGCTATGGTAACAGTCCTGAAGGTCACAGAGCGTTGCTATGGTAACAGGCCTGAAGGTCACAGAGCGTTGCTATGGTAACAGGCCTGAAGGTCAGAGCGTTGCTATGGTAACAGGCCTGAAGGTCACAGAGCGTTGCTATGGTAACAGGCCTGAAGGTCAGAGCGTTGCTATGGTAACAGTCCTGAAGGTCACAGAGCGTTGCTATGGTAACAGTCCTGAAGGTCACAGAGCGTTGCTATGGTAACAGGTCTGAAGGTCACAGAGCGTTGCTATGGTAACAGGCCTGAAGGTCACAGAGCGTTGCTATGGTAACAGGCCTGAAGGTCACAGAGCGTTGCTATGGTAACAGTCCTGAAGGTCACAGAGCGTTGCTATGGTAACAGGCCTGAAGGTCACAGAGCGTTGCTATGGTAACAGGCCTGAAGGTCACAGAGCGTTGCTATGGTAACGTTGCTATGGTAACAGTCCTGAAGGTCACAGAGCGTTGCTATGGTAACGTTGCTATGGTAACAGGCCTGAAGGTCACAGAGCGTTGCTATGGTAACAGGCCTGAAGGTCACAGAGCGTTGCTATGGTAACAGGCCTGAAGGTCACAGAGCGTTGCTATGGTAACAGGCCTGAAGGTCACAGAGCGTTGCTATGGTAACAGGCCTGAAGGTCACAGAGCGTTGCTATGGTAACAGTCCTGAAGGTCACAGAGCGTTGCTATGGTAACAGGCCTGAAGGTCAGAGCGTTGCTATGGTAACAGTCCTGAAGGTCACAGAACGTTGCTATGGTAACAGTCCTGAAGGTCACAGAGCGTTGCTATGGTAACAGTCCTGAAGGTCACAGAGCGTTGCTATGGTAACAGGCCTGAAGGTCACAGAGCGTTGCTATGGTAACAGGCCTGAAGGTCACAGAGCGTTGCTATGGTAACAGGCCTGAAGGTCACAGAGCGTTGCTATGGTAACAGTCCTGAAGGTCACAGAGCGTTGCTATGGTAACAGGCCTGAAGGTCACAGAGCGTTGCTATGGTAACAGTCCTGAAGGTCACAGAGCGTTGCTATGGTAACAGTCCTGAAGGTCACAGAGCGTTGCTATGGTAACAGTCCTGAAGGTCACAGAACGTTGCTATGGTAACAGTCCTGAAGGTCACAGAGCGTTGCTATGGTAACAGTCCTGAAGGTCACAGAGCGTTGCTATGGTAACGTTGCTATGGTAACAGGCCTGAAGGTCACAGAGCGTTGCTATGGTAACAGGCCTGAAGGTCACAGAGCGTTGCTATGGTAACAGTCCTGAAGGTCACAGAGCGTTGCTATGGTAACAGGCCTGAAGGTCAGAGCGTTGCTATGGTAACAGTCCTGAAGGTCACAGAACGTTGCTATGGTAACAGGCCTGAAGGTCACAGAGCGTTGCTATGGTAACAGTCCTGAAGGTCACAGAGCGTTGCTATGGTAACAGGCCTGAAGGTCAGAGCGTTGCTATGGTAACAGTCCTGAAGGTCACAGAGCGTTGCTATGGTAACAGGCCTGAAGGTCACAGAGCGTTGCTATGGTAACAGTCCTGAAGGTCACAGAGCGTTGCTATGGTAACAGGCCTGAAGGTCAGAGCGTTGCTATGGTAACAGTCCTGAAGGTCACAGAGCGTTGCTATGGTAACAGGCCTGAAGGTCAGAGCGTTGCTATGGTAACAGGTCTGAAGGTCACAGAGCGTTGCTATGGTAACAGGCCTGAAGGTCACAGAGCGTTGCTATGGTAACAGTCCTGAAGGTCACAGAGCGTTGCTATGGTAACAGTCCTGAAGGTCACAGAACGTTGCTATGGTAACAGTCCTGAAGGTCACAGAGCGTTGCTATGGTAACAGTCCTGAAGGTCACAGAGCGTTGCTATGGTAACAGGCCTGAAGGTCAGAGCGTTGCTATGGTAACAGGTCTGAAGGTCACAGAGCGTTGCTATGGTAACAGGCCTGAAGGTCACAGAGCGTTGCTATGGTAACAGGCCTGAAGGTCAGAGCGTTGCTATGGTAACAGGCCTGAAGGTCAGAGCGTTGCTATGGTAACAGGTCTGAAGGTCACAGAGCGTTGCTATGGTAACAGGTCCATGGCTCACCTGGCTGCCTCCGTGCTCCGTGTCGATGTAGCGGGGCATGGGGAACCTGGTGTGGAGCAGTTCCTGGGCGTCGTCCACCGGAGCCTGGAGGAGGTGTTTAAAGTTCTCGTACTCGGGCATGTCGTGGTACCCGGCTTTCCTCCACTGAGCCACGGTCTGAGGAGAACACGTCACGTCAGGAACATGCTAATGTCACACCTGCAGCCTGGTTCCCATAGCAGCACGTTTCCATGGTTACACATGTGTGGTTGTTATGCCTGTTAGTGAGTTCCTTCAGTTACAAACATGACACAGAGAAAGACTCGAAAGAGACGAGATGATGTCATGGAGCTGATGAACAAACACGTGTCGCAGTGGAAGCTTTGAGAAGCTTTGAGAAGGCGCCGCGGTGTAACATGTGTGTGTCTTACACCGGGAAGAGCTCCATCCATCCAGACCACATCTCCTATGGACACTGTTCCAGCTTTAATAACATCAGCTGCAGAAATAACCAGTATTGTGGCTAAGAGAAGAGGTCAGAAGAGGAAGACGGGCTCGTGCGGCTCGTGCGGCTGAGGGAGCGAGGCCCTCACCTGGGATCTTCCTGTCCAATGTGAACTGTGGTGTAATAATGTCATGTCTTTGCCTGAGGCCATAGAACTTAGGTCTTATATGTGTAACATCCGGGTCACACTTCTTATGTCTCTGCAGACTCTGAACACTGAAGCTGCAGATCAGAGGTCAGAGGTCAGAGGACGTGTCACATGAGGTAGAACATTGAGTGTGTGTCTCTGCAATATGTTTAGACTGGTTTTGTGCATATGTGGCACCTGTTGTGCCTAAATAAGCTGAACTCAATGTTTGCTCTGGTCAGATCAGGGACAGAACGACAAATGTCTGTGAGAGACATGTGTCTGTGTGAGACATGCGTCTGTGTGAGACATGCGTCTGTGAGAGACATGCGTCTGTGAGAGACATGCGTCTGTGAGAGACATGCGTCTGTGAGAGACATGTGTCTGTGTGAGACATGTGTCTGTGAGAGACATGTGTCTGTGTGAGACATGTGTCTGTGAGAGACATGTGTCTGTGAGAGACATGTGTCTGTGAGAGACATGTGTCTGTGTGAGACATGTGTCTGTGTGAGACATGTGTCTGTGAGAGACATGTGTCTGTGTGAGACATGTGTCTGTGTGAGACATGTGTCTGAGAGACATGTGTCTGTGTGAGACATGTGTCTGTGTGAGACATGTGTCTGTGTGAGACATGTGTCTGTGTGAGACATGTGTCTGTGTGAGACATGTGTCTGTGAGAGACATGTGTCTGTGTGAGACATGTGTCTGTGTGAGACATGTGTCTGTGAGAGACATGTGTCTGTGTGAGACATGTGTCTGTGAGAGACATGTGTCTGTGAGAGACATGTGTCTGTGAGAGACATGTGTCTGTGTGAGACATGTGTCTGTGAGAGACATGTGTCTGTGTGAGACATGTGTCTGTGAGAGACATGTGTCTGTGAGAGACATGCGTCTGTGTGAGACATGCGTCTGTGTGAGACATGCGTCTGTGTGAGACATGCGTCTGTGTGAGACATGCGTCTGTGTGAGACATGCGTCTGTGTGAGACATGCGTCTGTGTGAGACATGCGTCTGTGTGAGACATGTGTCTGTGTGAGACATGTGTCTGTGTGAGACATGTGTCTCTGCACGGCTAAAATAAAGAACCACTTTTGAACTTGGTTATATTTCGCCTCATTTTCTCTCATTTGTTACAGTTTAGTTTCCACAACAGAATTCTGGAGCAGCAGAGTTACAGGACTTTCAGCTGCACAGTGGAGTTACAGGACTTTCAGCTGCACAGTGGAGTTACAGGACTTTCAGCTGCACAGTGGAGTTACAGGACTTTCAGCTGCACAGTGGAGTTACAGGACTTTCAGCTGCACAGTGGAGTTACAGGACTTTCAGCTGCACAGTGGAGTTACAGGACTTTCAGCTGCACAGTGGAGTTACAGGACTTTCAGCTGCACAGTGGAGTTACAGGACTTTCAGCTGCACAGTGGAGTTACAGGACTTTCAGCTGCACAGTGGAGTTACAGGACTTTCAGCTGCACAGTGGAGTTACAGGACTTTCAGCTGCACAGTGGAGTTACAGGACTTTCAGCTGCACAGTGGAGTTACAGGACTTTCAGCTGCACAGTGGAGTTACAGGACTTTCAGCTGCACAGTGGAGTTACAGGACTTTCAGCTGCACAGTGGAGTTACAGGACTTTCAGCTGCACAGTGGCTTCTCACCAACTACAAGCCCGAGCCCCCCCTGCTGTGGACGATATTAAACTGGCACAACAACTTAACACTTTCTACTGCAGATTTGACTCCCCCTCCCCCACTGTGGCCACCCCTGCCATCCCGACCCCGGTCCCCCCCACCTGCCCCGCCCCTCTTACAGTTCAGGAACAGGAAGTGTGCAGATTATTCGGCAAATCCAACCCGCGAAAAGCTGCTGGACCTGACGGTGTCACCCCGGCCACCTTAAGACACTGTGCAGGCGAGCTGGCCCCTGTCTTCACTGGCATTTTTAACACCTCCTGGAGTCATGCCATGTCCCAGCTTCAAGTCGTCCATCATTGTCCCTGTCCCCAAGAAGCCCCGGATCACTGGACTTAATGACCACAGACCTGTCGTGCTGACGTCTGTCATGAAGTCATTTGAGCGCATGGTCCTTCCACACCACAAGTCCCTCATCTCCCCCCTGCTGGACCTCCTGCTGGACCTCCTGCTGGACCTCCTGCTGGACCTCCTGCTGGACCTCCTGCTGGACTCCCTGCTGGACCTCCTGCTGGACCTCCTGCTGGACCTCCTGCTGGACCTCTAGCAGTTCACCTACAGAGCCAACAGGTCTGTGGACGACACCATCAACCTGGCTCTCCACTTCACCTGCAGCACCTGGACTCCTCTGGAACCTACACCAGGATCCTGTTTGTGGACTTCAGCTCTGCATCAACACCACCTCCTGCTCTGCTCCAGGACAAGCTCTCCCAGCTCAACGTACCCGACTCCACCTGCAGGTGGAGTCAGCCGGTGGAGCACCAACTTCCTGACAGATCGGACACAGTGTGTGCGGCTGGGGAAGAATGTCTCAGACACACGGACCATCAGCACAGGAGCTCCACAGGGCTGTGTACTTTCTCCCCTGCTCTTCTCCCTGTACACGAAATGCTGCACCTCCAGCCACGCCTCCATCAAACTAATCAAGTTTGCAGACGACGCCGCCCTCATCACCACGACGACGCCGCCCTCATCACTCCCTCATCTGCCTGAAGAGTGGCTCCAGCTCCAGTCTCCTTGTGTCCGTCTGTCCGTCTGTGAGAGTCGGATCTCTCCTTCACTGGAACTCCTCCAGGTTTCTACGCTTTTTTCCCAAAGAGGTTTTTTTGTAGTTTTTCCTGGCCGAGAAGGAGAGACTAAGGACAGAGGACCCTGGGACATCGTCCATCGCCACCACAGACATTGTTGATTCATTTCTCCCTGTGGCCCTCAGAGGCAACTGTTGTTGTGATTTTGGGCCTTACAAAAATAAATTGATTTGATTTGATTTGATCACCACGACGACGCCGCCCTGAGGTCTGTGTCTGTGTGTGTTTGTGTGTCTAGTATCTAACTAGTACTAGTTGCAGTACTAGTTGCAGTACTAGTTGCAGTACTAGTTGTAGTACTAGTTGCAGTACTAGTTGCAGTACTAGTTGTACTAGTACTAGTTGTACTAGTACTAGTTGTACTAGTTGCAGTACTAGTTGCTGTACTAGTTGCAGTACTAGTTGCAGTACTAGTTGCAGTACTAGTTGCAGTACTAGTTGCAGTACTAGTTGCAGTACTAGTTGTAGTACTAGTTGCTGTACTAGTTGCAGTACTAGTTGCAGTACTAGTTGTAGTACTAGTTGCAGTACTAGTTGCAGTACTAGTACTAGTTACCTCTCCGTGGTAGATGAGGATCTGGAAGAACGTGTCCATCAGGAGGATTCTGTCGGGGAGAATGGAACTTGAGTCCAACAAAACCGGCTGCAACAGAAAGAACATGGAACCATCAAACACACGACTCTGGGGCGGGTTAAGTGTCTTGCCCAAGGACACAACAGCAGTATTCACCTGAGGCAGCTGCCATCGCACCGCCCATCTGATGGTCAGCGGATCTGACCGATCCACTGACCATCAGATCAGAAGACCAACACTGAGCTACTGCCTGAATATTAGAGACTGTTCCCAACAAGCCCTTAGAGGGGCCCTTAGAGGGGCCCTTAGAGGCTTAGGGGGGCCCTTGGGGGGGCTGTTGGGGGGCCCTCACCTCCGGGGGCCCGCTGAAGCTGTAGGCGTAGAGCACAGGCTGCACCATGATCAGGGCCTGCGTCAGGTCCTGGCGGGTGAAGTGGTGCCTGTAGAAGCTGCTCTCGTCTGGACTGTTGTTGAACACCTGAAGGAACGGAGAACGCCTCAGGTGGAACATGAACTGTGGACCAATCAGAGCGAGGCAGGGTTAGCAGAGGTGGAGCTAAGAGTGAGAGGAAAGGACCAATGAGAGCTCACCTGAGGGTAGAGGGAGAAGGTCTCTGAGAACCTGAAGGAGTTTGGGTCGTCTTTGTGGTAATCTCCAAACTTCTGACACTGGAACAAACATGAGATCAACAATGACCAGCAGAGGGCGCTGTGCAGTACTGTTACTGCAGCAGCAGAGGGCGCTGTGCAGTACTGTTACTGCAGCAGCAGAGGGCGCTGTGCAGTACTGTTACTGCAGCAGCAGAGGGCGCTGCAGAGGGCGCTGTGCAGTACTGTTACTGCAGCAGCAGAGGGCGCTGTGCAGTACTGTTACTGCAGCAGCAGAGGGCGCTGCAGAGGGCGCTGTGCAGTACTGTTACTGCAGCAGCAGAGGGCGCTGTGCAGTACTGTTACTGCAGCAGCAGAGGGCGCTGTGCAGTACTGTTACTGCAGCAGCAGAGGGCGCTGTGCAGTACTGTTACTGCAGCAGCAGAGGGCGCTGCAGAGGGCGCTGTGCAGTACTGTTACTGCAGCAGCAGAGGGCGCTGTGCAGTACTGTTACTGCAGCAGCAGAGGGCGCTGTGCAGTACTGTTACTGCAGCAGCAGAGGGCGCTGTGCAGTACTGTTACTGCAGCAGCAGAGGGCGCTGCAGAGGGCGCTGTGCAGTACTGTTACTGCAGCAGCAGAGGGCGCTGTGCAGTACTGTTACTGCAGCAGCAGAGGGCGCTGTGCAGTACTGTTACTGCAGCAGCAGAGGGCGCTGTGCAGTACTGTTACTGCAGCAGCAGAGGGCGCTGTGCAGTACTGTTACTGCAGCAGCAGAGGGCGCTGTGCAGTACTGTTACTGCAGCAGCAGGGGGCGCTGTGCAGTACTGTTACTGCAGCAGCAGAGGGCGCTGTGCAGTACTGTTACTGCAGCAGCAGAGGGCGCTGTGCAGTACTGTTACTGCAGCAGCAGAGGGCGCTGCAGAGGGCGCTGTGCAGTACTGTTACTGCAGCAGCAGAGGGCGCTGTGCAGTACTGTTACTGCAGCAGCAGAGGGCGCTGTGCAGTACTGTTACTGCAGCAGCAGGGGGCGCTGTGCAGTACTGTTACTGCAGCAGCAGAGGGCGCTGTGCAGTACTGTTACTGCAGCAGCAGAGGGCGCTGTGCAGTACTGTTACTGCAGCAGCAGAGGGCGCTGTGCAGTACTGTTACTGCAGCAGCAGGGGGCGCTGCAGAGGGCGCTGTGCAGTACTGTTACTGCAGCAGCAGAGGGCGCTGTGCAGTACTGTTACTGCAGCAGCAGAGGGCGCTGTGCAGTACTGTTACTGCAGCAGCAGAGGGCGCTGTGCAGTACTGTTACTGCAGCAGCAGAGGGCGCTGTGCAGTACTGTTACTGCAGCAGCAGGGGGCGCTGTGCAGTACTGTTACTGCAGCAGCAGAGGGCGCTGTGCAGTACTGTTACTGCAGCAGCAGAGGGCGCTGTGCAGTACTGTTACTGCAGCAGCAGAGGGCGCTGCAGAGGGCGCTGTGCAGTACTGTTACTGCAGCAGCAGAGGGCGCTGTGCAGTACTGTTACTGCAGCAGCAGAGGGCGCTGTGCAGTACTGTTACTGCAGCAGCAGGGGGCGCTGTGCAGTACTGTTACTGCAGCAGCAGAGGGCGCTGTGCAGTACTGTTACTGCAGCAGCAGAGGGCGCTGTGCAGTACTGTTACTGCAGCAGCAGAGGGCGCTGTGCAGTACTGTTACTGCAGCAGCAGGGGGCGCTGCAGAGGGCGCTGTGCAGTACTGTTACTGCAGCAGCAGAGGGCGCTGTGCAGTACTGTTACTGCAGCAGCAGAGGGCGCTGTGCAGTACTGTTACTGCAGCAGCAGGGGGCGCTGTGCAGTACTGTTACTGCAGCTGCAGAGGGCGCTGTGCAGTACTGTTACTGCAGCAGCAGGGGGCGCTGCAGAGGGCGCTGTGCAGTACTGTTACTGCAGCAGCAGAGGGCGCTGTGCAGTACTGTTACTGCAGCAGCAGAGGGCGCTGTGCAGTACTGTTACTGCAGCAGCAGAGGGCGCTGTGCAGTACTGTTACTGCAGCAGCAGAGGGCGCTGCAGAGGGCGCTGTGCAGTACTGTTACTGCAGCAGCAGAGGGCGCTGTGCAGTACTGTTACTGCAGCAGCAGAGGGCGCTGTGCAGTACTGTTACTGCAGCAGCAGGGGGCGCTGTGCAGTACTGTTACTGCAGCAGCAGAGGGCGCTGTGCAGTACTGTTACTGCAGCAGCAGAGGGCGCTGTGCAGTACTGTTACTGCAGCAGCAGGGGGCGCTGCAGAGGGCGCTGTGCAGTACTGTTACTGCAGCAGCAGAGGGCGCTGTGCAGTACTGTTACTGCAGCAGCAGAGGGCGCTGTGCAGTACTGTTACTGCAGCAGCAGGGGGCGCTGTGCAGTACTGTTACTGCAGCTGCAGAGGGCGCTGTGCAGTACTGTTACTGCAGCAGCAGGGGGCGCTGCAGAGGGCGCTGTGCAGTACTGTTACTGCAGCAGCAGAGGGCGCTGTGCAGTACTGTTACTGCAGCAGCAGAGGGCGCTGTGCAGTACTGTTACTGCAGCAGCAGAGGGCGCTGTGCAGTACTGTTACTGCAGCAGCAGAGGGCGCTGTGCAGTACTGTTACTGCAGCTGCAGAGGGCGCTGTGCAGTACTGTTACTGCAGCAGCAGGGGGCGCTGCAGAGGGCGCTGTGCAGTACTGTTACTGCAGCAGCAGAGGGCGCTGTGCAGTACTGTTACTGCAGCAGCAGAGGGCCCTGTGCAGTACTGTTACTGCAGCAGCAGGGGGCGCTGCAGAGGGCGCTGCAGGGGGCGCTGTGCAGTACTGTTACTGCAGCAGCAGGGGGCGCTGTGCAGTACTGTTACTGCAGCAGCAGGGGGCGCTGTGCAGTACTGTTACTGCAGCAGCAGGGGGCGCTGTGCAGTACTGTTACTGCAGCTGCAGAGGGCGCTGTGCAGTACTGTTACTGCAGCAGCAGGGGGCGCTGCAGAGGGCGCTGTGCAGTACTGTTACTGCAGCAGCAGGGGGCGCTGTGCAGTACTGTTACTGCAGCAGCAGGGGGCGCTGTGCAGTACTGTTACTGCAGCAGCAGGGGGCGCTGTGCAGTACTGTTACTGCAGCTGCAGAGGGCGCTGTGCAGTACTGTTACTGCAGCAGCAGGGGGCGCTGCAGAGGGCGCTGTGCAGTACTGTTACTGCAGCAGCAGGGGGCGCTGTGCAGTACTGTTACTGCAGCTGCAGAGGGCGCTGTGCAGTACTGTTTCTGCAGCTGCAGAGGGCCCTGTGCAGTACTGTTACTGCAGCAGCAGGGGGCGCTGCAGAGGGCGCTGCAGGGGGCGCTGTGCAGTACCAGGCGGATGAGTTGGCGGTCGAGCCACCTCAGGACGTCCGGTCCTTCTTCGGTCTCGGCTCGATAAACGGCCAAACGAGCCATCAAGATGGCCGCCGCCTCCTGGTCAAAGGACGCGGCGATGCTCTGGATCTGAGACTGAGCGTCCGCCCAACTGTAACACACAGTTACACACACAGTTACACACACTGTAACACACACTGTAACACACACTGTAACACACACACAGTTACACACAGTTACACACAGTTACACACACACACAGTTACACACAGTTACACAGTTACACACAGTGTAACACACTGTAACAAACTGTAACACACACTGTAACACACACTGTTACACACACTAACGCACACACAATAACACACACTGTAACACACGCTAACACACACTGTTCCACACACTAACACACACTAACACAAACTAACACACTGTAACACACACTGTAACACACACTGTAACACACACTAACACACACTAACACAAACTAACACACACTAACACACACTGTAACACATATTGTAACACACTAACACACCCTGTAACACAAACTAACACACACTGTAACACACACTAACACACCCTTTAACACACACTGTAACACACCCTTTAACACACCCTTTAACACACCCTTTAACACACACTGCAACACACACTGCAACACACACTGCAACACACACTGCAACACACACTGTAACACACACTGTAACACACACTGTAACACACCCTGTAACACACAGTAACACACACTGTAACACACACTGCAACACACACTGCAACACACACTGTAACACACCCTGTAACACCCTGTAACACACCCTGTAACACACACTAACACACACTAACACACCCTTTAACACACACTGTAACACACACTGTAACACACACTGCAACACACACTGTAACACACACTAACACACCCTTTAACACACACTGTAACACACACTGTAACACACACTGCAACACACCCTGCAACACACCCTGCAACACACACTGCAACACACCCTGTAACACACCCTGTAACACACACTGTAACACACACCCTGTAACACACACCCTGTAACACACACCCTGTAACACACACTGTAACACACACTAACACACACTGCAACACACTGCAACACACACTGTAACACACACTGCAACACACTGTAACACACACTAACACACACTGTAACACCCCCCCTGTAACACACACTAACACACACTAACACACACTAACACACCCTGTAACACCCCCTAACACACACTGTAACACACACTAACACACCCTGTAACACACCCTGTAACACACCCTGTAACACACACTGTAACACACACTAACACACCCTGTAACACACCCTGTAACACACCCTGTAACAAACCCTGTAACACCCCCTGTAACACACCCTGTAACACACCCTAACACACACTGTAACACACACTAACACACACTGTAACACACCCTGTAACACACCCTGTAACACACCCTGTAACACACCCTGTAACACACCCTGTAACACACACTAACACACCCTGTAACACACCCTGTAACACACCCTGTAACACACACTGTAACACACTGTAACACACACTGTAACATACACTGTAACACACACTAACACACACTAACACACACTGTAACACACACTAACACACACTAACACACACTGCAACACACTGTAACACACCCTGTAACACACACTGTAACACACACTAACACACACTAACACACACTAACACACCCTTTAACACACACTGCAACACACACTGTAACACACACTAACACACCCTGTAACACACACTAACACACACTAACACACCCTTTAACACACACTGCAACACACACTAACACACACTGTAACACACACACACACCCCCTGTAACACACACACACACACACACACCATAACTAACATACCCTGTAACACACCCTGTGACACACACTAACACACACTAACACACACTAACACACCCTGTAACACACACTAACACACCCTGTAACACACCCTGTAACACACTAAAACACACACTGTAACACAAACTAACACACACTGTAACACACACTAACACACCCTAACACACACTAACACACCCTGTAACACACACTGTAACACACACTAACACACACTAACACAAACTAACACACCCTGTAACACACACTAACACACCCTGTAACACACACTAACACAAACTAACACACCCTGTAACACACCCTGTAACACACTACAACACACACTGTAACACAAACTAACACACACTGTAACACACACTAACACCCTGTAACACACCCTGTAACACACACTAACACACACTAACACAAACTAACACAAACTAACACACTAACACACCCTGTAACACACATTGTAACACACACTAACACACCCTGTAACACACATTGTAACACACACTAACACACCCTGTAACACACCCTGTAACACACCCTGTAACATACACTGTAACACACACTAACACACACTAACACACACTTTAACACACACTAACACACACTAACACAAACTGTAACACACTGTAACACACACTAACACACCCTTTAACACACACTGTAACACACACTAACGCACACACAATAACACACACTGTAACACACACTGTAACACACGCTAACACACACTGTTCCACACACTAACACACACTAACACACACTAACACACACTAACACACACTAACACACACTAACACAAACTAACACACTGTAACACACACTGTAACACACACTAACACAAACTAACACACCCTGTAACACACCCTGTAACACACCCTGTAACACACCCTGTAACACACCCTAACACACCCTGTAACACACTGTAACACACACTGTAACATACACTGTAACACACACTGTAACACACACTAACACACACTAACACACACTGTAACACACACTAACACACACTAACACACACTGCAACACACTGTAACACGACCTGTAACACAAACTGTAACACACACTAACACACACTAACACACACTAACACACCCTTTAACACACACTGCAACACACACTGTAACACACACTAACACACCCTGTAACACACACTAACACACACTAACACACCCTTTAACACACACTGCAACACACACTAACACACACTGTAACACACACACACACCCCCTGTAACACACACACACACACCATAACTAACATACCCTGTAACACACCCTGTGACACACACTAACACACACTAACACACACTAACACACCCTGTAACACACACTAACACACCCTGTAACACACCCTGTAACACACTAAAACACACACTGTAACACAAACTAACACACACTGTAACACACACTAACACACCCTAACACACACTAACACACCCTGTAACACACACTGTAACACACACTAACACACACTAACACAAACTAACACACCCTGTAACACACACTAACACACCCTGTAACACACACTAACACAAACTAACACAAACTAACACACCCTGTAACACACCCTGTAACACACTACAACACACACTGTAACACAAACTAACACACACTGTAACACACACTAACACACCCTGTAACACACCCTGTAACACACACTAACACACACTAACACAAACTAACACAAACTAACACACACTAACATACCCTGTAACACACACTGTAACACACACTAACACACACTAACACAAACTAACACAAACTAACACACACTAACACAAACTAACACACTAACACACCCTGTAACACACATTGTAACACACACTAACACACCCTGTAACACACATTGTAACACACACTAACACACCCTGTAACACACCCTGTAACACACCCTGTAACATACACTGTAACACACTAAAACACACACTGTAACACAAACTAACACACACTGTAACACACACTAACACACCCTAACACACACTAACACACCCTGTAACACACACTGTAACACACACTAACACACACTAACACAAACTAACACACCCTGTAACACACCCTGTAACACACTAAAACACACACTGTAACACAAACTAACACACACTGTAACACACACTAACACACCCTAACACACACTAACACACCCTGTAACACACACTGTAACACACACTAACACACACTAACACAAACTAACACACCCTGTAACACACACTAACACACCCTGTAACACACACTAACACAAACTAACACAAACTAACACACCCTGTAACACACCCTGTAACACACTACAACACACACTGTAACACAAACTAACACACACTGTAACACACACTAACACACCCTGTAACACACCCTGTAACACACACTAACACACACTAACACAAACTAACACAAACTAACACACACTAACATACCCTGTAACACACACTGTAACACACACTAACACACACTAACACAAACTAACACAAACTAACACACACTAACACAAACTAACACACTAACACACCCTGTAACACACATTGTAACACACACTAACACACCCTGTAACACACATTGTAACACACACTAACACACCCTGTAACACACCCTGTAACACACCCTGTAACATACACTGTAACACACACTAACACACACTAACACACACTAACACACCCTGTAACAAACACTAACACACCCTGTAACACACCCTGTAACACACCCTGTAACACACCCTGTAACACACTAAAACACACACTGTAACACAAACTAACACACACTGTAACACACACTAACACACCCTAACACACACTAACACACCCTGTAACACACACTGTAACACACACTAACACACACTAACACAAACTAACACACACTAACACAAACTAACACACCCTGTAACACACACTAACACACCCTGTAACACACACTAACACAAACTAACACACACTAACACAAACTAACACACTAACACACCCTGTAACACACCCTGTAACACACTACAACACACACTGTAACACAAACTAACACACACTGTAACACACACTAACACACCCTGTAACACACACTAACACACACTAACACAAACTAACACACACTAACACAAGCTAACACACCCTGTAACACACACTAACACACCCTGTAACACACCCTGTAACACACACTAACACAAACTAACACACACTAACACACCCTGTAACACACCCTGTAACACACACTGTAACACACACTGTAACACAAACTAACACACACTAACACACACTTTAACACACACTAACACACACTGTAACACACACTGTAACACACACTGGAACACACACTAACACACCCTTTAACACACACTGTATCACACACTGCAACACACCCTGTAACACACACTGTAACACACACTGTAACACACCCTGTAACACACCCTGTAACACACCCTGTAACACACTAAAACACACCCTGTAACACACCCTGTAACACACACTAACAAACACTAACACACCCTTTAACACACACTGTAACACACACTGCAACACACACTGTAACACACCCTGTAACACACCCTGTAACACACCCTGTAACACACACTAACACAAACTAACACACCCTGTAACACACCCTGTAACACACTACAACACACACTGTAACACAAACTAACACACACTGTAACACACACTGTAACACAAACTAACACACACTGTAACACACACTAACACACCCTGTAACACACACTAACACACCCTGTAACACACACTAACACACACTAACACAAACTAACACAAACTAACACACACTAACATACCCTGTAACACACACTGTAACACACACTAACACACACTAACATACCCTGTAACACAAACTAACACACACTAACACAAACTAACACACTAACACACCCTGTAACACACATTGTAACACACACTAACACACCCTGTAACACACATTGTAACACACACTAACACACCCTGTAACACACCCTGTAACACACCCTGTAACATACACTGTAACACACACTAACACACACTAACACACACTGTAACACACACTGTAACACACACTAACACACCCTTTAACACACACTGTAACACACACTAACGCACACACAATAACACACACTGTAACACACACTGTAACACACGCTAACACACACTGTTCCACACACTAACACACACTAACACACACTAACACAAACTAACACACTGTAACACACACTGTAACACACACTGTAACACACACTAACACAAACTAACACACACTGTAACACACACTGTAACACACCCTGTAACACACCCTGTAACACACTAAAACACTCACTGTAACATAAACTAACACACACTAACACACACTAACACACCCAGTAACACACATTGTAACACACCCTGTAACACACCCTGTAACACACCCTGTAACACAAACTAACACACACTGTAACACACACTAACACACCCTTTAACACACACTGTAACACACACTAACACACACTAACACACCCTGTAACACACCCTGTAACACACCCTGTAACACACTAAAACACACCCTGTAACACAAATTAACACACACTGTAACACACACTAACACACCCTAACACACACTAACATACCCTGTAACACACACTGTAACACACACTAACACACACTAACACAAACTAACACAAACTAACACACACTAACACAAACTAACACACTAACACACCCTGTAACACACATTGTAACACACACTAACACACCCTGTAACACACCCTGTAACACACATTGTAACACACACTAACACACCCTGTAACACACCCTGTAACACACCCTGTAACATACACTGTAACATACACTAACACACACTGTAACACACACTGTAACACACACTGTAACACACACTAACACACCCTTTAACACACACTGTAACACACACTGTAACACACACTGTAACACACACTGTAACACACACTGTAACACACACTGTAACACACACTGTAACACACACTAACACAAACTAACACACACTGTAACACACACTAACACACACTGTAACACACACTAACACACACTAACACACAAACACACACTGTTACACACACTGTAACACACACTGCAACACACACTGCAACACACACTGTAACACACCCTGTAACACACTAAAACACACACTGTAACACAAACTAACACACACTGTAACACACACTAACACACACTAACACACCCTGTAACACACACTAACACAAACTAACACACACTAACACACACTGTAACACACATTGTAACACACTAACACACCCTGTAACACAAACTAACACACACTGTAACACACACTAACACACCCTTTAACACACACTGTAACACACCCTTTAACACACCCTTTAACACACACTGTAACACACACTGCAACACACACTGCAACACACACTGCAACACACACTGTAACACACACTGTAACACACACTGTAACACACACTGTAACACACACTGTAACACACACTAACACACACTAACACACACTGTAACACACACTGCAACACACACTGTAACACACCCTGTAACACCCTGTAACACACCCTGTAACACACCCTAACACACACTAACACACCATTTAACACACACTGTAACACACACTGTAACACACACTGCAACACACACTGTAACACACACTGTAACACACCCTTTAACACACACTGTAACACACACCCTGTAACACACACCCTGTAACACACACTGTAACACACACTAACACACACTGCAACACACTGCAACACACACTGTAACACACACTGCAACACACTGTAACACACACTAACACACACTGTAACACCCCCCCTGTAACACCCCCCCTGTAACACACACTAACACACACTAACACACACTAACACACCCTGTAACACCCCCTGTAACACACCCTAACACACACTGTAACACACACTAACACACCCTGTAACACACCCTGTAACACACCCTGTAACACACACTGTAACACACACTGTAACACACACTGTAACACACACTAACACACCCTGTAACACACCCTGTAACACCCCCTGTAACACACCCTAACACACACTGTAACACACACTAACACACACTGTAACACACACTAACACACACTGTAACACACCCTGTAACACACCCTGTAACACACCCTGTAACACACCCTGTAACACACCCTGTAACACACCCTGTAACACACACTAACACACCCTGTAACACACCCTGTAACACACCCTGTAACACACACTAACACACACTGTAACACACTGTAACACACTGTAACATACACTGTAACACACACTGTAACACACACTAACACACACTGTAACACACACTAACACACTAACACACACTGCAACACACTGTAACACACCCTGTAACACACACTGTAACACACACTAACACACACTAACACACCCTTTAACACACACTGCAACACACACTGTAACACACACTAACACACCCTGTAACACACACTAACACACACTAACACACCCTTTAACACACACTGCAACACACACTAACACACACTGTAACACACACACACACCCCCTGTAACACACACACACACACCATAACTAACATACCCTGTAACACACCCTGTGACACACACTAACACACACTAACACACACTAACACACCCTGTAACACACACTAACACACCCTGTAACACACCCTGTAACACACTAAAACACACACTGTAACACAAACTAACACACACTGTAACACAAACTAACACACCCTAACACACACTAACACACCCTGTAACACACACTGTAACACACACTAACACACACTAACACAAACTAACACACCCTGTAACACACACTAACACACCCTGTAACACACCCTGTAACACACACTAACACAAACTAACACACCCTGTAACACACCCTGTAACACACTACAACACACACTGTAACACAAACTAACACACACTGTAACACACACTAACACACCCTGTAACACACACTAACACACCCTGTAACACACACTAACACACACTAACACAAACTAACACACACTAACATACCCTGTAACACACACTGTAACACACACTAACACAAACTAACACACACTAACACAAACTAACACACTAACACACCCTGTAACACACATTGTAACACACACTAACACACCCTGTAACACACATTGTAACACACACTAACACACCCTGTAACACACCCTGTAACACACCCTGTAACATACACTAACACACACTTTAACACACACTAACACACACTAACACACACTGTAACACACACTGTAACACACCCTTTAACACACACTGTAACACACACTGTAACACACACTGTAACACACACTGTAACACACACTAACACACACTAACACACACTGTAACACACACTAACACACACTAACACACACTGTAACACACACTAACACACACTAACACACAAACACACACTGTTACACACACTGTAACACACACTGCAACACACACTGCAACACACACTGCAACACACACTAACACACACTGTAACACACACTGTAACACACACTGTAACACACACTAACACACCCTTTAACACACACTGTAACACACACTGTAACACACACTAACACACACTGCAACACACACTGCAACACACCCTGCAACACACACTGTAACACACACTGTAACACACACCCTGTAACACACACCCTGTAACACACACCCTGTAACACACACCCTGTAACACACACTGTAACACACACTGCAACACACTGCAACACACTGCAACACACTGCAACACACACTGTAACACACACTAACACACACTGTAACACCCCCCCTGTAACACCCCCCCTGTAACACACACTAACACACACTAACACACCCTGTAACACCCCCTGTAACACACCCTAACACACACTGTAACACACACTAACACACCCTGTAACACACCCTGTAACACACCCTGTAACACACCCTGTAACACACCCTGTAACACACACTAACACACCCTGTAACACACCCTGTAACACACCCTGTAACACACCCTAACACACCCTAACACACCCTGTAACACACCCTGTAACACACACTGTAACACACACTGTAACACACACTGTAACACACACTGTAACACACACTGTAACACACACTAACACACCCTGTAACACACCCTGTAACACACCCTGTAACACCCCCTGTAACACACACTAACACACACTGTAACACACACACTAACATACCCTGTAACACACCCTGTAACACACCCTGTAACACACCCTGTAACACACCCTGTAACACACACTAACACACACTGTAACACACACTAACACACACTGTAACACACACTGTAACACACCCTGTAACACACACTAACACACACTGTAACACACACTAACACACACTGTAACACACCCTGTAACACACCCTGTAACACACACTAACACACACTGTAACACACACTAACACACACTGTAACACACACTGTAACACACCCTGTAACACACACTAACACACACTGTAACACACACTAATACACACTGTAACACACACTGTAACACACACTGTAACACACACTAACACACACTGTAACACACACTAACACACACTGTAACACACACTGTAACACACCCTGTAACACACACTGTAACACACACTAACACACACTGTAACACACACTGTAACACACCCTGTAACACACACTAACACACACTGTAACACACACTAACACACACTGTAACACACACTGTAACACACCCTGTAACACACACTAACACACACTAACACACCCTTTAACACACACTGTAACACACACTGTAACACACACTGTAACACACACTAACACACCCTTTAACACACACTGTAACACACACTGTAACACACACTAACACACACTGCAACACACACTGCAACACACCCTGCAACACACACTGTAACACACACTGTAACACACACCCTGTAACACACACCCTGTAACACACACCCTGTAACACACACCCTGTAACACACACTGTAACACACACTGCAACACACTGCAACACACTGCAACACACACTGTAACACACACTAACACACACTGTAACACCCCCCCTGTAACACCCCCCCTGTAACACACACTAACACACACTAACACACCCTGTAACACCCCCTGTAACACACCCTAACACACACTGTAACACACACTAACACACCCTGTAACACACCCTGTAACACACCCTGTAACACACCCTGTAACACACACTAACACACCCTGTAACACACCCTGTAACACACCCTGTAACACACCCTAACACACCCTGTAACACACCCTGTAACACACACTGTAACACACACTGTAACACACACTGTAACACACACTGTAACACACACTAACACACCCTGTAACACACCCTGTAACACACCCTGTAACACACCCTGTAACACACCCTGTAACACCCCCTGTAACACACACTAACACACACTGTAACACACACACTAACATACCCTGTAACACACCCTGTAACACACCCTGTAACACACCCTGTAACACACCCTGTAACACACACTAACACACACTGTAACACACACTAACACACACTGTAACACACACTGTAACACACCCTGTAACACACACTAACACACACTGTAACACACACTGTAACACACACTGTAACACACCCTGTAACACACACTAACACACACTGTAACACACACTAACACACACTGTAACACACACTGTAACACACCCTGTAACACACACTGTAACACACACTAATACACACTGTAACACACACTGTAACACACACTGTAACACACACTAACACACACTGTAACACACACTAACACACACTGTAACACACACTGTAACACACCCTGTAACACACACTGTAACACACACTAACACACACCCTGTAACACACACTAACACACACTGTAACACACACTAACACACACTGTAACACACACTGTAACACACCCTGTAACACACACTAACACACACTGTAACACACACTAACACACACTGTAACACACACTAACACACACTGTAACACACACTGTAACACACCCTGTAACACACACTGTAACACACACTGTAACACACACTAACACACACTAACACAAACTAACACACACTGTAACACACACTAACACACACTGTAACACACACTAACACACAAACACACACTGTTACACACACTGTAACACACACTGCAACACACACTGCAACACACACTGCAACACACACTGCAACACACACTGCAACACACACTGTAACACACACTGTAACACACCCTGTAACACACTAAAACACACACTGTAACACAAACTAACACACACTGTAACACACACTAACACACACTAACACACCCTGTAACACACACTAACACAAACTAACACACACTAACACACACTGTAACACATATTGTAACACACTAACACACCCTGTAACACAAACTAACACACACTGTAACACACACTAACACACCCTTTAACACACACTGTAACACACACTAACACACACTAACACACCCTGTAACACACCCTGTAACACACCCTGTAACACACTAAAACACACCCTGTAACACAAATTAACACACACTGTAACACACACTAACACACCCTAACACACACTAACATACCCTGTAACACACACTGTAACACACACTAACACACACTAACACAAACTAACACAAACTAACACACACTAACACAAACTAACACACTAACACACCCTGTAACACACATTGTAACACACACTAACACACCCTGTAACACACCCTGTAACACACATTGTAACACACACTAACACACCCTGTAACACACCCTGTAACACACCCTGTAACATACACTGTAACATACACTAACACACACTGTAACACACACTGTAACACACACTGTAACACACACTAACACACCCTTTAACACACACTGTAACACACACTGTAACACACACTGTAACACACACTGTAACACACACTGTAACACACACTGTAACACACACTGTAACACACACTAACACAAACTAACACACACTGTAACACACACTAACACACACTGTAACACACACTAACACACAAACACACACTGTTACACACACTGTAACACACACTGCAACACACACTGCAACACACACTGTAACACACCCTGTAACACACTAAAACACACACTGTAACACAAACTAACACACACTGTAACACACACTAACACACACTAACACACCCTGTAACACACACTAACACAAACTAACACACACTAACACACACTGTAACACACATTGTAACACACTAACACACCCTGTAACACAAACTAACACACACTGTAACACACACTAACACACCCTTTAACACACACTGTAACACACCCTTTAACACACCCTTTAACACACACTGTAACACACACTGCAACACACACTGCAACACACACTGCAACACACACTGTAACACACACTGTAACACACACTGTAACACACACTGTAACACACACTAACACACACTAACACACACTGTAACACACACTGCAACACACACTGTAACACACCCTGTAACACCCTGTAACACACCCTGTAACACACCCTAACACACACTAACACACCCTTTAACACACACTGTAACACACACTGTAACACACACTGCAACACACACTGTAACACACACTAACACACCCTTTAACACACACTGTAACACACACCCTGTAACACACACACTGTAACACACACTGTAACACACACTAACACACACTGCAACACACTGCAACACACTGCAACACACACTGTAACACACACTGCAACACACTGTAACACACACTAACACACACTGTAACACCCCCCCTGTAACACCCCCCCTGTAACACACACTAACACACACTAACACACACTAACACACCCTGTAACACCCCCTGTAACACACCCTAACACACACTGTAACACACACTAACACACCCTGTAACACACCCTGTAACACACCCTGTAACACACACTGTAACACACACTGTAACACACACTAACACACCCTGTAACACACCCTGTAACACCCCCTGTAACACACCCTAACACACACTGTAACACACACTAACACACACTGTAACACACACTAACACACACTGTAACACACCCTGTAACACACCCTGTAACACACCCTGTAACACACCCTGTAACACACCCTGTAACACACCCTGTAACACACACTAACACACCCTGTAACACACCCTGTAACACACCCTGTAACACACACTAACACACACTGTAACACACTGTAACACACTGTAACATACACTGTAACACACACTGTAACACACACTAACACACACTAACACACACTGTAACACACACTAACACACTAACACACACTGCAACACACTGTAACACACCCTGTAACACACACTGTAACACACACTAACACACACTAACACACCCTTTAACACACACTGCAACACACACTGTAACACACACTAACACACCCTGTAACACACACTAACACACACTAACACACCCTTTAACACACACTGCAACACACACTAACACACACTGTAACACACACACACACCCCCTGTAACACACACACACACACCATAACTAACATACCCTGTAACACACCCTGTGACACACACTAACACACACTAACACACACTAACACACCCTGTAACACACACTAACACACCCTGTAACACACCCTGTAACACACTAAAACACACACTGTAACACAAACTAACACACACTGTAACACAAACTAACACACCCTAACACACACTAACACACCCTGTAACACACACTGTAACACACACTAACACACACTAACACAAACTAACACACCCTGTAACACACACTAACACACCCTGTAACACACCCTGTAACACACACTAACACAAACTAACACACCCTGTAACACACCCTGTAACACACTACAACACACACTGTAACACAAACTAACACACACTGTAACACACACTAACACACCCTGTAACACACACTAACACACCCTGTAACACACACTAACACACACTAACACAAACTAACACACACTAACATACCCTGTAACACACACTGTAACACACACTAACACAAACTAACACACACTAACACAAACTAACACACTAACACACCCTGTAACACACATTGTAACACACACTAACACACCCTGTAACACACATTGTAACACACACTAACACACCCTGTAACACACCCTGTAACATACACTGTAACACACACTAACACACACTTTAACACACACTAACACACACTAACACACACTGTAACACACACTGTAACACACCCTTTAACACACACTGTAACACACACTGTAACACACACTGTAACACACACTGTAACACACACTAACACACACTAACACACACTGTAACACACACTAACACACACTAACACACACTGTAACACACACTAACACACACTAACACACAAACACACACTGTTACACACACTGCAACACACACTGCAACACACACTGCAACACACACTGCAACACACACTGTAACACACACTGTAACACACACTGTAACACACACTAACACACCCTTTAACACACACTGTAACACACACTGTAACACACACTAACACACACTGCAACACACACTGCAACACACCCTGCAACACACACTGTAACACACACTGTAACACACACCCTGTAACACACACCCTGTAACACACACCCTGTAACACACACCCTGTAACACACACTGTAACACACACTGCAACACACTGCAACACACTGCAACACACTGCAACACACTGCAACACACACTGTAACACACACTAACACACACTGTAACACCCCCCCTGTAACACCCCCCCTGTAACACACACTAACACACACTAACACACCCTGTAACACCCCCTGTAACACACCCTAACACACACTGTAACACACACTAACACACCCTGTAACACACCCTGTAACACACCCTGTAACACACCCTGTAACACACACTAACACACCCTGTAACACACCCTGTAACACACCCTGTAACACACCCTGTAACACACCCTAACACACCCTGTAACACACCCTGTAACACACACTGTAACACACACTGTAACACACACTGTAACACACACTGTAACACACACTGTAACACACACTAACACACCCTGTAACACACCCTGTAACACACCCTGTAACACCCCCTGTAACACACACTAACACACACTGTAACACACACACTAACATACCCTGTAACACACCCTGTAACACACCCTGTAACACACCCTGTAACACACCCTGTAACACACACTAACACACACTGTAACACACACTAACACACACTGTAACACACACTGTAACACACCCTGTAACACACACTAACACACACTGTAACACACACTAACACACACTGTAACACACCCTGTAACCCACCCTGTAACACACACTAACACACACTGTAACACACACTAACACACACTGTAACACACACTGTAACACACCCTGTAACACACACTAACACACACTGTAACACACACTAATACACACTGTAACACACACTGTAACACACACTGTAACACACACTAACACACACTGTAACACACACTAACACACACTGTAACACACACTGTAACACACCCTGTAACACACACTGTAACACACACTAACACACACTGTAACACACACTGTAACACACCCTGTAACACACACTAACACACACTGTAACACACACTAACACACACTGTAACACACACTGTAACACACCCTGTAACACACACTAACACACACTAACACACCCTTTAACACACACTGTAACACACACTGTAACACACACTAACACACCCTTTAACACACACTGTAACACACACTGTAACACACACTAACACACACTGCAACACACACTGCAACACACCCTGCAACACACACTGTAACACACACTGTAACACACACCCTGTAACACACACCCTGTAACACACACCCTGTAACACACACCCTGTAACACACACTGTAACACACACTGCAACACACTGCAACACACTGCAACACACACTGTAACACACACTAACACACACTGTAACACCCCCCCTGTAACACCCCCCCTGTAACACACACTAACACACACTAACACACCCTGTAACACCCCCTGTAACACACCCTAACACACACTGTAACACACACTAACACACCCTGTAACACACCCTGTAACACACCCTGTAACACACCCTGTAACACACACTAACACACCCTGTAACACACCCTGTAACACACCCTGTAACACACCCTAACACACACTGTAACACACACTGTAACACACACTGTAACACACACTGTAACACACACTGTAACACACACTGTAACACACACTAACACACCCTGTAACACACCCTGTAACACACCCTGTAACACACCCTGTAACACCCCCTGTAACACACACTAACACACACTGTAACACACACACACTAACATACCCTGTAACACACCCTGTAACACACCCTGTAACACACCCTGTAACACACCCTGTAACACACCCTGTAACACACACTAACACACACTGTAACACACACTAACACACACTGTAACACACACTGTAACACACCCTGTAACACACACTAACACACACTGTAACACACACTAACACACACTGTAACACACCCTGTAACACACCCTGTAACACACACTAACACACACTGTAACACACACTAACACACACTGTAACACACACTGTAACACACCCTGTAACACACACTGTAACACACACTAATACACACTGTAACACACACTGTAACACACACTAACACACACTGTAACACACACTAACACACACTGTAACACACACTGTAACACACCCTGTAACACACACTGTAACACACACTAACACACACCCTGTAACACACACTAACACACACTGTAACACACACTAACACACACTGTAACACACACTGTAACACACCCTGTAACACACACTAACACACACTGTAACACACACTAACACACACTGTAACACACACTAACACACACTGTAACACACACTGTAACACACCCTGTAACACACACTAACACACACAGTAACACAAAGGTACTTAAACGTACTTTGGTGCAGTCGTGGTATCATATAAAGGTACTTTCTTGCAGTAGTAGTATTTAAACGTACTTTCGTGCTGTTGTGGTCACTCTGATCCGTCTCTGTCCAGACGAATGCTGATACTGAGTCACAAACTGGACAGCTCCTCGTCCGCCCTGAGGGATCGGAGCGTTGTGCTGGAGGTCAGAGGGGCAGAGGTCACACAGATTATCACAATTAAATGAATCACAATTTTATTTGACACAATTATAACTTCAGTCCAAAGATGTGGTTTTGACACGAGACGCTCCAAAGACAAACGATTAGATCAACGTTAGCATTAACGCTAGTGTTAGCATTAACGCTAGTGTTAGCATTAATGCTAGTGTTAGCATTAACGCTAGTGTTATTGTTAGCATTAGTGTTATTGTTAGCATTAGTGTTAATGTTAGCGTTAGCATTAGCTTCAGTGTTAATAGTCCCAGCTCAGTGGAGGAAATAATAAAATAATAATCATAATCTATGTTTATTGTTCTACACAAACATGAAATCTTTACATCATAAATCTAACCCAACTTTTGGCTTCACAGTTTGAATAAAACTGTTGTAATTGTGTGTGTGTCACATTGTGCGTGTATGTTTGTGTCACATTGTGTGTGTGTGTCACATTGTGTGTGTGTGTCACATTGTGTGTGTGTGTCACATTGTGCGTGTATGTTTGTGTCACATAGTGTGTGTGTGTCACATTGTGTGTGTGTGTGTCACATTGTGTGTGTATGTTTGTGTCACAGTGTGTGTGTGTCTCAGTGTGTGTGTGTGTGTGTCACATTGTGTGTGTGTGTGTTTGTGTCACATTGTGTGTGTGTGTGTGTGTGTCACATTGTGTGTGTGTGTGTGTGTGTCACATTGTGTGTGTGTGTGTGTCACATTGTGTGTGTGTGTGTGTCACATTGTGTGTGTGTGTGTGTGTGTGTCACATTGTGTGTGTGTGTGTGTCACATTGTGTGTGTGTGTGTGTGTGTCACATTGTGTGTGTGTGTGTGTGTGTCACATTGTGTGTGTCACATTGTGTGTGTGTGTGTGTCACATTGTGTGTGTGTGTGTGTGTGTCACATTGTGTGTGTGTGTGTCACATTGTGTGTGTGTGTGTGTCACATTGTGTGAGTGTGTGTCACATTGTGTGTGTGTGTGTGTGTCACATTGTGTGTGTGTGTTTGTGTCACATTGTGTGTGTGTGTGTGTGTCTCAGTGTGTGTGTGTGTCTCAGTGTGTCACATTGTGTGTGTGTGTGTGTGTGTCTCAGTGTGTGTGTGTGTGTCACATTGTGTGTGTGTGTGTCACATTGTGTGTGTGTGTGTGTGTGTGTGTCTCAGTGTGTGTGTGTGTGTGTCACATTGTGTGTGTGTGTCACATTGTGTGTGTGTCTCAGTGTGTGTGTGTGTGTGTGTGTCACATTGTGTGTGTGTGTGTGTGTGTGTCACATTGTGTGAGTGTGTGTCACATTGTGTGTGTGTGTTTGTGTCACATTGTGTGTGTGTGTTTGTGTCACATTGTGTGTGTGTGTGTGTGTGTGTCACATTGTGTGTGTGTCACATTGTGTGTGTGTGTGTCTCAGTGTGTGTGTGTGTGTCACATTGTGTGTGTGTGTGTCACATTGTGTGTGTGTGAGTGTGTCAGTGTGTGTGGTGCAGCCTGTAATGCCTCATTTGTCCAGCAGGAGGTGGACCAGAGTCATGTTGTGAACACAGAGCTTTGTCGTGGTTCGCGCTGTCATGGTCTCAGCAGGAGACTGACAGCATCGCCATGGAAACAGCAAACAGGTGATTACAAGCAATTACACAGGCCACGCCCCCACACACTTACCTGCCACAAACCAGGACTAAAGCAGGTCTAAAGCAGGACTAAAGCAGGACTAAAGCAGGACTAAAGCAGGTCTAAAGCAGGTCTAAACCAGGACCAGGACCAGGACCAGGACCAGGACCAGGACCAGGACCAGGACCAGGACCAGGACGCCTTGTGTGCTGGGGCAGAGGTGTGTCTGACCCTCAGGATGAACTGTTCGGGCCCCCTGGAGCCGCCTCAGGGCCCCTCAGAGCCCTGGGGCCCCTGGGGGCCCTGCAGGGCCCTGTTCTCTGGTCTGCTGGCTCTGCTCCTGCTCCCGGCAGCAGTGGGGAACCTGAGCCTGCTCTTGACGCTGTTGTGGAGCCGAGAGCCAGACCTCAGGGATCCTCAGGAGCGCAGGACCTCGGGGCCCTCCAGGGGCCCCTGCTCCTGCTTCACCCTGAGCCTGAGCCTGTCACACCTGTCCCTGAGTCTGAGCCTTTTGCCTTCAGCCGTTTATTACAGCGCTGCAGGAGTCACAGACCTACACCAGGAGAACGTCTGGTGAGATGTTTTATTCCTCCTCTCTCCTCCTGGTGCTCTTCTCTCCTCCTGGTGCTCTTCTCTCCTCCTGGTGCTCCTCTCTCCTCCTGGTGCTCTTCTCTCCTCCTGGGGCTCCTCTCCTCCTGGTGCTCTTCTCCTCCTCCTCCTCAGGTGTCAGGTGTCAGGCTTCTTGCTGGTGCTCCTCTTCACCTCCTCTCTCCTCCTCCTCAGGTGTCAGGCTTCTTGCTGGTGCTCCTCTTCACCTCCTCCTCAGGTGTCAGGCTTCTTGCTGGTGCTCCTCTTCACCTCCTCCTCAGGTGTCAGGTGTCAGGCTTCTTGCTGGTGCTCCTCTTCACCTCCTCCTCAGGTGTCAGGTGTCAGGCTTCTTGCTGGTGCTCCTCTTCACCTCCTCTCTCCTCCTCCTCAGGTGTCAGGCTTCTTGCTGGTGCTCCTCTTCACCTCCTCTCTCCTCCTCCTCAGGTGTCAGGCTTCTTGCTGGTGCTCCTCTTCACCTCCTCAGGTGTCAGGCTTCTTGCTGGTGCTCCTCTTCACCTCCTCTCCTCCTCCTCTTCACCTCCTCTCTCCTCCTCCTCAGGTGTCAGGCTTCTTGCTGGTGCTCCTCTTCACCTCCTCTCTCCTCCTCCTCAGGTGTCAGGCTTCTTGCTGGTGCTCCTCTTCACCTCCTCCTCAGGTGTCAGGCTTCTTGCTGGTGCTCCTCTTCACCTCCTCTCTCCTCCTCCTCTTCACCTCCTCTCTCCTCCTCCTCAGGTGTCAGGCTTCTTGCTGGTGCTCCTCTTCACCTCCTCTCTCCTCCTCCTCAGGTGTCAGGCTTCTTGCTGGTGCTCCTCTTCACCTCCTCTCTCCTCCTCCTCTTCACCTCCTCTCTCCTCCTCCTCAGGTGTCAGGCTTCTTGCTGGTGCTCCTCTTCACCTCCTCTCTCCTCCTCCTCCTCAGGTGTCAGGTGTCAGGCTTCTTGCTGGTGCTCCTCTTCACCTCCTCTCTCCTCCTCCTCAGGTGTCAGGCTTCTTGCTGGTGCTCCTCTTCACCTCCTCTCTCCTCCTCCTCAGGTGTCAGGCTTCTTGCTGGTGCTCCTCTTCACCTCCTCTCTCCTCCTCCTCAGGTGTCAGGCTTCTTGCTGGTGCTCCTCTTCACCTCCTCTCTCCTCCTCCTCTTCACCTCCTCTCTCCTCCTCCTCAGGTGTCAGGCTTCTTGCTGGTGCTCCTCTTCACCTCCTCTCTCCTCCTCCTCCTCAGGTGTCAGGTGTCAGGCTTCTTGCTGGTGCTCCTCTTCACCTCCTCTCTCCTCCTCCTCAGGTGTCAGGCTTCTTGCTGGTGCTCCTCTTCACCTCCTCTCTCCTCCTCCTCCTCAGGTGTCAGGTGTCAGGCTTCTTGCTGGTGCTCCTCTTCACCTCCTCTCTCCTCCTCCTCAGGTGTCAGGTGTCAGGCTTCTTGCTGGTGCTCCTCTTCACCTCCTCTCTTCACGCTCGCATGTGGGCGTCGCTGGCTCAGTTCTGGCAGATAAGACACGCCCTCAGGAACAGTCGCGTGTGGACTTCCTTCAGGATCCGTGTTCTGGTTCTTCTTCTGTGGATCTACAGCGCGGCTCATGCCTCACTTCCTGTTCTGGGCGTGGGGAAGTACAGGTACAGATGGAGCGCTCTCATTGGCTGCTCCATAGATTTATAAATATGAGAAAAAAGTTGTAATTTCCTTTGGGAATTTTACTTTTTAAATTGAAAGCAAACATTAAACTGTGTCTGGAAAACACACTTTTGTGAACAAAGAATCCCAATGTTTTCACTTCGTCATGTTTAGTCTTTTAGTCTGAGGAGCCAGAACAGCAGCGGGGACCGTGCGTCTCCCTGGTGAGCTCCTTCATGTTTCATCTGGACTTTCAAAGACTCAATGTCAATCTGCCAATGTCGACCGAGAACTCAAGATATTTATCCTATTGTGTGGTTTAGAAGATTAGAAGAAAAAAAAAAAAAATATATATATATATATATATATATATATATATATATATATATATATATGGTATAAACGTGTTAAATGTTTCTATTATATTTCAGGTATAGTTCTGCTCGCGCCCTCTGCGGCCTCAGCCTGGTTGACGCCGACGCGGTTTCCAGGGCAACATCGTTGTGGTGGTTGAGCGTTTCCATGGCGATGCCACTGACGCTCACGTGTGCGCTCCAGGGTTACGTGGCACATGTGGCTCGACGACAGGCGCGACGAGGAACCTTCAGGTGCAACGAGACGCACTGTTTCTACGTCCCAGCACCTGCCTACGAGAGGAGCTCACGGGCCCTCCTGCTGGCCACAGGTGGGACTGCAACCACTGAGGGGGACCGCAACCACTGAGGGGGGCCGCAACCACTGAGGGGGGCCGCAAATACTGAGGGGACCGCAACCACTGAGGGGGACCGCAACCACTGAGGGGGACCGCAACCACTGAGGGGGACCGCAACCACTGAGGGGGACCGCAACCACTGAGGGGAGCCGCAAATACTGAGGGGACCGCAACCACTGAGGGGGGCCGCAACCACTGAGGGGGGCCGCAACCACTGAGGGGGGCCGCAACCACTGAGGGGGGCCGCAACCACTGAGGGGGGCCGCAACCACTGAGGGGGACCGCAACCACTGAGGGGGGCCGCAACCACTGAGGGGGGCCGCAACCACTGAGGGGGGCCGCAACCACTAACCAGACTGAGGGAGGATCATAACCAGACTGAGGGAGGATCATAACCAGACTGAGGGGGGATCATAACCAGACTGAGGGGGGATCATAACCAGACTGAGGGGGGGGATCATAACCAGACTGAGGGGGACCAGGACTAGCAGGATCATAACCGGTCTGTTTGGGACTCGGGGCTGGAGTTGACTCAGTGGCAGTCGTGTTTGTCTTTCATTAAACTGGAGGAGTTTATGTGACATGTTTACTTTGGGTGCGCGGTGGGACCAATATCACATGATCTCAGTCTGCATGTTCTCCCCGTGTTACCGTGGGTTCTCCCCGTGGGTTCTCCCCGTGGGTTCTCCCCGTGGGTTCTCCCCGTGGGTTCTCCCCGTGGGTTCTCCCCGTGTTACCGTGGGTTCTCCCCGTGTTACCGTGGGTTCTCCCCGTGGGTTCTCCCCGTGGGTTCTCCCCGTGTTACCGTGGGTTCTCCCCGTGGGTTCTCCCCATGGGTTCTCCCCGTGTTACCGTGGGTTCTCCCCGTGGGTTCTCCCCGTGTTACCGTGGGTTCTCCCCGTGGGTTCTCCCCGTGGGTTCTCCCCGTGGGTTCTCCCCGTGTTACCGTGGGTTCTCCCCGGTGAGTGAATGTGAGAGTTGGCCACTGTCCAGGGTGAACCCCGCCTAAAGCCCATAGTCACTGGGCAGTAGAAAATGGATGGATACTTTGCTTATGTCAGATTTATTTCATGTTTATGTTTCAAATCTCAGGTTCTCAAACTGTGGTCCTGTTGATCATGTGTCTGCTTGAGCTTCTCAGACACTTGTGTTCTACTTCTACAGTATATAATGACCTCTGACCTCTGAAGATGTTTGACCACTAAAACTGGACCTTATGAGGTCATCTTAACTTAGTAGTTGGTCATTTCTTTTACAGATTAATTTTCAGTTAAACCATATTAGATCTGTGTCAGGCCCGGCCTGACCCCGACCTGACCCCGGCCCCAGCCTGACCTCAGCCTGACCCCGACCTGACCCCAGCCTCAGCCTGACCCCGACCTGACCCCAGCCTGACCCCGGCCTGACCCCAGCCTCAGCCTGACCCCGACCTGACCCCAGCCTCAGCCTGACCCCGGCCTGACCCCAGCCTCAGCCTGACCCCGGCCTGACCCCAGCCTCAGCCTGACCCCGGCCTGACCCCAGCCTCAGCCTGACCCCGGCCTGACCCCAGCCTCAGCCTGACCCCGGCCTGACCCCAGCCTCAGCCTGACCCCGGCCTGACCCCAGCCTCAGCCTGACCCCGGCCTGACCCCAGCCTCAGCCTGACCCCGACCTGACCCCAGCCTCAGCCTGACCCCAGCCTCAGCCTAACCCCGGCCTGACCCCAGCCTCAGCCTTTCCCCGGCCTGACCCCAGCCTCAGCCTTTCCCCGACCTGACCCCAGCCTCAGCCTGACCCCGACCTGACCCCAGCCTCAGCCTGACCCCGACCTGACCCCAGCCTCAGCCTGACCCCGACCTGACCCCAGCCTCAGCCTGACCCCGGCCTGACCCCAGCCTCAGCCTGACCCCGACCTGACCCCAGCCTCAGCCTAACCCCGGCCTGACCCCAGCCTCAGCCTTTCCCCGGCCTGACCCCAGCCTCAGCCTTTCCCCGACCTGACCCCAGCCTCAGCCTGACCCCGACCTGACCCCAGCCTCAGCCTGACCCCGACCTGACCCCAGCCTCAGCCTGACCCCGGCCTGACCCCAGCCTCAGCCTGACCCCGACCTGACCCCAGCCTCAGCCTGACCCCGACCTGACCCCAGCCTCAGCCTAACCCCGGCCTGACCCCAGCCTCAGCCTTTCCCCGGCCTGACCCCAGCCTCAGCCTTTCCCCGACCTGACCCCAGCCTCAGCCTGACCCCGACCTGACCCCAGCCTCAGCCTGACCCCGACCTGACCCCAGCCTCAGCCTGACCCCGACCTGACCCCAGCCTCAGCCTGACCCCGACCTAACCCCAGCCTCAGCCTGACCCCGACCTGACCCCAGCCTCAGCCTGACCCCGACCTGACCCCAGCCTCAGCCTGACCCCGGCCTGACCCCAGCCTCAGCCTGACCCCGACCTGACCCCAGCCTCAGCCTGACCCCGGCCTGACCCCAGCCTCAGCCTGACCCCGACCTGACCCCAGCCTCAGCCTGACCCCGACCTGACCCCAGCCTCAGCCTGACCCCGGCCTGACCCCAGCCTCAGCCTGACCCCGGCCTGACCCCAGCCTCAGCCTGACCCCGACCTGACCCCAGCCTCAGCCTGACCCCGGCCTGACCCCAGCCTCAGCCTGACCCCGGCCTGACCCCAGCCTCAGCCTGACCCCGGCCTGACCCCAGCCTCAGCCTGACCCCGACCTGACCCCAGCCTCAGCCTGACCCCGGCCTGACCCCAGCCTCAGCCTGACCCCGACCTGACCCCAGCCTCAGCCTGACCCCGACCTGACCCCAGCCTCAGCCTGACCCCGACCTGACCCCAGCCTCAGCCTGACCCCGGCCTGACCCCAGCCTCAGCCTGACCCCGGCCTGACCCCAGCCTCAGCCTGACCCCAGCCTCAGCCTAACCCCGGCCTGACCCCAGCCTCAGCCTTTCCCCGACCTGACCCCAGCCTCAGCCTAACCCCGGCCTGACCCCAGCCTCAGCCTTTCCCCGGCCTGACCCCAGCCTCAGCCTTTCCCCGACCTGACCCCAGCCTCAGCCTGACCCCGACCTGACCCCAGCCTCAGCCTGACCCCGACCTGACCCCAGCCTCAGCCTGACCCCGGCCTGACCCCAGCCTCAGCCTGACCCCGACCTAACCCCAGCCTCAGCCTGACCCCGACCTGACCCCAGCCTCAGCCTAACCCCGGCCTGACCCCAGCCTCAGCCTTTCCCCGGCCTGACCCCAGCCTCAGCCTTTCCCCGACCTGACCCCAGCCTCAGCCTGACCCCGACCTGACCCCAGCCTCAGCCTGACCCCAGCCTCAGCCTGACCCCAGCCTCAGCCTGACCCCGGCCTGACCCCAGCCTCAGCCTGACCCCGACCTAACCCCAGCCTCAGCCTGACCCCGACCTGACCCCAGCCTCAGCCTGACCCCGACCTGACCCCAGCCTCAGCCTGACCCCGGCCTGACCACAGCCTCAGCCTGACCCCGACCTGACCCCAGCCTCAGCCTGACCCCGGCTTGACCCCAGCCTCAGCCTGACCCCGACCTGACCCCAGCCTCAGCCTGACCCCGACCTGACCCCAGCCTCAGCCTGACCCCGGCCTGACCCCAGCCTCAGCCTGACCCCGGCCTGACCCCAGCCTCAGCCTTTCCCCGACCTGACCCCAGCCTCAGCCTGACCCCGGCCTGACCCCAGCCTCAGCCTGACCCCGGCCTGACCCCAGCCTCAGCCTGACCCCGACCTGACCCCAGCCTCAGCCTGACCCCGACCTGACCCCAGCCTCAGCCTGACCCCGGCCTGACCCCAGCCTCAGCCTGACCCCGACCTGACCCCAGCCTCAGCCTTTCCCCGACCTGACCCCAGCCTCAGCCTGACCCCGACCTGACCCCAGCCTCAGCCTGACCCCGGCCTGACCCCAGCCTCAGCTTGACCCCAGCGTGACCCCGGCCTGCTCCCTCTCAGGTTCTCTGCTGCTCTGTTGGACCCCGTTCCTCTCAGTGTCTCTGTATGAGGGCCTCAGTCTGGTTGTGGTCCCGGTCTGGCTCTCCCGGGGCTCCATGTTCCTGGTCCTGAGCAGCTGCGCCGTGAGTCCTGGAGTCACCTGCCTGACCCAGAGGTAAGCCCCGCCCCCTGGCCCCGCCAAGAGAGGGACATTCAGCAGAATGGCTCCTTTGCTGTCCCACAGAAATACTAATCATCTAAACAAAGGACTCAAGCGTCCAAAGACACGCCCTTCTGGACATTACATGTCTTTAGTAAAAGTGCAGATAGAGGAGTAAAAATACTCAAGTATAAGAGAAGTAAAAGTATTTATAACTATTAAAGAATGAAATGTTGAGATCTTGATTCAAAATGTTTCAAGCCTTAAAGACTTTGAGTCGGGCGTGGCCGTGAATGTAAAATGTATTGTACTCAAGTACTTTTACTTTGTTTATCCAGTCACAGCAAAGGGCACTACATATCCCATGATCCTTTGCTCTGATGTTTTTCAGCCGATATCGAGTGACGGGGCGTGTCATCATGTCCCGCCTCCTTCAGCTCTGCTCACGCCCAAGCTCCGCCTCTGTGCCCGACTCAGCCAATCAGATCTCCACCACCAGGACGTCGCTTCCTGGAGCTCTGAACGCCGCTTCGTGATTGGCAGTGCTTTTTGTGTCTCTACAGTTCACTCAGCAGGGGGCAGCACTGAGCCCTGCATATGTGCTCTGCTCTACCACTGAGCCACATGCAGGAGCAGACGGCAGGAGCAGACGACAGGGGGCAGCACTGAGCCAAATGCAGGAGCAGACGGCAGGAGCAGACGACAGGGGGCAGCACTGAGCCACATGCAGGAGCAGACGGCAGGAGCAGACGGCAGGGGGCAGCACTGAGCCACATGCAGGAGCAGACGGCAGGAGCAGACGGCAGGGGGCAGCACTGAGCCACATGCAGGAGCAGACGGCAGGAGCAGACGACAGGGGGCAGCACTGAGCCACATGCAGGAGCAGACGGCAGGAGCAGACGACAGGGGGCAGCACTGAGCCACATGCAGGAGCAGACGGCAGGAGCAGACGACAGGGGGCAGCACTGAGCCACATGCAGGAGCAGACGGCAGGAGCAGACGACAGGGGGCAGCACTGAGCCACATGCAGGAGCAGACGGCAGGAGCAGACGACAGGGGGCAGCACTGAGCCACATGCAGGAGCAGACGGCAGGAGCAGACGACAGGGGGCAGCACTGAGCCACATGCAGGAGCAGACGGCAGGAGCAGACGACAGGGGGCAGCACTGAGCCACATGCAGGAGCAGACGGCAGGAGCAGACGACAGGGGGCAGCACTGAGCCAAATGCAGGAGCAGACGGCAGGAACAGACGACAGGGGGCAGCGCTGAGCCACATGCAGGAGCAGACGGCAGGAGCAGACGACAGGGGGCAGCACTGAGCCACATGCAGGAGCAGACGGCAGGAGCAGACGACAGGAGCAGACGACAGGGGGCAGCACTGAGCCACATGCAGGAGCAGACGACAGGGGGCAGCACTGAGCCACATGCAGGAGCAGACGGCAGGAGCAGACGACAGGGGGCAGCACTGAGCCACATGCAGGAGCAGACGGCAGGAGCAGACGGCAGGGGGCAGCACTGAGCCACATGCAGGAGCAGACGGCAGGAGCAGACGACAGGAGCAGACGGCAGGGGGCAGCACTGAGCCACATGCAGGAGCAGACGGCAGGAGCAGACGACAGGGGGCAGCACTGAGCCACATGCAGGAGCAGACGGCAGGAGCAGACGACAGGAGCAGACGACAGGGGGCAGCACTGAGCCACATGCAGGAGCAGACGGCAGGAGCAGACGACAGGGGGCAGCACTGAGCCACATGCAGGAGCAGACGGCAGGAGCAGACGACAGGGGGCAGCACTGAGCCACATGCAGGAGCAGACGGCAGGAGCAGACGGCAGGGGGCAGCACTGAGCCACATGCAGGAGCAGACGGCAGGAGCAGACGGCAGGGGGCAGCACTGAGCCACATGCAGGAGCAGACGGCAGGAGCAGACGACAGGGGGCAGCACTGAGCCACATGCAGGAGCAGACGGCAGGAGCAGACGACAGGGGGAAGCACTGAGCCACATGCAGGAGCAGACGGCAGGAGCAGACGACAGGGGGCAGCACTGAGCCACATGCAGGAGCAGACGGCAGGAGCAGACGACAGGGGGCAGCACTGAGCCACATGCAGGAGCAGACGGCAGGAGCAGACGACAGGGGGCAGCACTGAGCCACATGCAGGAGCAGACGGCAGGAGCAGACGACAGGGGGCAGCACTGAGCCACATGCAGGAGCAGACGGCAGGAGCAGACGACAGGGGGCAGCACTGAGCCACATGCAGGAGCAGACGGCAGGAGCAGACGACAGGAGCAGACGACAGGGGGCAGCACTGAGCCACATACAGGAGCAGACGGCAGGAGCAGACGACAGGGGGCAGCACTGAGCCACATGCAGGAGCAGACGGCAGGAGCAGACGACAGGGGGCAGCACTGAGCCACATGCAGGAGCAGACGGCAGGAGCAGACGGCAGGGGGCAGCACTGAGCCACATGCAGGAGCAGACGGCAGGAGCAGACGACAGGAGCAGACGGCAGGGGGCAGCACTGAGCCACATGCAGGAGCAGACGGCAGGAGCAGACGACAGGGGGCAGCACTGAGCCACATGCAGGAGCAGACGGCAGGAGCAGACGACAGGGGGCAGCACTGAGCCACATGCAGGAGCAGACGGCAGGAGCAGACGACAGGGGGCAGCACTGAGCCACATGCAGGAGCAGACGGCAGGAGCAGACGGCAGGGGGCAGCACTGAGCCACATGCAGGAGCAGACGGCAGGAGCAGACGACAGGGGGCAGCACTGAGCCACATGCAGGAGCAGACGGCAGGAGCAGACGACAGGGGGCAGCACTGAGCCACATGCAGGAGCAGACGGCAGGAGCAGACGACAGGGGGCAGCACTGAGCCACATGCAGGAGCAGACGGCAGGAGCAGACGACAGGGGGCAGCACTGAGCCACATGCAGGAGCAGACGGCAGGAGCAGACGACAGGGGGCAGCACTGAGCCACATGCAGGAGCAGACGGCAGGAGCAGACGACAGGGGGCAGCACTGAGCCACATGCAGGAGCAGACGGCAGGAGCAGACGACAGGAGCAGACGACAGGGGGCAGCACTGAGCCACATGCAGGAGCAGACGGCAGGAGCAGACGACAGGGGGCAGCACTGAGCCACATGCAGGAGCAGACGGCAGGAGCAGACGACAGGGGGCAGCACTGAGCCACATGCAGGAGCAGACGGCAGGAGCAGACGACAGGGGGCAGCACTGAGCCACATGCAGGAGCAGACGGCAGGAGCAGACGACAGGGGGCAGCACTGAGCCACATGCAGGAGCAGACGGCAGGAGCAGACGACAGGGGGCAGCACTGAGCCACATGCAGGAGCAGACGGCAGGAGCAGACGACAGGGGGCAGCACTGAGCCACATGCAGGAGCAGACGGCAGGAGCAGACGACAGGGGGCAGCACTGAGCCACATGCAGGAGCAGACGGCAGGAGCAGACGACAGGGGGCAGCACTGAGCCACATGCAGGAGCAGACGGCAGGAGCAGACGACAGGAGCAGACGACAGGGGGCAGCACTGAGCCACATGCAGGAGCAGACGGCAGGAGCAGACGACAGGGGGCAGCACTGAGCCACATGCAGGAGCAGACGGCAGGAGCAGACGACAGGGGGCAGCACTGAGCCACATGCAGGAGCAGACGGCAGGAGCAGACGACAGGGGGCAGCACTGAGCCACATGCAGGAGCAGACGGCAGGAGCAGACGACAGGGGGCAGCACTGAGCCACATGCAGGAGCAGACGGCAGGAACAGACGACAGGGGGCAGCGCTGAGCCACATGCAGGAGCAGACGGCAGGAACAGACGACAGGGGGCAGCGCTGAGCCACATGCAGGAGCAGACGGCAGGAACAGACGACAGGGGGCAGCGCTGAGCCACATGCAGGAGCAGACGGCAGGAGCAGACGACAGGGGGCAGCACTGAGCCACATGCAGGAGCAGACGGCAGGAGCAGACGACAGGGGGCAGCGCTGAGCCACATGCAGGAGCAGACGGCAGGAGCAGACGACAGGGGGCAGCACTGAGCCAAATGTTTTGTCAATATCATAATTTTGTCGACCAAAACTAAATAAAAAATGTCCCAAATGTAAAACTGACTAAAAGTACGAGCGAAATATTAATATTTTGTCAATAGTGAAAATGAAATAAATAAATGAGTTCCACTGAAGTCATAAGTTATAAATACAACATGTTTGAGCTGGAAAAATGTCACATAAAGAAACACAATCGCGGCACATGTCAGTCAAATCAAAAGCTGTCAATCAAGTCTTTGACGGTGGCGAATAAGCAGCTTTAGAGCATTTGTGTCTTTATTTGTCTCTTTTTGCTGTTGTTGACGTCTCCTGCTCTTTATTTTACTGCTTTTATATATTTCAATATTTGAAAAAATTCAAATTTTGAGACAAAAGTCAGAGTTTTGTCTTAATTTAGTACAATATAATATATATAATAAAGTATTCTAAAGTCACAGTTTGTACTTTAAAGTATTCTAAAGTCTCAGTTTGTACTTTAAAGTCACTGTTTGTACTTTAAAGTACTCTAAAGTCTCAGTTTGTACTTTAAAGTATTCTAAAGTCTCAGTTTGTACTTTAAAGTCACAGTTTGTACTTTAAAGTACTCTAAAGTCTCAGTTTGTACTTTAAAGTCACAGTTTGTACTTTAAAGTACTCTAAAGTCTCAGTTTGTACTTTAAAGTATTCTAAAGTCACAGTTTGTACTTTAAAGTACTCTAAAGTCACAGTTTGTACTCTAAAGTACTCTAAAGTCTCAGTTTGTACTCTAAAGTACTCTAAAGTCACAGTTTGTACTCTAAAGTACTCTAAAGTCACAGTTTGTACTCTAAAGTCACAGTTTGTACTTTAAAGTACTCTAAAGTCACAGTTTGTACTCTAAAGTAAAGTCACAGTTTGTACTTTAAAGTATTCTAAAGTCACAGTTTGTACTCTAAAGTACTCTAAAGTCACAGTTTGTACTCTAAAGTAAAGTCACAGTTTGTACTTTAAAGTATTCTAAAGTCACAGTTTGTACTCTAAAGTACTCTAAAGTCACAGTTTGTACTCTAAAGTACTCTAAAGTCACAGTTTGTACTTTAAAGTACTCTAAAGTCTCAGTTTGTACTTTAAAGTCACAGTTTGTACTCTAAAGTACTCTAAAGTCACAGTTTGTACTTTAAAGTATTCTAAAGTCACAGTTTGTACTCTAAAGTCTCAGTTTGTACTTTAAAGTCACAGTTTGTACTCTAAAGTACTTTAAAGTCTCAGTTTGTACTTTAAAGTCACAGTTTGTACTCTAAAGTACTTTAAAGTCACAGTTTGTACTCTAAAGTCTCAGTTTGTACTTTAAAGTCACAGTTTGTACTCTAAAGTACTCTAAAGTCTCAGTTTGTACTTTAAAGTCACAGTTTGTACTTTAAAGTACTCTAAAGTCTCAGTTTGTACTTTAAAGTACTTTAAAGTCACAGTTTGTACTTTAAAGTCACAGTTTGTACTTTAAAGTACTCTAAAGTCACAGTTTGTACTCTAAAGTACTCTAAAGTCACAGTTTGTACTCTAAAGTACTCTAAAGTCTCAGTTTGTACTTTAAAGTCACAGTTTGTACTTTAAAGTACTCTAAAGTCACAGTTTGTACTTTAAAGTACTCTAAAGTCACAGTTTGTACTCTAAAGTAAAGTCACAGTTTGTACTTTAAAGTATTCTAAAGTCACAGTTTGTACTCTAAAGTACTCTAAAGTCACAGTTTGTACTCTAAAGTACTCTAAAGTCACAGTTTGTACTCTAAAGTACTCTAAAGTCACAGTTTGTACTCTAAAGTAAAGTCACAGTTTGTACTTTAAAGTATTCTAAAGTCACAGTTTGTACTCTAAAGTACTCTAAAGTCACAGTTTGTACTCTAAAGTACTCTAAAGTCACAGTTTGTACTTTAAAGTACTCTAAAGTCACAGTTTGTACTTTAAAGTATTCTAAAGTCACAGTTTGTACTCTAAAGTCTCAGTTTGTACTTTAAAGTCACAGTTTGTACTCTAAAGTACTCTAAAGTCACAGTTTGTACTCTAAAGTCACAGTTTGTACTTTAAAGTACTCTAAAGTCACAGTTTGTACTTTAAAGTACTCTAAAGTCACAGTTTGTACTCTAAAGTAAAGTCACAGTTTGTACTTTAAAGTATTCTAAAGTCACAGTTTGTACTCTTAAGTACTCTAAAGTCACAGTTTGTACTCTAAAGTACTCTAAAGTTACAGTTTGTACTCTAAAGTAAAGTCACAGTTTGTACTTTAAAGTATTCTAAAGTCACAGTTTGTACTCTAAAGTACTCTAAAGTCACAGTTTGTACTCTAAAGTACTCTAAAGTCACAGTTTGTACTTTAAAGTCACAGTTTGTACTCTAAAGTACTCTAAAGTCACAGTTTGTACTTTAAAGTATTCTAAAGTCACAGTTTGTACTCTAAAGTACTCTAAAGTCACAGTTTGTACTCTAAAGTACTCTAAAGTCTCAGTTTGTACTTTAAAGTCACAGTTTGTACTCTAAAGTACTCTAAAGTCACAGTTTGTACTTTAAAGTATTCTAAAGTCACAGTTTGTACTCTAAAGTCTCAGTTTGTACTTTAAAGTCACAGTTTGTACTCTAAAGTACTTTAAAGTCTCAGTTTGTACTTTAAAGTCACAGTTTGTACTCTAAAGTACTTTAAAGTCACAGTTTGTACTTTAAAGTCTCAGTTTGTACGCTAAAGTACTCTAAAGTCTCAGTTTGTACTTTAAAGTCACAGTTTGTACTTTAAAGTACTCTAAAGTCTCAGTTTGTACTTTAAAGTACTTTAAAGTCACAGTTTGTACTCTAAAGTCACAGTTTGTACTTTAAAGTCACAGTTTGTACTTTAAAGTACTCTAAAGTCACAGTTTGTACTCTAAAGTACTCTAAAGTCACAGTTTGTACTCTAAAGTACTCTAAAGTCTCAGTTTGTACTTTAAAGTCACAGTTTGTACTTTAAAGTACTCTAAAGTCACAGTTTGTACTTTAAAGTACTCTAAAGTCACAGTTTGTACTCTAAAGTAAAGTCACAGTTTGTACTTTAAAGTATTCTAAAGTCACAGTTTGTACTCCAAAGTACTCTAAAGTCACAGTTTGTACTCTAAAGTACTCTAAAGTCACAGTTTGTACTCTAAAGTACTCTAAAGTCACAGTTTGTACTTTAAAGTATTCTAAAGTCACAGTTTGTACTCTAAAGTCTCAGTTTGTACTTTAAAGTCACAGTTTGTACTCTAAAGTACTCTAAAGTCACAGTTTGTACTCTAAAGTCTCAGTTTGTACTCTAAAGTACTCTAAAGTCACAGTTTGTACTCTAAAGTACTCTAAAGTCACAGTTTGTACTCTAAAGTACTCTAAAGTCACAGTTTGTACTTTAAAGTATTCTAAAGTCACAGTTTGTACTTTAAAGTCACAGTTTGTACTTTAAAGTCACAGTTTGTACTCTAAAGTCTCAGTTTGTACTTTAAAGTCACAGTTTGTACTCTAAAGTACTCTAAAGTCACAGTTTGTACTCTAAAGACTCAGTTTGTACTCTAAAGTCTCAGTACCTGGTTGACCACCTCGAGGTAAAGGGCCAGAGTGGTGCTGGTGTCCAGACCACACACTTTCCACTGAGACGTGCCTCCACTGCCGATCTCCTGCAACACACACACACACGTTAGACTGAGGTCAGAGGTCAAAGGTCAGCACGTTCTGAAGGTCACACTCACGTTCTCTGAGACACAGGGGCCTTTGGCGTTGAGCGACACACAAGGGCCGATGGCTCCAGACACTTTCACCTCTCGAGACGTCTGACAACAAGACTTTTATTATGTAACAAGGACAAGGACCTGGACCTGGACAGGGACCTGGACAGGGACCTGGACAGGGACCTGGACAGGGACCTGGACCTGGACCTGGACAGGGACCTGGACAGGGACCTGGACCTGGACAGGGACCTGGACAGGGACCTGGACAGGGACCTGGACCGGGACCTGGACAGGGACCTGGACAGGGACCTGGACAGGGACCTGGACCTGGACCTGGACAGGGACCTGGACAGGGACCTGGACAGGGACCTGGACAGGGACCTGGACAGGGACCTGGACCGGGACCTGGACAGGGACCTGGACCTGGACCTGGTCTTGTACCTTGACCTCCAGCGTGGCTCCAAAGGCCATCTTGAAACAGCCTTGAACGTCTTTGGTGAAAACTCTTTGAAACGTTTGTTTAAAGAGCGACGTGTTGAAGGAGTCGGCCATGACCATGTGACCCCTGAAGAGACACACACATGAGAGCAAGAACACACACACACACACACACACGAGAGCAAGAACACACACACACACTCAGTCGGTCCCTCTTCTGCCTGAAGAGTGGGTCCAGCTCCAGTCTCCTCGTGTCCGTCTGTGAGAGTGGGATCTCTCCTTCACTGGAACTCCTCCAGGTTTCTACGCTTTTTTCCCAAAGAGGTTTTTTTGTAGTTTTTCCTGGCCGAGAAGGAGAGTCTAAGGACAGAGGACCCTGGGACATCGTCCCTCGCCACCACAGACATTGTCTGACTCCATCGCCACCACAGACATTGTCTGACTCCATCGCCACCACAGACATTGTTGATTCATTTCTCCCTGTGGCCCTCAGAGGCAACTGTTGTTGTGATTTTGGGCCTTACAAAAATAAATTGATTTGATTTGTCACACACACACACACACACACACACACACAAGACCAAGAACACACACACACACACACACCCGGTGTGGTTTGGGCAGCACTTCATCTCCAACAGTCCAGTCTGGTCCAGAGCGCAGGCGTAAATGTCCAGGATGTGACCATTGGTCGCCGCTCGACTCGCCAATGACTCATAATGCTGCAAGAACCAGAGAGAGGGGTCAGGCGGGGCTGAGCCCGGTCTCCCCTCATATAAAGAGGGGTGCCCGGTCTCCCCTCATATAAAGAGGGGTGCCCGGTCTCCCCTCATATAAAGAGGGGTGCCCGGTCTCCCCTCATATAAAGAGGGGTGCCCGGTCTCCCCTCATATAAAGAGGGGTGCCCGGTCTCCCCTCATATAAAGAGGGGTGCCCGGTCTCCCCTCATATAAAGAGGGGTGCCCGGTCTCCCCTCATATAAAGAGGGGTGCCCGGTCTCCCCTCATATAAAGAGGGGTGCCCGGTCTCCCCTCATATAAAGAGGGGTCAGGCGGGGCTGAGCCCGGTCTCCCCTCATATAAAGAGGGGTCAGGCGGGGCTGAGCCCGGTCTCCCCTCATATAAAGAGGGGTCAGGCGGGGCTGAGCCCGGTCTCCCCTCATATAAAGAGGGGTCAGGCGGGGCTGAGCCCGGTCTCCCCTCATATAAAGAGGGGTCAGGCGGGGCTGTGCCCGGTCTCCCATCGTCTTTGCTTTGGCCCAATTTATTAGACAATTAAAAACAATTCACGGTGTTATAATTGATGGAACGGAACACAGCTGCAGATGATGTTCAGGCCCGGTTCAGACTGTACCTTGGTGGCCTTCTTGAGGAACTTGGCTGCATCCTTCTCGATGTCGTGCCAGGATCGTATCGGGGTCTTCAGCTCGTCTCCTACGACCATCCCGGGCCCCTGAGTCGCTGGGCCCCCGAGAAACGTCATGATGCGGGCCCCGGTGTTCGGGAACGTGCACTAAGGGGCGACACAGAGCAGTTATACACACAACTGTGCGCTAATGTTAGTATTGTAACACATTTCAATATTTGTCTTTTTGGTTCATTTCATGAACGAACTTGATCCAATGACAAAAAGTTTATTGAACCTCTAAATATTATATTACAAATTACTTCTGCTTTTAGTAATTTTTGATATATTATTTATTTTTTTATTAAAGGTGGTATGGACGATTTTTTTCAGCAAATTTTTTATCATATTTCCTCGTGTCGTGGATAAATCATTTGTCCTGCCATGTGTCAATCATAAAACGCACCTGTCGCTCACCTGCAGCCGCGTCAGGCTCGTCCCTACGTTTCCGCGTGCCTAAGCGCATGGATCTATCATAATATAGTTCCCTCAGTGTACGGGGCAAAATGAAGACTGAGAAAGACAGTTGGAGCTGACGCAGAAGTGGACAGAAATCTACGGGAGACGAGAGATGTGATGCGATCTGTTGCGCTAATAAACAAACGCACGTGTGTGTTGTATCGGTCCACATGGGGGAGTGGCATGAGCACGGGGGAGTGGCATGTGCACGGGGGAGTGGCATGAGCACGGGGGAGTGGCATGAGAACGGGGGAGTGGCATGTGCACGGGGGAGTGGCATGAGCACGGGGGAGTGGCATGTGCACGGGGGAGTGGCATGTGCACGGGGGAGTGGCATGAGCACGGGGGAGTGGCATGAGCACGGGGGAGTGGCATGTGCACGGGGGAGTGGCATGAGCACGGGGGAGTGGCATGTGCACGGGGGAGTGGCATGAGCACGGGGGAGTGGCATGAGCACGGGGGAGTGGCATGTGCACGGGGGAGTGGCATGAGCACGGGGGAGTGGCATGAGCACGGGGGAGTGGCATGAGCACGGGGGAGTGGCATGCGCACTTCCGCCTGCGTTCTGAAATCGCCGAAAAATCGTCCATACCGCCTTTAATATTAATAAATCGTGTCTGAAATAGTAGGTTTGAAAAACATTCTGAAACATAATGAGATAAAACTGGAATTTCATCATTTAGGAAAAATATGTTAAAAAAAAAATATTTTTTTAGGTTTTGGTGACTTTATGTGTCATTTAGTTTTTCTCTTCTTATTGTATTAAATTGATGTGTGAAAGTGTGAAAAATAATATTCCTAAAAATGACACGGCAGCAGCAGCAGCAGCAGCAGCAGCAGCAGCGTGAGTTTAAAGTAATGCTTGATGTTCTACGGCAGTCGTCAGGGTTGGGACATGGTTCAGGTGCATTGTGGGTAATGTGGTCACCTCCAGCAACCCCACAGCGATGCTCATGGCCACGCCCAGACTCCTCAGAGGCCTCTTCCCCTGAGTCACAGGCCACGGGTCACGCTGCAGCTCCCCCAACAGGTCAGTCAGGTTCATGTCCACCTTCTGCACCGGCTGAAGGAACCTAAGGGAGAAACCTCAAACTAGCCCTCTGCTGTGTTAGCGTGCGTCCCTTAGGTGGCACTGTGTTAGCGTGCGTCCCTTAGGTGGCACTGTGTTAGCATGCGTCCCTTAGGTGGCACTGTGTTAGCGTGCGTCCCTTAGGTGGCGTTGTGTTAGCGTGCGCCCCTTAGGTGGCGTTGTGTTAGCGTGCGTCCCTTAGGTGGCTCTGTGTTAGCGTGCGTCCCTTAGGTGGCGTTGTGTTAGCGTGCGTCCCTTAGGTGGCGTTGTGTTAGCGTGCGTCCCTTAGGTGGCTCTGTGTTAGCGTGCGTCCCTTAGGTGGCGTTGTGTTAGCGTGTGTCCCTTAGGTTGGCTCTGTGTTAGCGTGCGTCCCTTAGGTGGCGTTGTTAGCGTGCGTCCCTTAGGTTGGCTCTGTGTTAGCGTGCGTCCCTTAGGTGGCGTTGTTAGCGTGCGTCCCTTAGGTTGGCTCTGTGTTAGCGTGCGTCCCTTAGGTGGCCTTGTGTTAGCGTGTGTCCCTTAGGTGGCGTTGTGTTAGCGTGCGTCCCTTAGGTTTGCTCTGTGTTAGCGTGCGTCACTTAGGTGGCGTCCCTTAGGTGGAGGCGTCCCTTAGGTGGCCCTTAGGTACCTGTTGCAGGCGGGCGTGGGTGTCTGGGGCGCTCGGCCTTGGGGCGCTGCAGGTTTGGTCAAACCCAACATTTCCTGAAAACAGAAAAAGAGGCGGAGTCTTAAAAACATTTATGTTTTACAACGACAATAAGTGAGTTTCTGATTTGAATTAGAAATATGAAGACACTATTTCTGCCCAATCGGATCAATGCTGAACTGAACAGCCTCTTTCAGCATCAACAGCTGGTTCTGTAGATGTTTCCCTCAAAACAACGTAGTCTTTGTTGATAACTGGAGTGCGTTTTGGGGAAAGCCCGGGCTCATACGCAGGGATGGCATCCATCCGACTTCGGAGGGTACATCCCTATTAGTTCAGAGTTTGACCGATAGTCTTAGTCGTGTTAAGTGACCATCTAGGGATGAGCCCCGGGCGCAGAGCAGCAGTGTAAGACGCTCCTCTGTCGCTGAACTCCTGCCCGCTCTGTCACATGTGAAGTGTTCAGATTCAAGACAGATAGAGACTGTGTGTGTCCCTCGTGTCCCTCGTGTCCCTCGTACAAATAATGCCAAAAAGTCACATCTCAGAAAAACTATTTCAGGCTCAGACCAAATAACTTAAGGAAAATAACAATCACAAATGACACAAATAAACAAATGAATAAACACATAAAATGTGGACGGCTAAACATTAGAGCAATTTCCTCCAAATCGCTCTTAGTTAATGAATTAATTAGTGACTATAACATAGATCTTCAGCTCCAACTGAAACGTGGCTTCAACAAGACGACTACGTCAGACTAAATGAGTCCACCCCACCCACCCATGTTAACCCCACCCACCCATGTTAACCCCACCCACCCATGTTAACCCCACCCACCCATGTAAACCCCACCCACCCATGTAAACCCCGCCCACCCATGTAAACCCCGCCCACCCATGTAAACCCCGCCCACCCATGTAAACCCCGCCCACCCATGTAAACCCTGCCCACCCATGTAAACCCCACCCATGTTAACTTTCAGACTGCCAGGAGCACAGGCCGAGGTGGTGGTGTGGCAGTGACCTCACACTCAAACCTACTCATGAGCCCTAAAACTAACAATACATGTCACTTATTTAAAGCCTTATGTGTCGATCACATGTCCAAATATGAAAAACCAAAAAGGAGTTTTGTTCATAGTTATCTACCGACCTCCTGGTCCCTATTCAGAGTTTTTAACAGAGTTTTCTGACTTTATATCAAACTTAGTGTTAGCCTGGGATAAAATAGTTATAGTTGGAGACTTTAATATCCACGTGAACATGAGTGATGACTCTCTCAGTAATGCCTTCAGCGCCTTGTTAGACAGCATTGGTTTCACTCAGAATGTAAATAAACCGACTCACACTCACAAGAACACTCTGGATCTTGTCCTAACGTATGGAACAGAGATTAGTGACCTCATTGTCCTCCCTCAAAACCCTATATTGTCAGATCATTTCCTAATTACCTTTCAGTTTATTCTTAAAGATCATCCAGTCCCACAAAATAAAGTTATAATGAAAAGGACAATATCTGAAAAATCTATCTCAAAATTCAAAGAAATAATAGAGCCAATATTCAGTGACACGTCATGTGATCATGTCATGTGATCATGTCATGTGATCATGTCATGTGATCATGTCATGTGATGTCATGTGATCATGTCATGTGATCATGTCATGTGATCACATGTCATGTCACGTGATCGCGTCATGTGATCATGAAAACTACAGGGATTATTTCGTCGCTCTCACAGAAGAATCTTTAAAAGCAGGAAAAGTTGCTCCTGTCCTGTCAGCAGCTCTGAGTGAGGCCCAAACCAGATATTATTCACATGTAATAGAAGTCAGAGATAAGTCAGAGATAAATGAGATAAAATGACTCCCACTATTAGCCCTGAACCAGCTCAAGCTGTAAATCTAACGTCTCATATAAATCCAACTGTAAATTTAGAATTTAGGTTCAGCTGTTGATCAAGAGAGAACTTCAGCCATTATGTCCTCTAAAAGCTCCACTTGTGTCCTAGACCCCATTCCAAGCTCCTCAAAGACATTCTCCCCCTAATTATAGACCCTATTCTTAATATAATAAATACTTCAGTAGAAAGTGTTTATGTTCCACGTCCTTCAAGATGTAGGTGTCAGAGGCCCCGCCCTCAGAGGCCCCGCCCTCAGCTGGTTTACATCCTATTTATCTGATATGTACCAGTTTGTTCATGTAAACCAGAGCTCCTCCCCTTGTTCTACAGTAACTTACGGTGTGCCTCAGGGGTCAGTACTCGGTCCAATTCGGTTTACTCTTTACATGCTGCCGTTAGGTCACATGATCAGGTCACATGATCAGGTCACATGATCAGGTCACATGGCATTAACTTCCACTGCTCTGCAGACGACACTCAGCTGTATTTATCAATGAACCTGATCAGAGCGATCAAGTTCAGACTTAGTTCTTGTGTGAAGGTGATAAAAACCTGGAGGACACTTAACTACCTGCTTCTTAACCCTGAAAAAACCGAGGTCATTGTGCTGGAGGTCATTGTACTGGAGGTCATTGTGCTGGAGGTCATTGTACTGGAGGTCATTGTACTGGAGGTCATTGTACTGGAGGTCATTGTGCTGGAGGTCATTGTACTGGAGGTCATTGTGCTGGAGGTCATTGTACTGGAGGTCATTGTGCTGGTCCTAAACATGTACGAGACGCTCTATCTGAGCAGATAGTCTCACTGAAGCCTCCAGTTCTACTGTAAGAAACCTCAGAGTCTTATTGGACCAGGAGCTCTCATTTAAAGCTCATATAAATCAAGCTTGTAAAACAGACTCTTTCATCTGTGTAAAAAAGATCAAATCAGAAGAATCCGGCCTAAAAGTGAAGCTGAAAAACGTCTCCTGCATTTGTAACGACTAGATTCTCCTGTAACTCCTGCTCACAGCAGGTCCTAAAAGTTCCATAAAAAGCTTTAACTGGTTCAAAATGCAGCAGCAAGATTACTAACAGCAACTAAAAGAAGAGAGCACATTACGCCGGTGCTGGAGTCTCTTCACTGGCTCCTGTCCAGTTTAGAATCACATTTAAACTCCTCCTCCTGATTTACAAAGCCATAAATGGCATGGCCCCTCCCACCTCAAAGATGCTATAGAACCATATCATCCAAACAGAGCTCTTCGCTCTCAGAATGCCGGCCTTCTGGTAGTGCCAAGAGTCTCTAAAAGTACAGTAGGAGGTAGAGCGTTTAGCTCCCAAGCTCCTGTGTTATGGAATCAGCTCCCGACCCATGTTAAATATGCTGACACAGTCTCTTCATTTAGGTCCAGGCTTAAAACGTTCCTCTTCGAAATCACTTATGGTCAGACTAGTTAGGAACAGAAACATAAACCCACAGCTTCAGCTACGCTGCCCTAGGAGTAACTGTGCTGGGGGAAGTATGACAGCTTGAGCTCTGTCCTCTTCTTCTGATTTATTCTTTCAAAAATATTTAATTTTTAATTCCACTTGCAAACTGTTCACCGCCTTCTTTTTCTTTGTCTCACTCCTGAGGACCTGTGGACCCAGATGTCCCTCTCCTGGTGAAGTGTCCCCTGTCCCGTGTGGACGGTCCCTCATCTGCCTGAGGAGTAGCTCCAGCTCCCAAGGAGATTTTTTTTTTGTAGTTTTTCCTGGCCGAGAAGGAGGGTCTAAGGACAGAAGGAGGGTCTAAGGACAGAAGGAGGGTCTAAGGACAGAAGGAGGGTCTAAGGACAGAAGGAGGGTCTAAGGACAGAAGGAGGGTCTAAGGACAGAAGGAGGGTCTAAGGACAGAAGGAGGGTCTGAGGACAGAAGGAGGGTCTAAGGACACAGGACCCTGGGACATCGTCCCTCGCCACCACAGACATTGTTGATTCGGCCTCAGAGGCGACTGTTGTTGTGATTTTGGGCCTTACAAAAATAAATTGAATTGAAGACGTCATCGATGATCGTGATTATTCAGGTCAATGAACTTAAAGCACCAAATGTGAGATTTATGCTCTTTATATCACAATAACTTTAGTATTTCATAAGATCCAGGATTTAGGTTCCAATGGGTTTGGGTCATGAATAATCCTTAAACTGTGATGTTTCTTCTGTATCGCCAAAGAAGTGAAATTAACCTGTTCCCATCAGCCTCTTTGGCCCTGTGCGCACTGGTCAGACCTGTGCGCACTGGTCAGACCTGTGCGCACTGGTCAGACCTGTGCGCACTGGTCAGACCTGTGCGCACTGGTCAGACCTGTGCGCACTGGTCAGACCTGTGCGCACTGGTCAGACCTGTGCGCACTGGTCAGACCTGTGCGCACTGGTCAGACCTGTGCGCACTGGTCAGACCTGGGCGCACTGGTCAGACCTGGGCGCAATGATCATAAAACATACATTTGATGTTTTGTAGAACCACTAATACTATTATAACTGCTAAAAACAATGTATGTGAAAATGTGTCAATTTGAGTTTACCATGAATTTCCCATATCGAGGTGAAAAAATTATATTTTTATTTTATTTTTGTATTGGTATAATACATATATCTAACAAAATGCGCATTCATAAGGCGAATAAAATCAGAAAACGTGATGCGTAAAATCTAGTCGCCTCCTGCCCAAAAATCTGGCTCTTGACCGTCTTTACGCACGAGAATAGAGACGATTCTGTGTGAATAAGCCCTAAGTCCCACCCACCGTTCTAAAGCTTGGCTCATTGGCAAGAATATTATGTAAATCAAAGTGTTCTACGTCATCTCAATCACGTGCTATCTGGGTGTAAACAAAGAAGGCCGCGCGCATCGGAAGCGGCGCATTTTTCCCTCCGGAGGCTGTAGAGGACAAACCCGAGGACAGTGGACGGTCTCATTCTGTAGGACACAGTCTGAAGAAAAGATCGATACAAACAGCATCTTATAAGTCAAACAGGTCGTTTGTTATGGACGAGCCTTAATCCTGACCATCGTCACAGAAGAAAACTTAGTTTACTTGACAATATCTGGAAATGTGAAAACTCCAGTAAAAATACAAGTGTATATTGTTGTTCATGTTCTTTATGGATATACATGTTCTTTATGGTTCTTTATTAGAGATATGGAGAAAGCTCCGGCCTCAGGATGTGAAAGGTTAAAGTGAACTCTGAAAAACTCTTTTCTAATGAACTCATTTTAATATTGTTTTCACTGGAGAAAAGAACAAGATCAAAAAAGTGGAATCAAAACATTTCAACGGTTTTTGCCTAAAATCTATTTAGTTATTTCTCTAATAACTAAATCACACCTGGCGCTCAGGTCTCTCTCACCTGGCGCTCAGGTCTCTCTCACCTGGCGCTCAGGTCTCTCTCACCTGGCGCTCAGGTCTCTCTCACCTGGCGCTCAGGTCTCTCTCACCTGGCGCTCAGGTCTCTCTCACCTGGCGCTCAGGTCTCTCTCACCTGGCGCTCAGGTCTCTCTCACCTGGCGCTCAGGTCTCTCTCACCTGGCGCTCAGGTCTCTCTCACCTGGCGCTCAGGTCTCTCTCACCTGGCGCTCAGGTCTCTCTCACCTGGCGCTCAGGTCGCTCTCACCTGGAGCTGCTTGGCGCTCAGGTCGCTCTCACCTGGAGCTGCTTGGCGCTCAGGTCTCTCACCTGGAGCTGCTTGGCGCTCAGGTCTCTCACCTGGAGCTGCTGGGCGCTCAGGTCTCTCACCTGGAGCTGCTGGGCGCTCAGGTCTCTCACCTGGAGCTGCTTGGCGCTCAGGTCTCTCACCTGGAGCTGCTTGGCGCTCAGGTCTCTCACCTGGAGCTGCTGGGCGCTCAGGTCTCTCACCTGGAGCTGCTGGGCGCTCAGGTCTCTCACCTGGAGCTGCTGGGCGCTCAGGTCTCTCACCTGGAGCTGCTTGGCGCTTAGGTCTCTCACCTGGCGCTCAGGTCTCTCACCTGGAGCTGCTTGGCGCTCAGGTCTTTGGTTCCTCTGAACACGTAGCTCTTAGAGATGCCCTCACAGCCGAGCTCGTGCACTTGGACCATGCGTCCGAAGGTGATGAGGCCGACCAGAGCAGCAGGGGGCAGCAAAGAGAGCGACATCTGCAGAGACTCCTTCAGTGCCTGAAGGTCCTCATCCTCGATGCAGGTGTCCACCACGTAGAGGAAGACCAGGGGCATCGGGGGGCCCCTCTGTCACACACATTCAGAGAGAGTTATACAGCTTTATTCGTCCCAGCAGTAAATCTGAGTAATAAACACATAAGCCCCACTTCAATCGGTTCATACAGGAGATGATGGCCTTTGTCAAGAGCCACAATCTGAAATTTCCAGGTCCTAATGCATCTGACATGACCCAAAGTATGACATAAAGAGGTTCTAACGCGGCGTAGAGGCTCCAGGATGAAGCTGCCATCGAGTCCATTTATCCGTCTGTATTAACCCTACGATGTTTCTACGGAGCAGAATGAGGAACCTTCAGGCTAGCTGTGCTACACCTAAGCTAGCTAGCTGTGCTACACCTAAGCTAGCTAGTTGTGCTACACCTAAGCTAGCTTAGGTGTACACCTAAGCTAGCTAGCTGTGCTACACCTAAGCTAGCTAGCTGTGCTACACCTAAGCTAGCTAGCTGTGCTACACCTAAGCTAGCTAGCTGTGCTACACCTAAGCTAGCTAGCCACACCGCAGCGCCGGCCCTAAACTCCACCCACACTCCTGTCTGGAGAAGAGAGAAATCTCTTCTATATTTGGGCGTGGTCCTCCATAAAGACTCTGAGCTCAGACTTAAGTCCAAGGATTAAAACTATAAAAAATAAACTTTTGTGACTGTTTGAGTGGAAAAAAACAATCTCGGCACAGACTGATTTACAATGTTATTACAAAAGGTACAAAAGGTACAAGCGGGTCTAAAGCGGGTCTAAAGCGGGTCTAAAGCGGGTCTAAAGCGGGTCTAAAGCGGGTTTAAAGCGGGTCTAAAGCGGGTCTAAAGCGGGTCTAAAGCGGGACTAAAGCGGGTCTAAAGCGGGACTAAAGCGGGTCTAAAGCGGTCTAAAGCGGGTCTAATGCGGGACTAAAGCGGGTCTAAAGCGGGACTAAAGCGGGTCTAAAGCGGGACTAAAGCGGGACTAAAGCGGGTCTAAAGCGGGTCTAAAGCGGGACTAAAGCGGGACTAAAGCGGGACTAAAGCGGGACTAAAGCGGGACTAAAGCGGGACTAAAGCGGGTCTAAAGCGGGACTAAAGCGGGTCTAAAGCGGGTCTAAAGCGGGACTAAAGCGGGGCTAAAGCGGGGCTAAAGCGGGTCTAAAGCGGGTCTAAAGCGGGTCTAAAGCGGGGCTAAAGCGGGACTAAAGCGGGACTAAAGCGGGTCTAAAGCGGGTCTAAAGCGGGACTAAAGCGGGACTAAAGCGGGTCTAAAGCGGGTCTAAAGCGGGGCTAAAGCGGGGCTAAAGCGGGTCTAAAGAGGGTCTAAAGCGGGTCTCTCACCTGGACGACATACTCGATGGTAGAGAACTGTGGCAGAAGCTCCGCTGGCTGATTCACCTCAGAGATCCCGGCGTACGAAGGAGGAAACTGCAGAAGACAAAGAAGGTTCTGAGGGAGAACTAAAGGTTCCGAGGGAGATTTAAAGGTTCTAGTGAGAAGGAGGACTCACCTGGTTCCTCTGGTAGCAGAAGTTACAGGCCCAAAGTTTGGCTCTGTAATCCACCTGACTGAACACAAACACCAGCTTCAGTCCAAAACATGTTTTACACAAAGACAAGAACAACTTTTTCTTTAAAAGTGATTCACAAGAAAATGTTCAGGATCGAACCCGACCTGAACCCGACCAAACCCGACCTGAACCCGACCTGAACCCGGCCTGACCCCGGCCTCTCACCAAAGCGGGTTGAGCACGGCGCGGCAGGTGGCGCGGCTGCACAGAACCGGCTCGTACTGGATGGGAGGCAGGTCTGGACGTTCTTTCAGAGGAGTGAAAAGAGCGGCGATGGGAACCACCATCCGGGTCGCTTCCAGACGGGACGAGGGCCAAACGTTCCAACTGAAGCGAACGCCATCACGCTCCTCGTTCTGAGCAATGTACTCGGAGAACGTCGCCATCTATGGGAGGGAGGGAGAGGGAAGAGCGAGGGAGGAGAGGGAGGAGCGAGGGAGGAGAGGGAAGAGCGAGGGAGGAGAGGGAAGAGCGAGAGGAGAGGGAAGAGCGAGGGAGGAGAGGGAAGAGCGAGGGAGGAGAGGGAAGAGCGAGGGAGGAGAGGGAGGAGAAGGAGGAGAGGGAGGAGAGGGAGGAGAGGGAGGAGAGGGAGGAGAGGGAGGAGAAGGAGGTAACACACGTACTTTTATTGCAAATAGGAAAAAAACTACAACTCCCAACACCACTTCTGGTCACATGGTTTACGTATGTTGCACGTCACGCCCTGCGCCACCTGAGCCAATCACGCGCGTGTTGGGAGAGACGGTGTTGGGAAGCGACAGGACAGCTGAAACAGGTAACAACAAACACCCGCTTTTAATCATCTTAAATGTGCCGGTTTTAAACTCTGATGCCGAACGTGTAGAGCAGGAAAACGTGGAATTTGGTGAGTCTGAGAATAATATATATATATATATATATATATATATATATATATATATATATATATATATATATATATAAAATATATATATAAAATATATATATACAAAATATATATATATATACAAAATATATATATATATATATATATATAAAATATATATATATATATATATAAAATATATATATATATATATATATATATATATATATATATATATATATAAAATATATATATATATAAAATATATATATATATATATAAAATATATATATATATATATATAAAATATATATATATATAAAATATATAAATATATAAAATATATATATATATATATAAATATATAAAATATATATATATAAAATAATATATATAAAATAATATATATAAAATAATATATATAAATATATATATATATATATATATATATATATATATATATATATATATATATATATATATATATATATATATATATATATATATATATATATATATATATATATATATATATATATATATATATATATATATATATATATATCCGTGGCAACAGATGATTCATCTAAACAAAAGGTATTTATTAAAGTTGTTTATTTAAATGTATTTGTACAATTCAACTGAATGTAATAAGTATTTACTGGTATCCTGCTTCCGAAGAGTGCACACGCTTTTTTGCTCGCTCCGCTTGCTATCGCTGCTTTCCTTATTTATTTTGCTTTTTAATCAGTTTTTGTCTTCCAAACATTTTTGCTTTAGACTTTTTCAAGTAAACCAAAGATTTTAAGAACATTTTTCCAGTTTTAACGACATATCTGACGCCAGCGACATGTCCGGGGGTTTGAAAAAAGACTTCTTGAAGTTATTTGACTTGCTTGATAAAATGGAAATCAAAACATTCATAAGTGGACCTCTTCCAAACATCGACAGAAGGATAAACAAGTTTAGCCGGCTTCTTCAGCTGAACACATGGCTGTCCAAAGAGTGCTCCCCGAGAGGACTACACTACATTGAGAACTTCTATCTATTCTGGAAACGAGAGGACCTGTTTAAGAGAAATGGCCCCCACCTATGCAGAGGTGGAGTGAGGGTGCTGACAGAGAACCTGCTCCACGCTCTGAGGCATTGGACTGGGCCTGGACAGGGTCCTGAGCAGATAGTTAGAGAAGAGAGGAATGAGAGAAGAATTCCTGCTCCATCAGCCAGAGACCGAGACAATGTTTCAACATCAAAAGCACCACAACCTCAGCCTCCACCAAAGGATTCATCAGCAGCTGCTCCACCACCACCAGCAAAGGATTCAGCTCCAGCTGCTCCACATTCACCTCCACCGCCTCCAGCAAAGGAACAATCTTCAAAGGCCTCGGACCCATCTGTGACAAGCCCAACAACATCCCTGTCATCGCCCCTGCCTTCACACCAGCCCTGGGTTCCCCCTGCAACATCTACTCCCACTAAAGATTCATCATTCTCCTTCTCATCTCCACTCTCACCCATGGGCCTTCCCAGCCATTTTGAAAGTCTGATCAAATCAGGCATTAAGATGGCTCCACTCACGCCCAATATAGCAAGGGCTATGCCGACTACACCAACAAAAGCCCCACCACCCATCCCCCCTCGCCTCTCACCTGGTCCCAAACTCTCCTTGGCTACAAAAGCCCCACCACCCATCCAACCTCGCCTTTCACCTGGTATCTCCCATAGCTAGGATGCACTGGGTCTCAGCGTTGCCGGGACTTATTGTCACATTAAAAATCAAACCAACCCGGGGCCCTATGTAAAAAGAGCCCCCCCTAGTGCTATTTCTGTAGTCACATCATCACAGAGATGGAAAAACAAAATGCGAGTCAGGCCCAATCTGAGAAATGTGATTCATATTCCCTGTGAAAAGATAAAGCCCAGTCCCACTGAAACTAGTCTGAAACTTGCTGTGCTAAATGTCAGATCCTTATGTAACAAATCTCTATTAATTAATAATTTTATTTCTTCTTATAATCTTGATTTTATGTTTTTAACTGAAACATGGCTTGACAAAAACACAGGAAATGTAGTTCTGATAGAATCTGCTCCACCAACTTGAAGTTTGAATCTGAAACACGAGAAGAAAAAAAAGGGGGTGGAGTCTGTGCTGTCTTTAGAGATGAAATAATTACCCGCAGGTTGTCTTTTGGGGTGTTTTCATCATTTGAGTATGTATCCTTTAAAATGGAGCTAAAACGGTCTCCATCCATTCTCTTCATTGTTTTATACAAGCCTCCCCAGCACTGCCAAAGCTTTATTGATGATTTTACTGAGATGCTTTCAGTCATATGCACAGACTTTGATGGTTTGGTCATTACAGGTGATTTCAATGTGCATGTTGATAATATTTGTGACAGAAACGCTAAAGAGCTTGATGCTGTCCTTGAAACCTTCAGTCTTACTCAGCATGTGAGAGGCCCCACCCACAGCAAAGGACACACTCTAGATCTCATAATTACAAAGGGGGTAAATATTTCAAATGTTAATGTGATCGATGTTGCTCTGTCTGATCATTTCTGTGTCTTCTTTGACCTGTCTGTTTCTCCCAAACCTCCGGTTGGTCCTGCAGTTGTTCAGAGGAGACACATAAGTGATGGCAAAGGTGCACTGTTTATGGAAATGATAAACTTTGAAAATGTCTCATGTTCTAATGTAAATGATTTGTTGAAATCTGTTACATCTAGTGTTTTGAATGTTCTGGACACCATCGCCCCTATGAAGGCTAAAATGGTTAAAAATAAGCAGAAGGCGCCGTGGAGAAATGATGATTCGGTCAGGGCACAGAAAAGGGAGTGCCGCAGGGACAAACGGAAATGGCGCAAGTCAAAGCTCCAGGTTCAAAAAGAGATTTACAAAGAAAAGCTGAACATGTACAACCTAATCTTATGTAGAACTAGGGAAAGATATTTTTCTGAAATAATTGGAAGCTGCAGTAACAACTGGCGTGTCCTGTTTGCCACAGTAAACAGATTAACAAACCCTCCAGCTCAGCTGCCGTTAGAACTCATTTCCACATCAAGTGTAATGAGTTTGCATTATTCTTTAATAACAAAGTTCAGGGCATTAAAAATGCTATAAATCCCACAATGCAAAAAATTACCCTAAAACCACCAAGACACTTAGAGCTAACTCACTTTGCACCTGTAACTGACAAAACTGTCCATGAGATCATCACCAGTCTGAGTTCATCTACATGCTGCCTTGATGTGTGACCCTCCAGATTTCTAAAGTCTGTGCTGAACAGTTTGTTAGCACCATTCACTCACATAATTAACATGTTGCTTCAATCTGGAACATTCCCAATGTCTTTGAAAACTGCGGTCATAAAGCCTCTCCTAAAGAAGAGCAGTCTTGATGCCGCAGTACTGAGTCATTACCGGCCCATCTCTAATCTGACATTTTGGGGCAAAGTCCTTGAAAAGGTTGTTTACCAACAGCTCACAGATTTCCTCTTAATAAACAACTCATTTGATGTTTTTCAGTCAGGTTTTAGACCTCATCACAGCACTGAGACTGCTCTTGTCATGGTGACAAATGACATCCGCCTGAACACTGACACGGGCAAAGCCTCAGTCTTAATTCTGTTAGATCTGAGTGCTGCTTTTGACACTGTCGATCATGGGATCCTCTTACAGAGACTAGAGGACTGGGTGGGCATCACTGGCACTGCCCTAAACTGGTTAAGGTCCTATCTGGAAGACAGGAAGTACTTTGTTGAAATTGGTAGCTGTGTCTCAGACCACATGACCCTGACCTGTGGAGTGCCCCAAGGGTCAGTCCTGGGTCCCCTTCTGTTCAACCTCTACATGCTGCCGTTAGGTCAGTTGATACGCAGTGAAAATGTGTCCTATCACAATGATGCAGACGACACTCAGATCTATGTTTCACTATCGGCAGGTGACTATGGACCAGTAGATTCACTCTGTCACTGCATCCAACAGATCAGTTTGTGGATGCAAAACAACTTTCTCCAGCTGAACTCAGACAAGACTGAAATAATCATTTTTGGCCCACAGAAACAAAGAGAAAGTGTTAGCGGTCACCTCCAGAGTCTCGCTCTAAAACCTACAAACCAAGTTAGAAATCTGGGGTAATAATGGACTCAGACTTGAACTTTAATAGCCACGTCAAATCAATAACATCAGCAGCTTTTTACCATCTAAAAAACATTGCCAAAATCAAAAATATAGTGTCAAAACCAGATTTAGAGAGACTTATCCATGCGTTTGTCTCCAGTAGATTAGACTACTGTAACGGCCTGCTCACTGGTCTCTCCAAACGAGCTGTAAAACAGCTGCAGTTCATCCAGGACTAAACATGGAGCGGCCTCCTGCTGGTGCCAGAGTCAGGACTAAACATGGAGCGGCCTCCTGCTGGTGCCAGAGTCAGGACTAAACATGGACCGGCCTCCTGCTGGTGCCAGAGTCAGGACTAAACATGGAGCGGCCTCCTGCTGGTGCCAGAGTCAGGACTAAACATGGAGCGGCCTCCTGCTGGTGCCAGAGTCAGGACTAAACATGGACCGGCCTCCTGCTAGTGCCAGAGTCAGGACTAAACATGGACCGGCCTCCTGCTGGTGCCAGAGTCAGGACTAAACATGGACCGGCCTCCTGCTGGTGCCAGAGTCAGGACTAAACATGGAGCGGCCTCCTGCTAGTGCCAGAGTCAGGACTAAACATGGACCGGCCTCTTGCTGGTGCCAGAGTCAGGACTAAACATGGACCGGCCTCCTGCTGGTGCCAGAGTCAGGACTAAACATGGACCGGCCTCTTGCTGGTGCCAGAGTCAGGACTAAACATGGGGAATCTGCGTTTCAGTTTTATGCAGCTAAAATCTGGAACAGTCTTCCTGAAGATGTGAGACAGGCTTCTGCTCTGACAATGTTCAAATCTAAGCTAAAAACAGTTTTGTTTAGCTGCGCATGTGACTGAAAGGATTTTTTCTTTGCACTCTTCTCTTTTGTTTGTGATTTTATTACTTTAGACAATCAGTTGGATTGATCATTTTTAATTTAGTTAATTTTATTGTATTTCTGTTTCTGTAATTTCTTTGTGATTTGATGCATTTTTCCTGCTGTGAAGCACTTTGAATTAACTTGTGTATGAAATGTGCGACACAAATAAACTTGCCTTGTTTTTACTGCATTAATTGTAATTTAAAGAGACGAACCAAAGAACCTATTTCACTGATGGAGCTGGTTATTGACCTGAGGTGTGCCCAGTGGGGACTGTCCTCAGACACATGTCCCAGATGTCCCAGAGGACTCTGTGAGGACTCTGTCCTCAGACACATGTCCCAGATGACTCTGTCTTCAGACACATGTGTCGAGGGACACGGGACATCGTCCAAGAACAACCGCTGTTGTGATTTTGTCCGTTAAAAAATAAACTGAGTTGAGTTTTGTTGTTGTTTTATAAAATTGAAAAATGAAAAGATTCTGATTTTGACACTGACAACAAGACCAGGACCCCGGGACCCCCCCAGGGGCCCGGGATCCTCCCCAGGGGCCCGGGACCCCGGGATCCCCCCCAGGGGCCCGGGACCAGGTCAGAGAAAGCCCTGGACCCGGTCCAGACCTTGGTCTTGGTCCTCAGCTGTTTCATGGAGAAAGTTCCTGAGACAGTTTGACGGCTCCAGAAAAGAAAGGCTTTATTTAGAAAGACATGACTTAAAGAACAACAGCGGGACATGTCTCAAGTTCTAATGGAAGAATGACGCGGTTAGACGCGATAAACAGCCTAAAGTTGGTGTTTGTGCTGCAGAAGTGTCAGGGTTTGACTCTAAACGCTGCGTCACTGCCGTTACACCGGGGAAACACCGGGGAAACACCGGGGAAACACCGGGGAAACACCGGGACAGCACCGCGACCGGACTCACCTGAGCGGGGCCGGGGTCCGAGAGCAGGTGCCGGGGTGGAGCAGGAGAGTGAGCCCGGGAGAGAAGCACCGGAGGCGGTCACTGAGAGAGAGAAGAGCCGCTGACTCTGCGGAGCTCGACACAAGATGGCGGCCGTGCCACGTCAGAACAGAGCGGGTTAGTGACAGACAGGAGGCATCACTCTGAGCGAAACATGTTGGCCTGTCGTAAAGGGCCCCAATATTTTTTATTACTTAATAATTTATTTAAAATTTGCTCAGTAGTTTAAATAAGTCCAGCTACAGAATAAAATCCTTCTCCTCCATCTTTGTTGAGTTGTGTGTGTGTGTCTCATTGTGTGTAAAGATGGTCTTATCTCGTCTCGTGTCTTTGTGGATTGGTTTGGGAGGATTTGTTCTGTTCTTTTGGACATAATTGAGGTGAATAAACGATAGTCACGTTCAGAATAGAAATAGTCTCTATGAGGCACAGTCGCTCCTTCACTTCTTTTGGTCTCAGGGACATGAACTTTATAACACTCTGAGGTGTGTCTTTAGAGCTTTATACACTCTGAGGTGTGTCTTTAGAGCTTTATACACTCTGAGGTGTGTCTTTAGAGCTTTATAACACTCTGAGGTGTGTCTTTAGAGCTTTATACACTCTGAGGTGTGTCTTTAGAGCTTTATACACTCTGATGTGTGTCTTTAGAGCTTTATACACTCTGAGGTGTGTCTTTAGAGCTTCATGCCACTCTGAGGTGTGTCTTTAGAGCTTTATAACACTCTGAGGTGTCTTTAGAGCTTTATAACACTCTGAGGTGTGTCTTTAGAGCTTTATACACTCTGAGGTGTGTCTTTAGAGCTTTATACACTCTGAGGTGTGTCTTTAGAGCTTTATAACACTCTGAGGTGTGTCTTTAGAGCTTTATACACTCTGAGGTGTGTCTTTAGAGCTTTATACACTCTGATGTGTGTCTTTAGAGCTTTATACACTCTGAGGTGTGTCTTTAGAGCTTCATGCCACTCTGAGGTGTGTCTTTAGAGCTTTATAACACTCTGAGGTGTGTCTTTAGAGCTTTATACACTCTGAGGTGTGTCTTTAGAGCTTTATACACTCTGATGTGTGTCTTTAGAGCTTTATACACTCTGAGGTGTGTCTTTAGAGCTTTATACACTCTGAGGTGTGTCTTTAGAGCTTTATACACTCTGAGGTGTGTCTTTAGAGCTTTATACACTCTGATGTGTGTCTTTAGAGCTTTATACACTCTGAGGTGTGTCTTTAGAGCTTTATATCACTCTGAGGTGTGTCTTTAGAGCTTTATACACTCTGATGTGTGTCTTTAGAGCTTTATACACTCTGAGGTGTGTCTTTAGAGCTTTATATCACTCTGAGGTGTGTCTTTAGAGCTTTATATCGCTCTGAGGTGTGTCTTTAGAGCTTTATACACTCTGAGGTGTGTCTTTAGAGCTTTATACACTCTGATGTGTGTCTTTAGAGCTTTATACACTCTGAGGTGTGTCTTTAGAGCTTTATATCACTCTGAGGTGTGTCTTTAGAGATTTATACACTCTGAGGTGTGTCTTTAGAGCTTTATACACTCTGAGGTGTATCTTTAGAGCTTTATACACTCTGAGGTGTGTCTTTAGAGCTTTGTACCGCTCTGAGGTGTGTCTTTAGAGCTTTATACACTCTGAGGTGTGTCTTTAGAGCTTTATACACTCTGAGGTGTGTCTTTAGAGCTTTATATCGCTCTGAGGTGTGTCTTTAGAGCTTTATACACTCTGAGGTGTGTCTTTAGAGCTTTATACACTCTGAGGTGTGTCTTTAGAGCTTTATATCGCTCTGAGGTGTCTTTAGAGCTTTATACCGCTCTGAGGTGTGTCTTTAGAGCTTTATACACTCTGAGGTGTGTCTTTAGAGCTTTATACACTCTGAGGTGTGTCTTTAGAGCTTTGTACCGCTCTGAGGTGTGTCTTTAGAGCTTTACACACTCTGAGGTGTGTCTTTAGAGCTTTATACACTCTGAGGTGCGTCTTTAGAGCTTTATACACTCTGAGGTGCGTCTTTAGAGCTTTATGCCACTCTGAGGTGTGTCTTTAGAGCTTTTTACACTCTGAGGTGTGTCTTTAGAGCTTTATATCACTCTGAGGTGTGTCTTTAGAGCTTTATCCACTCTGAGGTGTGTCTTTAGAGCTTTATATCGCTCTGGGGTGTGTCTTTAGAGCTTTATACACTCTGAGGTGTGTCTTTAGAGCTTTATGCCACTCTGAGATGTGTCTTTAGAGCTTTATATCACTCTGAGGTGTGTCTTTAGAGCTTTATCCACTCTGAGGTGTGTCTTTAGAGCTTTATACACTCTGAGGTGTGTCTTTAGAGCTTTATACACTCTGAGGTGTGTCTTTAGAGCTTTATACACTCTGAGGTGTGTCTTTAGAGCTTTAAACACTCTGAGGTGTGTCTTTAGAGCTTTATACACTCTGAGGTGTGTCTTTAGAGCTTTATACCACTCTGAGGTGTGTCTTTAGAGCTTTATATCACTCTGAGGTGTGTCTTTAGAGCTTTATACCACTCTGAGGTGTGTCTTTAGAGCTTTATACACTCTGAGGTGTGTCTTTAGAGCTTTATACCACTCTGAGGTGTGTCTTTAGCGCTTTATAACACTCTGAGGTGTGTCTTTAGAGCTTTATACCACGCTGAGGTGTGTCTTTAGAGCTTTATACACTCTGAGGTGTGTCTTTAGAGCTTTATACCACTCTGAGGTGTGTCTTTAGAGCTTTATACACTCTGAGGTGTGTCTTTAGAGCTTTATAACACTCTGGGGTGTGTCTTTAGAGCTTTATACCACTCTGAGGTGTGTCTTTTAGAGCTTTATACACTCTGAGGTGTGTCTTTATAGCTTTATACCGCTCTGAAGTGTGTCTTTAGAGCTTTATACCACTCTGAGGTGTGTCTTTAGAGCTTTATACACTCTGAGGTGTGTCTTTAGAGCTTTATACCACTCTGAGGTGTGTCTTTAGAGCTTTATATCACTCTGAGGTGTGTCTTTAGAGCTTTATACCACTCTGAGGTGTGTCTTTAGAGCTTTATACCACTCTAAGGGGTGTCTTTAGAGCTTTATATCACTCTGAGGTGTGTCTTTAGAGCTTTATACACTCTGAGGTGTGTCTTTAGAGCTTTATACACTCTGAGGTGTGTCTTTAGAGCTATATTCCACTCTGAGGTGTGTCTTTAGAGCTTTATATCACTCTGAGGTGTGTCTTTAGAGCTTTATACACTCTGAGGTGTGTTTTTAGAGCTTTATAACACTCTGAGGTGCGTCTTTAGAGCTTTATATCACTCTGAGGTGCGTCTTTAGATGCTTTATAACACTCTGAGGTGTGTCTTTAGAGCTTTATATCACTCTGAGGTGTGTCTTTAGAGCTTTATACACTCTGAGGTGTGTCTTTAGAGCTTTATATCACTCTGAGGTGTGTCTTTAGAGCTTTATACACTCTGAGGTGTGTCTTTAGAGCTTTATACACTCTGAGGTGTGTCTTTAGAGCTTTATAACACTCTGAGGTGTGTCTTTAGAGCTTTATACACTCTGAGGTGTGTCTTTAGAGCTTTATAACTCTGAGGTGTTTCTTTAGAGCTTTATACACTCAGAGGTGTGTCTTTAGAGCTTTATACACTCTGACGTGTGTCTTTAGAGCTTTATACACTCTGAGGTGTATAAAGATAGAGCTTTATACACTCTGAGATGTGTCTTTAGAGCTTTATACACTCTGAGGTGTGTCTTTAGAGCTTTAAACACTCTGACGTGTGTCTTAAGAGCTTTATACCACTCTGAGGTGTGTCTTTAGAGCTTTATACACTCTGAGGTGTGTCTTTAGAGCTTTATACACTCTAAGGTGTGTCTTTAGAGCTTTATACACTCAGAGATGTATAAAGATAGAGCTTTATACACTCTGAGATGTGTCTTTAGAGCTTTATACACTCTGAGGTGTGTCTTTAGAGCTTTATAACATTCTGAGGTGTGTCTTTAGAGCTTTATACCACTCTGAGGTGTGTCTTTAGAGCTTTATACACTCTGAGGTGTGTCTTTAGAGCTTTATACACTCTGAGGTGTGTCTTTAGAGCTTTATACCACTCTGAGTTGTGTCTTTAGAGCTTTATACCACTCTGAGTTGTGTCTTTAGAGCTTTATACCACTCTGAGGTGTGTCTTTAGAGCTTTATACCACTCTGAGGTGTGTCTTTAGAGCTTTATACCACTCTGAGGTGTGTCTTTAGAGCTTTATACACTCTGAGGTGTGTCTTTAGAGCTTTATACACTCTGAGGTGTGTCTTTAGAGCTTTATAACACTCTGAGGTGTGTCTTTAGAGCTTTATACACTCTGAGGTGTGTCTTTAGAGCTTTATACACTCTGATGTGTGTCTTTAGAGCTTTATACACTCTGAGGTGTGTCTTTAGAGCTTCATGCCACTCTGAGGTGTGTCTTTAGAGCTTTATAACACTCTGAGGTGTGTCTTTAGAGCTTTATACACTCTGAGGTGTGTCTTTAGAGCTTTATACACTCTGATGTGTGTCTTTAGAGCTTTATACACTCTGAGGTGTGTCTTTAGAGCTTTATACACTCTGAGGTGTGTCTTTAGAGCTTTATACACTCTGAGGTGTGTCTTTAGAGCTTTATACACTCTGATGTGTGTCTTTAGAGCTTTATACACTCTGAGGTGTGTCTTTAGAGCTTTATATCACTCTGAGGTGTGTCTTTAGAGCTTTATACACTCTGATGTGTGTCTTCTCTGAGGTGTGTCGTTAGAGCTTTATACACTCTGAGGTGTGTCTTTAGAGCTTTATACACTCTGAGGTGTGTCTTTAGAGCTTTGTACCGCTCTGAGGTGTGTCTTTAGAGCTTTATACACTCTGAGGTGTGTCTTTAGAGCTTTATACACTCTGAGGTGTGTCTTTAGAGCTTTATATCGCTCTGAGGTGTGTCTTTAGAGCTTTATACACTCTGAGGTGTGTCTTTAGAGCTTTATACACTCTGATGTGTGTCTTTAGAGCTTTATACACTCTGAGGTGTGTCTTTAGAGCTTTATATCACTCTGAGGTGTGTCTTTAGAGATTTATACACTCTGAGGTGTGTCTTTAGAGCTTTATACACTCTGAGGTGTATCTTTAGAGCTTTATACACTCTGAGGTGTGTCTTTAGAGCTTTGTACCGCTCTGAGGTGTGTCTTTAGAGCTTTATACACTCTGAGGTGTGTCTTTAGAGCTTTATACACTCTGAGGTGTGTCTTTAGAGCTTTATATCGCTCTGAGGTGTGTCTTTAGAGCTTTATACACTCTGAGGTGTGTCTTTAGAGCTTTATACACTCTGAGGTGTGTCTTTAGAGCTTTATATCGCTCTGAGGTGTCTTTAGAGCTTTATACCGCTCTGAGGTGTGTCTTTAGAGCTTTATACACTCTGAGGTGTGTCTTTAGAGCTTTATACACTCTGAGGTGTGTCTTTAGAGCTTTGTACCGCTCTGAGGTGTGTCTTTAGAGCTTTACACACTCTGAGGTGTGTCTTTAGAGCTTTATACACTCTGAGGTGCGTCTTTAGAGCTTTATACACTCTGAGGTGCGTCTTTAGAGCTTTATGCCACTCTGAGGTGTGTCTTTAGAGCTTTTTACACTCTGAGGTGTGTCTTTAGAGCTTTATATCACTCTGAGGTGTGTCTTTAGAGCTTTATCCACTCTGAGGTGTGTCTTTAGAGCTTTATATCGCTCTGGGGTGTGTCTTTAGAGCTTTATACACTCTGAGGTGTGTCTTTAGAGCTTTATGCCACTCTGAGATGTGTCTTTAGAGCTTTATATCACTCTGAGGTGTGTCTTTAGAGCTTTATCCACTCTGAGGTGTGTCTTTAGAGCTTTATACACTCTGAGGTGTGTCTTTAGAGCTTTATACACTCTGAGGTGTGTCTTTAGAGCTTTATACACTCTGAGGTGTGTCTTTAGAGCTTTAAACACTCTGAGGTGTGTCTTTAGAGCTTTATACACTCTGAGGTGTGTCTTTAGAGCTTTATACCACTCTGAGGTGTGTCTTTAGAGCTTTATATCACTCTGAGGTGTGTCTTTAGAGCTTTATACCACTCTGAGGTGTGTCTTTAGAGCTTTATACACTCTGAGGTGTGTCTTTAGAGCTTTATACCACTCTGAGGTGTGTCTTTAGCGCTTTATAACACTCTGAGGTGTGTCTTTAGAGCTTTATACCACGCTGAGGTGTGTCTTTAGAGCTTTATACACTCTGAGGTGTGTCTTTAGAGCTTTATACCACTCTGAGGTGTGTCTTTAGAGCTTTATACACTCTGAGGTGTGTCTTTAGAGCTTTATAACACTCTGGGGTGTGTCTTTAGAGCTTTATACCACTCTGAGGTGTGTCTTTTAGAGCTTTATACACTCTGAGGTGTGTCTTTATAGCTTTATACCGCTCTGAAGTGTGTCTTTAGAGCTTTATACCACTCTGAGGTGTGTCTTTAGAGCTTTATACACTCTGAGGTGTGTCTTTAGAGCTTTATACCACTCTGAGGTGTGTCTTTAGAGCTTTATATCACTCTGAGGTGTGTCTTTAGAGCTTTATACCACTCTGAGGTGTGTCTTTAGAGCTTTATACCACTCTAAGGGGTGTCTTTAGAGCTTTATATCACTCTGAGGTGTGTCTTTAGAGCTTTATACACTCTGAGGTGTGTCTTTAGAGCTTTATACACTCTGAGGTGTGTCTTTAGAGCTATATTCCACTCTGAGGTGTGTCTTTAGAGCTTTATATCACTCTGAGGTGTGTCTTTAGAGCTTTATACACTCTGAGGTGTGTTTTTAGAGCTTTATAACACTCTGAGGTGCGTCTTTAGAGCTTTATATCACTCTGAGGTGCGTCTTTAGATGCTTTATAACACTCTGAGGTGTGTCTTTAGAGCTTTATATCACTCTGAGGTGTGTCTTTAGAGCTTTATACACTCTGAGGTGTGTCTTTAGAGCTTTATATCACTCTGAGGTGTGTCTTTAGAGCTTTATACACTCTGAGGTGTGTCTTTAGAGCTTTATACACTCTGAGGTGTGTCTTTAGAGCTTTATAACACTCTGAGGTGTGTCTTTAGAGCTTTATACACTCTGAGGTGTGTCTTTAGAGCTTTATAACTCTGAGGTGTTTCTTTAGAGCTTTATACACTCAGAGGTGTGTCTTTAGAGCTTTATACACTCTGACGTGTGTCTTTAGAGCTTTATACACTCTGAGGTGTATAAAGATAGAGCTTTATACACTCTGAGATGTGTCTTTAGAGCTTTATACACTCTGAGGTGTGTCTTTAGAGCTTTAAACACTCTGACGTGTGTCTTAAGAGCTTTATACCACTCTGAGGTGTGTCTTTAGAGCTTTATACACTCTGAGGTGTGTCTTTAGAGCTTTATACACTCTAAGGTGTGTCTTTAGAGCTTTATACACTCAGAGATGTATAAAGATAGAGCTTTATACACTCTGAGATGTGTCTTTAGAGCTTTATACACTCTGAGGTGTGTCTTTAGAGCTTTATAACATTCTGAGGTGTGTCTTTAGAGCTTTATACCACTCTGAGGTGTGTCTTTAGAGCTTTATACACTCTGAGGTGTGTCTTTAGAGCTTTATACACTCTGAGGTGTGTCTTTAGAGCTTTATACCACTCTGAGTTGTGTCTTTAGAGCTTTATACCACTCTGAGTTGTGTCTTTAGAGCTTTATACCACTCTGAGGTGTGTCTTTAGAGCTTTATACCACTCTGAGGTGTGTCTTTAGAGCTTTATACACTCTGAGGTGTGTCTTTAGAGCTTTATACCACTCTGAGGTGTGTCTTTAGAGATTTATACCACTCTGAGGTGTGTCTTTAGAGCTTTATACACTCTGAGGTGTGTCTTTAGAGCTTTATACCACTCTGAGTTGTGTCTTTAGAGCTTTATACACTCTGAGGTGTGTCTTTAGAGCTTTATACACTCTGAGGTGTGTCTTTAGAGCTTTATACCACTCTGAGTTGTGTCTTTAGAGCTTTATACCACTCTGAGGTGTGTCTTTAGAGCTTTATACCACTCTGAGGTGTGTCTTTAGAGCTTTATACACTCTGAGGTGTGTCTTTAGAGCTTTATACCACTCTGAGGTGTGTCTTTAGAGATTTATACCACTCTGAGGTGTGTCTTTAGAGCTTTATAAACTCTGAGGTGTGTCTTTAGAGCTTTATAAACTCTGAGGTGTGTCTTTAGAGCTTTATACCACTCTGAGGTGTTTCTTTAGAGCTTTATACACTCTGATGTGTGTCTCTAGAGCTTTATACCGCTCTGAGGTGTGTCTTTAGAGCTTTATAACACTCTGAGATGTGTCTTTAGAGCTTTATACACTCTGAGGTGTGTCTTTAGAGCTTTATACACTCTGAGATGTGTCTTTAGAGCTTTATACACTCTGAGGTGTGTCTTTAGAGCTTTATACCACTCTGAGGTGTGTCTTTTAGAGCTTTATACACTCTGAGGTGTGTCTTTAGAGCTTTATACCACTCTGAGGTGTGTCTTTAGAGCTTTATATCACTCTGAGGTGTGTCTTTAGAGCTTTATACCGCTCTGAGGTGTGTCTTTAGAGCTTTATACACTCTGAGGTGTGTCTTTAGAGCTTTATACCACTCTGAGGTGTGTCTTTAGAGCTTTATATCACTCTGAGGTGTGTCTTTAGAGCTTTATACACTCTGAGGTGTGTCTTTAGAGCTTTATGCCACTCTGAGGTGTGTCTTTAGAGCTTTATACACTCTGAGGTGTGTCTTTAGAGCTTTATAATACTCTGAGGTGCGTCTTTAGAGCTTTAAACACTCTGAGGTGTGTCTTTAGAGCTTTATACACTCTGAGGTGTGTCTTTAGAGCTTTATAATACTCTGAGGTGTGTCTTTAGAGCTTTATAACACTCTGAGGTGTGTCTTTAGAGCTTTAAACACTCTGAGGTGTGTCTTTAGAGCTTTAAACACGCTGAGGTGTGTCTTTAGAGCTTTATAGACTCTGAGGTGTGTCTTTAGAGCTTTATAACACTCTGAGGTGTGTCTTTAGAGCTTTATGCCACTCTAAGGTGTGTCTTTAGAGCTTTATACACTCTGAGGTGTGTCTTTAGAGCTTTATACACTCTGAGGTGTGTCTTTAGAGCTTTATAACGCTCTGAGGTGTGTCTTTAGAGCTTTATACAACTCTGAGGTGTGTCTTTAGCGCTTTATACACTCTGAGGTGTGTCTTTAGAGCTTTATAACACTCTGAGGTGTGTCTTTAGAGCTTTATACACTCTGAGGTGTGTCTTTAGCGCTTTATACACTCTGAGGTGTGTCTTTAGAGCTTTATACCGCTTTGAGATGTGTCTTTAGAGCTTTATACACTCTGAGGTGTGTCTTTAGAGCTTTATACACTCTGAGGTGTGTCTTTAGAGCTTTATACAACTCTGAGCTGTGTCTTTAGAGCTTTAAACACAATGAGGTGTGTCTTTAGAGCTTTAAACACAATGAGGTGTGTCTTTAGAGCTTTATAACACTCTGAGGTGTGTCTTTAGAGCTTTATACACTCTGAGGTGTGTCTTTAGAGCTTTATACACTCTGAGCTGTGTCTTTAGAGCTTTATGCCACTCTAAGGTGTGTCTTTAGAGCTTTATAAACTCTGAGGTGTGTCTTTAGAGCTTTATAACACTCTGAGGTGTGTCTTTAGAGCTTTATACACTCTGAGGTGTGTCTTTAGCGCTTTATACACTCTGAGGTGTGTTTTTAGAGCTTTATACCACTCTGAGGTGTGTCTTTAGAGCTTTATATCACTCTGAGGTGTGTCTTTAGAGCTTTATACACTCTGAGGTGTGTCTTTAGAGCTTTATACAACTCTGAGCTGTGTCTTTAGAGCTTTATGCCACTCTAAGGTGTGTCTTTAGAGCTTTATACACTCTGAGGTGTGTCTTTAGAGCTTTATAACACTCTGAGGTGTGTCTTTAGAGCTTTATACACTCTCAGGTGTGTCTTTAGAGCTTTATACACTCTGAGGTGTGTCTTTAGAGCTTTATAACTCTGAGGTGTTTCTTTAGAGCTTTATACAACTCTGAGGTTTTTCTTTAGAGCTTTAAACACTCTGACGTGTGTCTTAAGAGCTTTATACCACTCTGAGGTGTGTCTTTAGAGCTTTATACACTCTGAGGTGTGTCTTTAGAGCTTTATACACTCTAAGGTGTGTCTTTAGAGCTTTATACACTCTGAGATGTGTCTTTAGAGCTTTATACACTCTGAGGTGTGTCTTTAGAGCTTTATACACTCTGAGGTGTGTCTTTAGAGCTTTATAACATTCTGAGGTGTGTCTTTAGAGCTTTATACCACTCTGAGGTGTGTCTTTAGAGCTTTATACACTCTGAGGTGTGTCTTTAGAGCTTTATACACTCTGAGGTGTGTCTTTAGAGCTTTATACCACTCTGAGTTGTGTCTTTAGAGCTTTATACCACTCTGAGTTGTGTCTTTAGAGCTTTATACCACTCTGAGGTGTGTCTTTAGAGCTTTATATCACTCTGAGGTGTGTCTTTAGAGCTTTATACACTCTGAGGTGTGTCTTTAGAGCTTTATACCACTCTGAGGTGTGTCTTTAGAGATTTATACCACTTTGAGGTGTGTCTTTAGAGCTTTATACCGCTCTGAGGTGTGTCTTTAGAGCTTTATAAACTCTGAGGTGTGTCTTTAGAGCTTTATACACTCTGAGATGTGTCTTTAGAGCTTTATACACTCTGAGGTGTGTCTTTAGAGCTTTATACACTCTGATGTGTGTCTTTAGAGCTTTATACACTCTGAGGTGTGTCTTTAGAGCTTTATACACTCTGAGGTGTGTCTTTAGAGCTTTATACCACTCTGAGGTGTGTCTTTAGCGCTTTATAACCCTCTGAGGTGTGTCTTTAGAGCTTTATACCACTCTGAGGTGTGTCTTTAGAGCTTTATACACTCTGAGGTGTGTCTTTAGAGCTTTATACCACTCTGAGGTGTGTCTTTAGAGCTTTATACACTCTGAGGTGTGTCTTTAGAGCTTTATAACACTCTGAGGTGTGTCTTTAGAGCTTCATACACTCTGAGGTGTGTCTTTAGAGCTTTATAACTCTGAGGTGTTTCTTTAGAGCTTTATACACTCTGAGGTGTGTCTTTAGAGCTTTAAACACTCTGACGTGTGTCTTTAGAGCTTTATACACTCTGAGGTGTGTATTTAGAGCTTTATACACTCTGAGGTGTGTCTTTAGAGCTTTATACACTCTGAGGTGTGTCTTTAGAGCTTTATAACTCTGAGGTGTTTCTTTAGAGCTTTAAACACTCTGACGTGTGTCTTTAGAGCTTTATACCACTCTGAGGTGTGTCTTTAGAGCTTTATACCACTCTGAGTTGTGTCTTTAGAGCTTTATACCACTCTGAGGTGTGTCTTTAGAGCTTTATACCACTCTGAGGTGTGTCTTTAGAGCTTTATACACTCTGAGGTGTGTCTTTAGAGCTTTATACACTCTGAGGTGTGTCTTTAGAGATTTATACCACTCTGAGGTGTGTCTTTAGAGCTTTATACCGCTCTGAGGTGTGTCTTTAGAGCTTTATAAACTCTGAGGTGTGTCTTTAGAGCTTTATACACTCTGAGATGTGTCTTTAGAGCTTTATACACTCTGAGGTGTGTCTTTAGAGCTTTATACACTCTGATGTGTGTCTTTAGAGCTTTATACACTCTGAGGTGTGTCTTTAGAGCTTTATACCACTCTGAGGTGTGTCTTTAGAGCTTTATACACTCTGAGGTGTGTCTTTAGAGCTTTATACACTCTGAGGTGTGTCTTTAGAGCTTTATACACTCTGAGGTGTGTCTTTAGAGCTTTATAACACTCTGAGGTGTGTCTTTAGAGCTTTATACACTCCGATGTGTGTCTTTAGAGCTTTATACCGCTCTGAGGTGTGTCTTTAGAGCTTTATAACACTCTGAGATGTGTCTTTAGAGCTTTATACACTCTGAGGTGTGTCTTTAGAGCTTTATACACTCTGAGATGTGTCTTTAGAGCTTTATACACTCTGAGGTGTGTCTTTAGAGCTTTATACACTCTGAGGTGTGTCTTTAGAGCTTTATACCGCTCTGAGGTGTGTCTTTAGAGCTTTATACACTCTGAGGTGTGTCTTTAGAGCTTTATACCACTCTGAGGTGTGTCTTTAGAGCTTTATATCACTCTGAGGTGTGTCTTTAGAGCTTTATACACTCTGAGGTGTGTCTTTAGAGCTTTATGCCACTCTGAGGTGTGTCTTTAGAGCTTTATACACTCTGAGGTGTGTCTTTAGAGCTTTATAATACTCTGAGGTGCGTCTTTAGAGCTTTAAACACTCTGAGGTGTGTCTTTAGAGCTTTATACACTCTGAGGTGTGTCTTTAGAGCTTTATAATACTCTGAGGTGTGTCTTTAGAGCTTTATAACACTCTGAGGTGTGTCTTTAGAGCTTTAAACACTCTGAGGTGTGTCTTTAGAGCTTTATACCACTCTGAGGTGTGTCTTTAGAGCTTTATAACACTCTGAGGTGTGTCTTTAGAGCTTTATACCACTCTGAGGTGTGTCTTTAGAGCTTTATACCGCTCTAAGGTGTGTCTTTAGAGCTTTATACACTCTGAGGTGTGTCTTTAGAGCTTTATACACTCTGAGGTGTGTCTTTAGAGCTTTATACCGCTCTGAGGTGTGTCTTTAGAGCTTTATACACTCTGAGGTGTGTCTTTAGAGCTTTATATTACTCTGAGGTGTGTCTTTAGAGCTTTATGCCACTCTGAGGTGTGTCTTTAGAGCTTTATACACTCTGAGGTGTGTCTTTAGAGCTTTATATCACTCTGAGGTGTGTCTTTAGAGCTTTATGCCACTCTGAGGTGTGTCTTTAGAGCTTTATAACACTCTGAGGTGTGTCTTTAGAGCTTTATACACTCTGAGGTGTGTCTTTAGAGCTTTATATCACTCTGAGGTGTGTCTTTAGAGCTTTATACACTCTGAGGTGTGTCTTTAGAGCTTTATACACTCTGAGGTGTGTATTTAGAGCTTTATACCACTCTGAGGTGTGTCTTTAGAGCTTTATACACTCTGAGGTGTGTCTTTAGAGCTTTATACCACTCTGAGGTGTGTCTTTAGAGCTTTATACACTCTGAGGTGTGTCTTTAGAGCTTTATAACACTCTGAGGTGTGTCTTTAGAGCTTCATACACTCTGAGGTGTGTCTTTAGAGCTTTATAACTCTGAGGTGTTTCTTTAGAGCTTTATACACTCTGAGGTGTGTCTTTAGAGCTTTAAACACTCTGACGTGTGTCTTTAGAGCTTTATACACTCTGAGGTGTGTATTTAGAGCTTTATACACTCTGAGGTGTGTCTTTAGAGCTTTATACACTCTGAGGTGTGTCTTTAGAGCTTTATAACTCTGAGGTGTTTCTTTAGAGCTTTAAACACTCTGACGTGTGTCTTTAGAGCTTTATACCACTCTGAGGTGTGTCTTTAGAGCTTTATACCACTCTGAGTTGTGTCTTTAGAGCTTTATACCACTCTGAGGTGTGTCTTTAGAGCTTTATACCACTCTGAGGTGTGTCTTTAGAGCTTTATACACTCTGAGGTGTGTCTTTAGAGCTTTATACACTCTGAGGTGTGTCTTTAGAGATTTATACCACTCTGAGGTGTGTCTTTAGAGCTTTATACCGCTCTGAGGTGTGTCTTTAGAGCTTTATAAACTCTGAGGTGTGTCTTTAGAGCTTTATACACTCTGAGATGTGTCTTTAGAGCTTTATACACTCTGAGGTGTGTCTTTAGAGCTTTATACACTCTGATGTGTGTCTTTAGAGCTTTATACACTCTGAGGTGTGTCTTTAGAGCTTTATACCACTCTGAGGTGTGTCTTTAGAGCTTTATACACTCTGAGGTGTGTCTTTAGAGCTTTATACACTCTGAGGTGTGTCTTTAGAGCTTTATACACTCTGAGGTGTGTCTTTAGAGCTTTATAACACTCTGAGGTGTGTCTTTAGAGCTTTATACACTCCGATGTGTGTCTTTAGAGCTTTATACCGCTCTGAGGTGTGTCTTTAGAGCTTTATAACACTCTGAGATGTGTCTTTAGAGCTTTATACACTCTGAGGTGTGTCTTTAGAGCTTTATACACTCTGAGATGTGTCTTTAGAGCTTTATACACTCTGAGGTGTGTCTTTAGAGCTTTATACACTCTGAGGTGTGTCTTTAGAGCTTTATACCGCTCTGAGGTGTGTCTTTAGAGCTTTATACACTCTGAGGTGTGTCTTTAGAGCTTTATACCACTCTGAGGTGTGTCTTTAGAGCTTTATATCACTCTGAGGTGTGTCTTTAGAGCTTTATACACTCTGAGGTGTGTCTTTAGAGCTTTATGCCACTCTGAGGTGTGTCTTTAGAGCTTTATACACTCTGAGGTGTGTCTTTAGAGCTTTATAATACTCTGAGGTGCGTCTTTAGAGCTTTAAACACTCTGAGGTGTGTCTTTAGAGCTTTATACACTCTGAGGTGTGTCTTTAGAGCTTTATAATACTCTGAGGTGTGTCTTTAGAGCTTTATAACACTCTGAGGTGTGTCTTTAGAGCTTTAAACACTCTGAGGTGTGTCTTTAGAGCTTTATACCACTCTGAGGTGTGTCTTTAGAGCTTTATAACACTCTGAGGTGTGTCTTTAGAGCTTTATACCACTCTGAGGTGTGTCTTTAGAGCTTTATACCGCTCTAAGGTGTGTCTTTAGAGCTTTATACACTCTGAGGTGTGTCTTTAGAGCTTTATACACTCTGAGGTGTGTCTTTAGAGCTTTATACCGCTCTGAGGTGTGTCTTTAGAGCTTTATACACTCTGAGGTGTGTCTTTAGAGCTTTATATTACTCTGAGGTGTGTCTTTAGAGCTTTATGCCACTCTGAGGTGTGTCTTTAGAGCTTTATACACTCTGAGGTGTGTCTTTAGAGCTTTATATCACTCTGAGGTGTGTCTTTAGAGCTTTATGCCACTCTGAGGTGTGTCTTTAGAGCTTTATAACACTCTGAGGTGTGTCTTTAGAGCTTTATACACTCTGAGGTGTGTCTTTAGAGCTTTATATCACTCTGAGGTGTGTCTTTAGAGCTTTATACACTCTGAGGTGTGTCTTTAGAGCTTTATACACTCTGAGGTGTGTATTTAGAGCTTTATAACACTCTGAGGTGCGTCTTTAAATGCTTTATAACACTCTGAGGTGTGTCTTTAGAGCTTTATTCACTCTGAGGTGTGTCTTTAGAGCTTTATATCACTCTGAGATGTGTCTTTAGAGCTTTATATCACTCTGAGGTGTGTCTTTAGAGCTTCATACACTCTGAGGTGTGTCTTTAGAGCTTTATATCACTCTGAGGTGTGTCTTTAGAGCTTTATACACTCTGAGGTGTGTCTTTAGAGCTTTATAACTCTGAGGTGTTTCTTTAGAGCTTTATACACTCTGAGGTGTGTCTTTAGAGCTTTAAACACTCTGACGTGTGTCTTTAGAGCTTTATACACTCTGAGGTGTGTATTTAGAGCTTTATACACTCTGAGGTGTGTCTTTAGAGCTTTATACACTCTGAGGTGTGTCTTTAGAGCTTTATAACTCTGAGGTGTTTCTTTAGAGCTTTAAACACTCTGACGTGTGTCTTTAGAGCTTTATACCACTCTGAGGTGTGTCTTTAGAGCTTTATACACTCTGAGGTGTGTCTTTAGAGCTTTATATCACTCTGAGGTGTGTCTTTAGAGCTTTATACACTCTGAGGTGTGTCTTTAGAGCTTTATACACTCTGAGGTGTGTATTTAGAGCTTTATAACACTCTGAGGTGCGTCTTTAAATGCTTTATAACACTCTGAGGTGTGTCTTTAGAGCTTTATTCACTCTGAGGTGTGTCTTTAGAGCTTTATATCACTCTGAGATGTGTCTTTAGAGCTTTATATCACTCTGAGGTGTGTCTTTAGAGCTTTATACACTCTGAGGTGTGTCTTTAGAGCTTTATAACACTCTGAGGTGTGTCTTTAGAGCTTTATACACTCTGAGGTGTGTCTTTAGAGCTTTATAACTCTGAGGTGTTTCTTTAGAGCTTTATACACTCTGAGGTGTGTCTTTAGAGCTTTAAACACTCTGACGTGTGTCTTTAGAGCTTTATACACTCTGAGGTGTGTATTTAGAGCTTTATACACTCTGAGGTGTGTCTTTAGAGCTTTATAACTCTGAGGTGTTTCTTTAGAGCTTTAAACACTCTGACGTGTGTCTTTAGAGCTTTATACCACTCTGAGGTGTGTCTTTAGAGCTTTATACCACTCTGAGTTGTGTCTTTAGAGCTTTATACCACTCTGAGTTGTGTCTTTAGAGCTTTATACCACTCTGAGATGTGTCTTTAGAGCTTTATACACTCTGAGATGTGTCTTTAGAGCTTTATACACTCTGAGGTGTGTCTTTAGAGCTTTATACCACTCTGAGGTGTGTCTTTTAGAGCTTTATACACTCTGAGGTGTGTCTTTAGAGCTTTATACCGCTCTGAGGTGTGTCTTTAGAGCTTTATACACTCTGAGGTGTGTCTTTAGAGCTTTATACCACTCTGAGGTGTGTCTTTAGAGCTTTATATCACTCTGAGGTGTGTCTTTAGAGCTTTATACACTCTGAGGTGTGTCTTTAGAGCTTTATGCCACTCTGAGGTGTGTCTTTAGAGCTTTATACACTCTGAGGTGTGTCTTTAGAGCTTTATAATACTCTGAGGTGCGTCTTTAGAGCTTTAAACACTCTGAGGTGTGTCTTTAGAGCTTTATAACACTCTGAGGTGTGTCTTTAGAGCTTTATACCGCTCTGAGGTGTGTCTTTAGAGCTTTATACACTCTGAGGTGTGTCTTTAGAGCTTTATACACTCTGAGGTGTGTCTTTAGAGCTTTATGCCACTCTGAGGTGTGTCTTTAGAGCTTTATACACTCTGAGGTGTGTCTTTAGAGCTTTATACACTCTGAGGTGTGTCTTTAGAGCTTTATATCACTCTGAGGTGTGTCTTTAGAGCTTTATATCACTCTGAGGTGTGTCTTTAGAGCTTTATGCCACTCTGAGGTGTGTCTTTAGAGCTTTATACACTCTGAGGTGTGTCTTTAGAGCTTTATATCACTCTGAGGTGTGTCTTTAGAGCTTTATGCCACTCTGAGGTGTGTCTTTAGAGCTTTATAACACTCTGAGGTGTGTCTTTAGAGCTTTATACACTCTGAGGTGTGTCTTTAGAGCTTTATATCACTCTGAGGTGTGTCTTTAGAGCTTTATACACTCTGAGGTGTGTCTTTAGAGCTTTATACACTCTGAGGTGTGTATTTAGAGCTTTATAACACTCTGAGGTGCGTCTTTAAATGCTTTATAACACTCTGAGGTGTGTCTTTAGAGCTTTATTCACTCTGAGGTGTGTCTTTAGAGCTTTTTATCACTCTGAGATGTGTCTTTAGAGCTTTATATCACTCTGAGGTGTGTCTTTAGAGCTTCATACACTCTGAGGTGTGTCTTTAGAGCTTTATATCACTCTGAGGTGTGTCTTTAGAGCTTTATACACTCTGAGGTGTGTCTTTAGAGCTTTATACCACTCTGAGGTGTGTCTTTAGAGCTTTATACCGCTCTAAGGTGTGTCTTTAGAGCTGTATACACTCTGAGGTGTGTCTTTAGAGCTTTATATCACTCTGAGGTGTGTCTTTAGAGCTTTATATCACTCTGAGGTGTGTCTTTAGAGCTTTATGCCACTCTGAGGTGTGTCTTTAGAGCTTTATACACTCTGAGGTGTGTCTTTAGAGCTTTATACACTCTGAGGTGTGTCTTTAGAGCTTTATACACTCTGAGGTGTGTCTTTAGAGCTTTATACACTTTGAGATGTGTCTTTAGAGCTTTATACACTCTGAGGTGTGTCTTTAGAGCTTTATACCGCTCTGAGGTGTGTCTTTAGAGCTTTATACACTCTGAGGTGTGTCTTTAGAGCTTTATATCACTCTGAGGTGTGTCTTTAGAGCTTTATGCCACTCTGAGGTGTGTCTTTAGAGCTTTATAACACTCTGAGGTGTGTCTTTAGAGCTTTATACACTCTGAGGTGTGTCTTTAGAGCTTTATATCACTCTGAGGTGTGTCTTTAGAGCTTTATACACTCTGAGGTGTGTCTTTAGAGCTTTATACACTCTGAGGTGTGTATTTAGAGCTTTATAACACTCTGAGGTGCGTCTTTAAATGCTTTATAACACTCTGAGGTGTGTCTTTAGAGCTTCATACACTCTGAGGTGTGTCTTTAGAGCTTTATACCACTCTGAGGTGTGTCTTTAGAGCTTTATAACACTCTGAGGTGTGTCTTTAGAGCTTTATAACTCTGAGGTGTTTCTTTAGAGCTTTATACACTCTGAGGTGTGTCTTTAGAGCTTTAAACACTCTGACGTGTGTCTTTAGAGCTTTATACACTCTGAGGTGTGTATTTAGAGCTTTATACACTCTGAGGTGTGTCTTTAGAGCTTTATACACTCTGAGGTGTGTCTTTAGAGCTTTATAACTCTGAGGTGTTTCTTTAGAGCTTTAAACACTCTGACGTGTGTCTTTAGAGCTTTATACCACTCTGAGGTGTGTCTTTAGAGCTTTATACACTCTGAGGTGTGTCTTTAGAGCTTTATATCACTCTGAGGTGTGTCTTTAGAGCTTTATACACTCTGAGGTGTGTCTTTAGAGCTTTATACACTCTGAGGTGTGTATTTAGAGCTTTATAACACTCTGAGGTGCGTCTTTAAATGCTTTATAACACTCTGAGGTGTGTCTTTAGAGCTTTATTCACTCTGAGGTGTGTCTTTAGAGCTTTATATCACTCTGAGATGTGTCTTTAGAGCTTTATATCACTCTGAGGTGTGTCTTTAGAGCTTTATACACTCTGAGGTGTGTCTTTAGAGCTTTATAACACTCTGAGGTGTGTCTTTAGAGCTTTATACACTCTGAGGTGTGTCTTTAGAGCTTTATAACTCTGAGGTGTTTCTTTAGAGCTTTATACACTCTGAGGTGTGTCTTTAGAGCTTTAAACACTCTGACGTGTGTCTTTAGAGCTTTATACACTCTGAGGTGTGTATTTAGAGCTTTATACACTCTGAGGTGTGTCTTTAGAGCTTTATAACTCTGAGGTGTTTCTTTAGAGCTTTAAACACTCTGACGTGTGTCTTTAGAGCTTTATACCACTCTGAGGTGTGTCTTTAGAGCTATATACCACTCTGAGTTGTGTCTTTAGAGCTTTATACCACTCTGAGTTGTGTCTTTAGAGCTTTATACCACTCTGAGATGTGTCTTTAGAGCTTTATACACTCTGAGATGTGTCTTTAGAGCTTTATACACTCTGAGGTGTGTCTTTAGAGCTTTATACCACTCTGAGGTGTGTCTTTTAGAGCTTTATACACTCTGAGGTGTGTCTTTAGAGCTTTATACCGCTCTGAGGTGTGTCTTTAGAGCTTTATACACTCTGAGGTGTGTCTTTAGAGCTTTATACCACTCTGAGGTGTGTCTTTAGAGCTTTATATCACTCTGAGGTGTGTCTTTAGAGCTTTATACACTCTGAGGTGTGTCTTTAGAGCTTTATGCCACTCTGAGGTGTGTCTTTAGAGCTTTATACACTCTGAGGTGTGTCTTTAGAGCTTTATAATACTCTGAGGTGCGTCTTTAGAGCTTTAAACACTCTGAGGTGTGTCTTTAGAGCTTTATACACTCTGAGGTGTGTCTTTAGAGCTTTATAATACTCTGAGGTGTGTCTTTAGAGCTTTATAACACTCTGAGGTGTGTCTTTAGAGCTTTAAACACTCTGAGGTGTGTCTTTAGAGCTTTATACCACTCTGAGGTGTGTCTTTAGAGCTTTATAACACTCTGAGGTGTGTCTTTAGAGCTTTATACCACTCTGAGGTGTGTCTTTAGAGCTTTATACCGCTCTAAGGTGTGTCTTTAGAGCTTTATACACTCTGAGGTGTGTCTTTAGAGCTTTATACACTCTGAGGTGTGTCTTTAGAGCTTTATACCGCTCTGAGGTGTGTCTTTAGAGCTTTATACACTCTGAGGTGTGTCTTTAGAGCTTTATACACTCTGAGGTGTGTCTTTAGAGCTTTATGCCACTCTGAGGTGTGTCTTTAGAGCTTTATACACTCTGAGGTGTGTCTTTAGAGCTTTATACACTCTGAGGTGTGTCTTTAGAGCTTTATATCACTCTGAGGTGTGTCTTTAGAGCTTTATATCACTCTGAGGTGTGTCTTTAGAGCTTTATGCCACTCTGAGGTGTGTCTTTAGAGCTTTATACACTCTGAGGTGTGTCTTTAGAGCTTTATATCACTCTGAGGTGTGTCTTTAGAGCTTTATGCCACTCTGAGGTGTGTCTTTAGAGCTTTATAACACTCTGAGGTGTGTCTTTAGAGCTTTATACACTCTGAGGTGTGTCTTTAGAGCTTTATATCACTCTGAGGTGTGTCTTTAGAGCTTTATACACTCTGAGGTGTGTCTTTAGAGCTTTATACACTCTGAGGTGTGTATTTAGAGCTTTATAACACTCTGAGGTGCGTCTTTAAATGCTTTATAACACTCTGAGGTGTGTCTTTAGAGCTTTATTCACTCTGAGGTGTGTCTTTAGAGCTTTATATCACTCTGAGATGTGTCTTTAGAGCTTTATATCACTCTGAGGTGTGTCTTTAGAGCTTCATACACTCTGAGGTGTGTCTTTAGAGCTTTATATCACTCTGAGGTGTGTCTTTAGAGCTTTATACACTCTGAGGTGTGTCTTTAGAGCTTTATACCACTCTGAGGTGTGTCTTTAGAGCTTTATACCGCTCTAAGGTGTGTCTTTAGAGCTGTATACACTCTGAGGTGTGTCTTTAGAGCTTTATACACTCTGAGGTGTGTCTTTAGAGCTTTATACCGCTCTGAGGTGTGTCTTTAGAGCTTTATATCACTCTGAGGTGTGTCTTTAGATTTTTATACCACTCTGAGGTATGTCTTTAGAGCTTTATATCACTCTGAGGTGTGTCTTTAGAGCTTTATAACACTCTGGGGTGTGTCTTTAGAGCTTTATACCGCTCTGAAGTGTGTCTTTAGAGCTTTATACCACTCTGAGGTGTGTCTTTAGAGCTTTATACCGCTCTGAAGTGTGTCTTTAGAGCTTTATACCACTCTGAGGTGTGTCTTTAGAGCTTTATACCGCTCTGAAGTGTGTCTTTAGAGCTTTATACCACTCTGAGGTGTGTCTTTAGAGCTTTATACCACTCTGAGGTGTGTCTTTAGAGCTTTATATCACTCTGAGGTGTGTCTTTAGAGCTTTATACCGCTCTGAAGTGTGTCTTTAGAGCTTTATACCACTCTGAGGTGTGTCTTTAGAGCTTTATACCACTCTGAGGTGTGTCTTTAGAGCTTTATATCACTCTGAGGTGTGTCTTTAGAGCTTTATATCACTCTGAGGTGTGTCTTTAGAGCTTTATGCCACTCTGAGGTGTGTCTTTAGAGCTTTATACACTCTGAGGTGTGTCTTTAGAGCTTTATACACTCTGAGGTGTGTCTTTAGAGCTATATGCCACTCTGAGGTGTGTCTTTAGAGCTTTATATTACTCTGAGGTGTGTCTTTAGAGCTTTATACACTCTGAGGTGTGTCTTTAGAGCTTTATACACTCTGAGGTGTGTTTTTAGAGCTTTATAACACTCTGAGGTGCGTCTTTAGAGCTTTATATCACTCTGAGGTGCGTCTTTAGATGCTTTGTAACACTCTGAGGTGTGTCTTTAGAGCTTTATATCACTCTGAGGTGTGTCTTTAGAGCTTTATACACTCTGAGGTGTGTCTTTAGAGCTTTATACCACTCTGAGTTGTGTCTTTAGAGCTTTATACCACTCTGAGTTGTGTCTTTAGAGCTTTATACACTCTGAGGTGTGTCTTTAGAGCTTTATACACTCTGAGGTGTGTCTTTAGAGCTTTATACCACTCTGAGGTGTGTCTTTAGAGCTTTATAACACTCTGAGGTGTGTCTTTAGAGCTTTATACACTCTGAGGTGTGTCTTTAGCGCTTTATAACACTGAGGTGTGTCTTTAGAGCTTTATACCACTCTGAGGTGTGTCTTTAGAGCTTTATACACTCTGAGGTGTGTCTTTAGAGCATTATACCACTCTGAGGTGTGTCTTTAGAGCTTTATACACTCTGAGGTGTGTCTTTAGAGCTTTATACACTCTGAGGTGTGTCTTTAGAGCTTTATACACTTTGAGATGTGTCTTTAGAGCTTTATACACTCTGAGGTGTGTCTTTAGAGCTTTATACCGCTCTGAGGTGTGTCTTTAGAGCTTTATACCACTCTGAGGTGTGTCTTTAGAGCTTTATATCACTCTGAGGTGTGTCTTTAGAGCTTTATACCGCTCTGAGTTGTGTCTTTAGAGCTTTATACACTCTGAGGTGTGTCTTTAGAGCTTTATACCACTCTGAGGTGTGTCTTTAGAGCTTTATATCACTCTGAGGTGTGTCTTTAGAGCTTTATACACTCTGAGGTGTGTCTTTAGAGCTTTATACACTCTGAGGTGTGTCTTTAGAGCTTTATGCCACTCTGAGGTGTGTCTTTAGAGCTTTATACACTCTGAGGTGTGTCTTTAGAGCTTTATAATACTCTGAGGTGCGTCTTTAGAGCTTTGAACACTCTGAGGTGTGTCTTTAGAGCTTTATACACTCTGAGGTGTGTCTTTAGAGCTTTATAATACTCTGAGGTGTGTCTTTAGAGCTTTATAACACTCTGAGGTGTGTCTTTAGAGCTTTAAACACTCTGAGGTGTGTCTTTAGAGCTTTATAACACTCTGAGGTGTGTCTTTAGAGCTTTATACACTCTGAGCTGTGTCTTTAGAGCTTTATGCAACTCTAAGGTGTGTCTTTAGAGCTTTATACACTCTGAGGTGTGTCTTTAGAGCTTTATACACTCTGAGGTGTGTCTTTAGAGCTTTATAACGCTCTGAGGTGTGTCTTTAGAGCTTTATACACTCTGAGGTGTGTCTTTAGAGCTTTATAAACTCTGAGGTGTGTCTTTAGAGCTTTATAACACTCTGAGGTGTGTCTTTAGCGCTTTATACACTCTGAGGTGTGTCTTTAGCGCTTTATACACTCTGAGGTGTGTCTTTAGAGCTTTATATCACTCTGAGGTGTGTCTTTAGAGCTTTATACACTCTGAGATGTGTTTTTAGAGCTTTATACCACTCTGAGGTGTGTCTTTAGCGCTTTATATCACTCTGAGGTGTGTCTTTAGAGCTTTATACCGCTTTGAGATGTGTCTTTAGAGCTTTATACACTCTGAGGTGTGTCTTTAGAGCTTTATAATACTCTGAGGTGTGTCTTTAGAGCTTTATACACTCTGAGGTGTGTCTTTAGAGCTTTATACAACTCTGAGCTGTGTCTTTAGAGCTTTATGCCACTCTAAGGTGTGTCTTTAGAGCTTCATACACTCTGAGGTGTGTCTTTATAGCTTTATAAAACTCTGAGGTGTGTCTTTAGAGCTTTATACACTCTCAGGTGTGTCTTTAGAGCTTTATACACTCTGAGGTGTGTCTTTAGAGCTTTATACACTCTGAGGTGTGTCTTTAGAGCTTTATACACTCTGAGGTGTGTCTTTAGAGCTTTATAATACTCTGAGGTGCGTCTTTAGAGCTTTAAACACTCTGAGGTGTGTCTTTAGAGCTTTATACACTCTGAGGTGTGTCTTTAGAGCTTTATACCACTCTGACGTGTGTCTTTAGAGCTTTATACACTCTGAGGTGTGTCTTTAGAGCTTTATACACTCTGATGTGTGTCTTTAGAGCTTTATAATACTCTGAGGTGCGTCTTTAGAGCTTTAAACACTCTGAGGTGTGTCTTTAGAGCTTTATACACTCTGAGGTGTGTCTTTAGAGCTTTATAATACTCTGAGGTGTGTCTTTAGAGCTTTATAACACTCTGAGGTGTGTCTTTAGATCTTTAAACACTCTGAGGTGTGTCTTTAGAGCTTTAAACACGCTGAGGTGTGTCTTTAGAGCTTTATAGACTCTGAGGTGTGTCTTTAGAGCTTTATAACACTCTGAGGTGTGTCTTTAGAGCTTTATACACTCTGAGCTGTGTCTTTAGAGCTTTATGCCACTCTAAGGTGTGTCTTTAGAGCTTTATACACTCTGAGGTGTGTCTTTAGAGCTTTATACACTCTGAGGTGTGTCTTTAGAGCTTTATAACCTTCTGAGGTGTGTCTTTAGAGCTTTATACACTCTGAGGTGTGTCTTTAGAGCTTTATAAACTCTGAGGTGTGTCTTTAGAGCTTTATAACACTCTGAGGTGTGTCTTTAGAGCTTTATACCACTCTGAGGTGTGTCTTTAGAGCTTTATAAACTCTGAGGTGTGTCTTTAGAGCTTTATAACACTCTGAGGTGTGTCTTTAGAGCTTTATACACTCTGAGGTGTGTCTTTAGCGCTTTATACACTCTGAGGTGTGTTTTTAGAGCTTTATACCACTCTGAGGTGTGTCTTTAGAGCTTTATATCACTCTGAGGTGTGTCTTTAGAGCTTTATACACTCTGAGGTGTGTTTTTAGAGCTTTATACACTCTGAGGTGTGTCTTTAGAGCTTTATATCACTCTGAGGTGTGTCTTTAGAGCTTTATACACTCTGAGGTGTGTCTTTAGAGCTTTATAATACTCTGAGGTGTGTCTTTAGAGCTTTATACACTCTGAGGTGTGTCTTTAGAGCTTTATACACTCTGAGGTGTGTCTTTAGAGCTTTATACACTCTGAGGTGTGTCTTTAGAGCTTTATACACTCTAAGGTGTGTCTTTAGAGCTTTATACACTCTGAGGTGTGTCTTTAGAGCTTTATAACACTCTGCGGTGTGTCTTTAGAGCTTTATACACTCTCAGGTGTGTCTTTAGAGCTTTATACACTCTGAGGTGTGTCTTTAGAGCTTTATAACACTCTGAGGTGTGTCTTTAGAGCTTTATACACTCTCAGGTGTGTCTTTAGAGCTTTATACACTCTGAGATGTGTCTTTAGAGCTTTAAAACAATCTGAGGTGTGTCTTTAGAGCTTTATACACTCTGAGGTGTGTCTTTAGAGCTTTATACACTCTGAGGTGTGTCTTTAGAGCTTCATACACTCTGAGGTGTGTCTTTAGAGCTTTATAACACTCTGAGGTGTGTCTTTAGAGCTTTATACCACTCTGAGGTGTGTCTTTAGAGCTTTATAACACTCTAAGGTGTGTCTTTAGAGCTTTATACACTCTGAGGTGTGTCTTTAGAGCTTTATACACTCTGAGGTGTGTCTTTAGAGCTTTATACCGCTCTGAGGTGTGTCTTTAGAGCTTTATACACTCTGAGGTGTGTCTTTAGAGCTTTATACACTCTGAGGTGTGTCTTTAGAGCTTTATACCGCTCTGAGGTGTGTCTTTAGAGCTTTATACACTCTGAGGTGTGTCTTTAGAGCTTTATACACTCTGAGGTGTGTCTTTAGAGCTTTATACACTCTAAGGTGTGTCTTTAGAGCTTTATACACTCTGAGGTGTGTCTTTAGAGCTTTATAACACTCTGCGGTGTGTCTTTAGAGCTTTATACACTCTCAGGTGTGTCTTTAGAGCTTTATAACACTCTGAGGTGTGTCTTTAGAGCTTTATACACTCTCAGGTGTGTCTTTAGAGCTTTATACACTCTGAGATGTGTCTTTAGAGCTTTAAAACAATCTGAGGTGTGTCTTTAGAGCTTTATACACTCTGAGGTGTGTCTTTAGAGCTTTATACACTCTGAGGTGTGTCTTTAGAGCTTTATAACACTCTGAGGTGTGTCTTTAGAGCTTTATAACACTCTAAGGTGTGTCTTTAGAGCTTTATACACTCTGAGGTGTGTCTTTAGAGCTTTATACCGCTCTGAGGTGTGTCTTTAGAGCTATATACACTCTGAGGTGTGTCTTTAGAGCTTTATACACTCTGAGGTGTGTCTTTAGAGCTTTATAACACTCTGAGGTGTGTCTTTAGAGCTTTATACCACTCTGAGGTGTGTCTTTAGAGCTTTATAACACTCTGAGGTGTGTCTTTAGAGCTTTATACCACTCTGAGGTGTGTCTTTAGAGCTTTATACCGCTCTAAGGTGTGTCTTTAGAGCTTTATACACTCTGAGGTGTGTCTTTAGAGCTTTATACACTCTGAGGTGTGTCTTTAGAGCTTTATACCGCTCTGAGGTGTGTCTTTAGAGCTTTATACACTCTGAGGTGTGTCTTTAGAGCTTTATATCACTCTGAGGTGTGTCTTTAGAGCTTTATGCCACTCTGAGGTGTGTCTTTAGAGCTTTATACACTCTGAGGTGTGTCTTTAGAGCTTTATATCACTCTGAGGTGTGTCTTTAGAGCTTTATGCCACTCTGAGGTGTGTCTTTAGAGCTTTATAACACTCTGAGGTGTGTCTTTAGAGCTTTATACACTCTGAGGTGTGTCTTTAGAGCTTTATATCACTCTGAGGTGTGTCTTTAGAGCTTTATACACTCTGAGGTGTGTCTTTAGAGCTTTATACACTCTGAGGTGTGTATTTAGAGCTTTATAATACTCTGAGGTGTGTCTTTAGAGCTTTATTCACTCTGAGGTGTGTCTTTAGAGCTTTATATCACTCTGAGATGTGTCTTTAGAGCTTTATATCACTCTGAGATGTGTCTTTAGAGCTTTATATCACTCTGAGGTGTGTCTTTAGAGCTTCATACACTCTGAGGTGTGTCTTTAGAGCTTTATATCACTCTGAGGTGTGTCTTTAGAGCTTTATACCGCTCTGAGGTGTGTCTTTAGAGCTTTATACACTCTGAGGTGTGTCTTTAGAGCTTTATACACTCTGAGGTGTGTCTTTAGAGCTTTATACCGCTCTGAGGTGTGTCTTTAGAGCTTTATACACTCTGAGGTGTGTCTTTAGAGCTTTATACACTCTGAGGTGTGTCTTTAGAGCTTTATACACTCTAAGGTGTGTCTTTAGAGCTTTATACACTCTGAGGTGTGTCTTTAGAGCTTTATAACACTCTGCGGTGTGTCTTTAGAGCTTTATACACTCTCAGGTGTGTCTTTAGAGCTTTATACACTCTGAGGTGTGTCTTTAGAGCTTTATAACACTCTGCGGTGTGTCTTTAGAGCTTTATACACTCTGAGGTGTGTCTTTAGAGCTTTATAACACTCTGAGGTGTGTCTTTAGAGCTTTATACACTCTCAGGTGTGTCTTTAGAGCTTTATACACTCTGAGATGTGTCTTTAGAGCTTTAAAACAATCTGAGGTGTGTCTTTAGAGCTTTATACACTCTGAGGTGTTTCTTTAGAGCTTTATACACTCTGAGGTGTGTCTTTAGAGCTTTATAACACTCTGAGGTGTGTCTTTAGAGCTTTATACCACTCTGAGGTGTGTCTTTAGAGCTTTATAACACTCTAAGGTGTGTCTTTAGAGCTTTATACACTCTGAGGTGTGTCTTTAGAGCTTTATACCGCTCTGAGGTGTGTCTTTAGAGCTTTATACACTCTGAGGTGTGTCTTTAGAGCTTTATACACTCTGAGGTGTGTCTTTAGAGCTTTATAACACTCTGAGGTGTGTCTTTAGAGCTTTATACCACTCTGAGGTGTGTCTTTAGAGCTTTATAACACTCTGAGGTGTGTCTTTAGAGCTTTATACCACTCTGAGGTGTGTCTTTAGAGCTTTATACCGCTCTAAAGTGTGTCTTTAGAGCTTTATACACTCTGAGGTGTGTCTTTAGAGCTTTATACACTCTGAGGTGTGTCTTTAGAGCTTTATACCGCTCTGAGGTGTGTCTTTAGAGCTTTATACACTCTGAGGTGTGTCTTTAGAGCTTTATATCACTCTGAGGTGTGTCTTTAGAGCTTTATGCCACTCTGAGGTGTGTCTTTAGAGCTTTATACACTCTAAGGTGTGTCTTTAGAGCTTTATACACTCTGAGGTGTGTCTTTAGAGCTTTATAACACTCTGCGGTGTGTCTTTAGAGCTTTATACACTCTCAGGTGTGTCTTTAGAGCTTTATACACTCTGAGGTGTGTCTTTAGAGCTTTATAACACTCTGAGGTGTGTCTTTAGAGCTTTATACACTCTCAGGTGTGTCTTTAGAGCTTTATACACTCTGAGATGTGTCTTTAGAGCTTTAAAACAATCTGAGGTGTGTCTTTAGAGCTTTATACACTCTGAGGTGTGTCTTTAGAGCTTTATACACTCTGAGGTGTGTCTTTAGAGCTTTATAACACTCTGAGGTGTGTCTTTAGAGCTTTATAACACTCTAAGGTGTGTCTTTAGAGCTTTATACACTCTGAGGTGTGTCTTTAGAGCTTTATACCGCTCTGAGGTGTGTCTTTAGAGCTTTATACACTCTGAGGTGTGTCTTTAGAGCTTTATACACTCTGAGGTGTGTCTTTAGAGCTTTATAACACTCTGAGGTGTGTCTTTAGAGCTTTATACCACTCTGAGGTGTGTCTTTAGAGCTTTATAACACTCTGAGGTGTGTCTTTAGAGCTTTATACCACTCTGAGGTGTGTCTTTAGAGCTTTATACCGCTCTAAGGTGTGTCTTTAGAGCTTTATACACTCTGAGGTGTGTCTTTAGAGCTTTATACACTCTGAGGTGTGTCTTTAGAGCTTTATACCGCTCTGAGGTGTGTCTTTAGAGCTTTATACACTCTGAGGTGTGTCTTTAGAGCTTTATATCACTCTGAGGTGTGTCTTTAGAGCTTTATGCCACTCTGAGGTGTGTCTTTAGAGCTTTATACACTCTGAGGTGTGTCTTTAGAGCTTTATATCACTCTGAGGTGTGTCTTTAGAGCTTTATGCCACTCTGAGGTGTGTCTTTAGAGCTTTATAACACTCTGAGGTGTGTCTTTAGAGCTTTATACACTCTGAGGTGTGTCTTTAGAGCTTTATATCACTCTGAGGTGTGTCTTTAGAGCTTTATACACTCTGAGGTGTGTCTTTAGAGCTTTATACACTCTGAGGTGTGTATTTAGAGCTTTATAACACTCTGAGGTGCGTCTTTAGAGCTTTATATCACTCTGAGGTGCGTCTTTAAATGCTTTATAACACTCTGAGGTGTGTCTTTAGAGCTTTATTCACTCTGAGGTGTGTCTTTAGAGCTTTATATCACTCTGAGATGTGTCTTTAGAGCTTTATATCACTCTGAGGTGTGTCTTTAGAGCTTCATACACTCTGAGGTGTGTCTTTAGAGCTTTATATCACTCTGAGGTGTGTCTTTAGAGCTTTATACCGCTCTGAGGTGTGTCTTTAGAGCTTTATACACTCTGAGGTGTGTCTTTAGAGCTTTATACACTCTGAGGTGTGTCTTTAGAGCTTTATACACTCTGAGGTGTGTCTTTAGAGCTTTATACCGCTCTGAGGTGTGTCTTTAGAGCTTTATACACTCTGAGGTGTGTCTTTAGAGCTTTATACACTCTGAGGTGTGTCTTTAGAGCTTTATACTTTCTAAGGTGTGTCTTTAGAGCTTTATACACTCTGAGGTGTGTCTTTAGAGCTTTATAACACTCTGCGGTGTGTCTTTAGAGCTTTATACACTCTCAGGTGTGTCTTTAGAGCTTTATACACTCTGAGGTGTGTCTTTAGAGCTTTATAACACTCTGCGGTGTGTCTTTAGAGCTTTATACACTCTGAGGTGTGTCTTTAGAGCTTTATAACACTCTGAGGTGTGTCTTTAGAGCTTTATACACTCTCAGGTGTGTCTTTAGAGCTTTATACACTCTGAGATGTGTCTTTAGAGCTTTAAAACAATCTGAGGTGTGTCTTTAGAGCTTTATACACTCTGAGGTGTGTCTTTAGAGCTTTATACACTCTGAGGTGTGTCTTTAGAGCTTTATAACACTCTGAGGTGTGTCTTTAGAGCTTTATACCACTCTGAGGTGTGTCTTTAGAGCTTTATAACACTCTAAGGTGTGTCTTTAGAGCTTTATACACTCTGAGGTGTGTCTTTAGAGCTTTATACCGGTCTGAGGTGTGTCTTTAGAGCTTTATACACTCTGAGGTGTGTCTTTAGAGCTTTATACACTCTGAGGTGTGTCTTTAGAGCTTTATAACACTCTGAGGTGTGTCTTTAGAGCTTTATACCACTCTGAGGTGTGTCTTTAGAGCTTTATAACACTCTGAGGTGTGTCTTTAGAGCTTTATACCACTCTGAGGTGTGTCTTTAGAGCTTTATACCGCTCTAAGGTGTGTCTTTAGAGCTTTATACCACTCTGAGGTGTGTCTTTAGAGCTTTATATCACTCTGAGGTGTGTCTTTAGAGCTTTATGCCACTCTGAGGTGTGTCTTTAGAGCTTTATAACACTCTGAGGTGTGTCTTTAGAGCTTTATACACTCTGAGGTGTGTCTTTAGAGCTTTATATCACTCTGAGGTGTGTCTTTAGAGCTTTATACACTCTGAGGTGTGTCTTTAGAGCTTTATATCACTCTGAGATGTGTCTTTAGAGCTTTATATCACTCTGAGGTGTGTCTTTAGAGCTTCATACACTCTGAGGTGTGTCTTTAGAGCTTTATATCACTCTGAGGTGTGTCTTTAGAGCTTTATACACTCTGAGGTGTGTCTTTAGAGCTTTATACCACTCTGAGGTGTGTCTTTAGAGCTTTATACCGCTCTAAGGTGTGTCTTTAGAGCTGTATACACTCTGAGGTGTGTCTTTAGAGCTTTATACACTCTGAGGTGTGTCTTTAGAGCTTTATACTGCTCTGAGGTGTGTCTTTAGAGCTTTATACACTCTGAGGTGTGTCTTTAGAGCTTTATATCACTCTGAGGTGTGTCTTTAGATTTTTATACCACTCTGAGGTGTGTCTTTAGAGCTTTATATCACTCTGAGGTGTGTCTTTAGAGCTTTATAACACTCTGGGGTGTGTCTTTAGAGCTTTATACCGCTCTGAAGTGTGTCTTTAGAGCTTTATACCACTCTGAGGTGTGTCTTTAGAGCTTTATACCGCTCTGAAGTGTGTCTTTAGAGCTTTATACACTCTGAGGTGTGTCTTTAGAGCTTTATACCACTCTGAGGTGTGTCTTTAGAGCTTTATATCACTCTGAGGTGTGTCTTTAGAGCTTTATACCACTCTGAGGTGTGTCTTTAGAGCTTTATATCACTCTGAGGTGTGTCTTTAGAGCTTTATACCGCTCTGAGGTGTGTCTTTAGAGCTTTATACACTCTGAGGTGTGTCTTTAGAGCTTTATACCACTCTGAGGTGTGTCTTTAGAGCTTTATATCACTCTGAGGTGTGTCTTTAGAGCTTTATACACTCTGAGGTGTGTCTTTAGAGCTTTATACACTCTGAGGTGTGTCTTTAGAGCTTTATAACACTCTGAGGTGTGTCTTTAGAGCTTTATACACTCTGAGGTGTTTCTTTAGAGCTTTATACACTCTGAGGTGTGTCTTTAGAGCTTTAAACACTCTGACGTGTGTCTTAAGAGCTTTATACCACTCTGACGTGTGTCTTTAGAGCTTTATACACTCTGAGGTGTGTCTTTAGAGCTTTATACACTCTAAGGTGTGTCTTTAGAGCTTTATACACTCTGAGATGTGTCTTTAGAGCTTTATACCGCTCTAAGGTGTGTCTTTAGAGCTGTATACACTCTGAGGTGTGTCTTTAGAGCTTTATACACTCTGAGGTGTGTCTTTAGAGCTTTATACCACTCTGAGGTGTGTCTTTAGAGCTTTATATCACTCTGAGGTGTGTCTTTAGAGCTTTATACCGCTCTGAAGTGTGTCTTTAGAGCTTTATACCACTCTGAGGTGTGTCTTTAGAGCTTTATACCACTCTGAGGTGTGTCTTTAGAGCTTTATATCACTCTGAGGTGTGTCTTTAGAGCTTTATATCACTCTGAGGTGTGTCTTTAGAGCTTTATGCCACTCTGAGGTGTGTCTTTAGAGCTTTATACACTCTGAGGTGTGTCTTTAGAGCTTTATACACTCTGAGGTGTGTCTTTAGAGCTATATGCCACTCTGAGGTGTGTCTTTAGAGCTTTATATTACTCTGAGGTGTGTCTTTAGAGCTTTATACACTCTGAGGTGTGTCTTTAGAGCTTTATACACTCTGAGGTGTGTTTTTAGAGCTTTATAACACTCTGAGGTGCGTCTTTAGAGCTTTATATCACTCTGAGGTGCGTCTTTAGATGCTTTGTAACACTCTGAGGTGTGTCTTTAGAGCTTTATATCACTCTGAGGTGTGTCTTTAGAGCTTTATACACTCTGAGGTGTGTCTTTAGAGCTTTATACCACTCTGAGTTGTGTCTTTAGAGCTTTATACCACTCTGAGTTGTGTCTTTAGAGCTTTATACACTCTGAGGTGTGTCTTTAGAGCTTTATACACTCTGAGGTGTGTCTTTAGAGCTTTATAACACTCTGAGGTGTGTCTTTAGAGCTTTATACACTCTGAGGTGTGTCTTTAGCGCTTTATAACACTGAGGTGTGTCTTTAGAGCTTTATACCACTCTGAGGTGTGTCTTTAGAGCTTTATACACTCTGAGGTGTGTCTTTAGAGCATTATACCACTCTGAGGTGTGTCTTTAGAGCTTTATACACTCTGAGGTGTGTCTTTAGAGCTTTATACACTCTGAGGTGTGTCTTTAGAGCTTTATACACTTTGAGATGTGTCTTTAGAGCTTTATACACTCTGAGGTGTGTCTTTAGAGCTTTATACCGCTCTGAGGTGTGTCTTTAGAGCTTTATACCACTCTGAGGTGTGTCTTTAGAGCTTTATATCACTCTGAGGTGTGTCTTTAGAGCTTTATACCGCTCTGAGTTGTGTCTTTAGAGCTTTATACACTCTGAGGTGTGTCTTTAGAGCTTTATACCACTCTGAGGTGTGTCTTTAGAGCTTTATATCACTCTGAGGTGTGTCTTTAGAGCTTTATACACTCTGAGGTGTGTCTTTAGAGCTTTATACACTCTGAGGTGTGTCTTTAGAGCTTTATGCCACTCTGAGGTGTGTCTTTAGAGCTTTATACACTCTGAGGTGTGTCTTTAGAGCTTTATAATACTCTGAGGTGCGTCTTTAGAGCTTTGAACACTCTGAGGTGTGTCTTTAGAGCTTTATACACTCTGAGGTGTGTCTTTAGAGCTTTATAATACTCTGAGGTGTGTCTTTAGAGCTTTATAACACTCTGAGGTGTGTCTTTAGAGCTTTAAACACTCTGAGGTGTGTCTTTAGAGCTTTATAACACTCTGAGGTGTGTCTTTAGAGCTTTATACACTCTGAGCTGTGTCTTTAGAGCTTTATGCAACTCTAAGGTGTGTCTTTAGAGCTTTATACACTCTGAGGTGTGTCTTTAGAGCTTTATACACTCTGAGGTGTGTCTTTAGAGCTTTATAACGCTCTGAGGTGTGTCTTTAGAGCTTTATACACTCTGAGGTGTGTCTTTAGAGCTTTATAAACTCTGAGGTGTGTCTTTAGAGCTTTATAACACTCTGAGGTGTGTCTTTAGCGCTTTATACACTCTGAGGTGTGTCTTTAGCGCTTTATACACTCTGAGGTGTGTCTTTAGAGCTTTATATCACTCTGAGGTGTGTCTTTAGAGCTTTATACACTCTGAGATGTGTTTTTAGAGCTTTATACAACTCTGAGGTGTGTCTTTAGCGCTTTATATCACTCTGAGGTGTGTCTTTAGAGCTTTATACACTCTGAGGTGTGTCTTTAGAGCTTTATAATACTCTGAGGTGTGTCTTTAGAGCTTTATACACTCTGAGGTGTGTCTTTAGAGCTTTATACAACTCTGAGCTGTGTCTTTAGAGCTTTATGCCACTCTAAGGTGTGTCTTTAGAGCTTCATACACTCTGAGGTGTGTCTTTATAGCTTTATAACACTCTGAGGTGTGTCTTTAGAGCTTTATACACTCTCAGGTGTGTCTTTAGAGCTTTATACACTCTGAGGTGTGTCTTTAGAGCTTTATACACTCTGAGGTGTGTCTTTAGAGCTTTATACACTCTGAGGTGTGTCTTTAGAGCTTTATAATACTCTGAGGTGCGTCTTTAGAGCTTTAAACACTCTGAGGTGTGTCTTTAGAGCTTTATACACTCTGAGGTGTGTCTTTAGAGCTTTATACACTCTGATGTGTGTCTTTAGAGCTTTATAATACTCTGAGGTGCGTCTTTAGAGCTTTAAACACTCTGAGGTGTGTCTTTAGAGCTTTATACACTCTGAGGTGTGTCTTTAGAGCTTTATAATACTCTGAGGTGTGTCTTTAGAGCTTTATAACACTCTGAGGTGTGTCTTTAGATCTTTAAACACTCTGAGGTGTGTCTTTAGAGCTTTAAACACGCTGAGGTGTGTCTTTAGAGCTTTATAGACTCTGAGGTGTGTCTTTAGAGCTTTATAACACTCTGAGGTGTGTCTTTAGAGCTTTATACACTCTGAGCTGTGTCTTTAGAGCTTTATGCCACTCTAAGGTGTGTCTTTAGAGCTTTATACACTCTGAGGTGTGTCTTTAGAGCTTTATACACTCTGAGGTGTGTCTTTAGAGCTTTATAACCTTCTGAGGTGTGTCTTTAGAGCTTTATACACTCTGAGGTGTGTCTTTAGAGCTTTATAAACTCTGAGGTGTGTCTTTAGAGCTTTATAACACTCTGAGGTGTGTCTTTAGAGCTTTATACCACTCTGAGGTGTGTCTTTAGAGCTTTATAAACTCTGAGGTGTGTCTTTAGAGCTTTATAACACTCTGAGGTGTGTCTTTAGAGCTTTATACACTCTGAGGTGTGTCTTTAGCGCTTTATACACTCTGAGGTGTGTTTTTAGAGCTTTATACCACTCTGAGGTGTGTCTTTAGAGCTTTATATCACTCTGAGGTGTGTCTTTAGAGCTTTATACACTCTGAGGTGTGTTTTTAGAGCTTTATACACTCTGAGGTGTGTCTTTAGAGCTTTATATCACTCTGAGGTGTGTCTTTAGAGCTTTATACACTCTGAGGTGTGTCTTTAGAGCTTTATAATACTCTGAGGTGTGTCTTTAGAGCTTTATACACTCTGAGGTGTGTCTTTAGAGCTTTATACACTCTGAGGTGTGTCTTTAGAGCTTTATACACTCTGAGGTGTGTCTTTAGAGCTTTATACACTCTAAGGTGTGTCTTTAGAGCTTTATACACTCTGAGGTGTGTCTTTAGAGCTTTATAACACTCTGCGGTGTGTCTTTAGAGCTTTATACACTCTCAGGTGTGTCTTTAGAGCTTTATACACTCTGAGGTGTGTCTTTAGAGCTTTATAACACTCTGAGGTGTGTCTTTAGAGCTTTATACACTCTCAGGTGTGTCTTTAGAGCTTTATACACTCTGAGATGTGTCTTTAGAGCTTTAAAACAATCTGAGGTGTGTCTTTAGAGCTTTATACACTCTGAGGTGTGTCTTTAGAGCTTTATACACTCTGAGGTGTGTCTTTAGAGCTTCATACACTCTGAGGTGTGTCTTTAGAGCTTTATAACACTCTGAGGTGTGTCTTTAGAGCTTTATACCACTCTGAGGTGTGTCTTTAGAGCTTTATAACACTCTAAGGTGTGTCTTTAGAGCTTTATACACTCTGAGGTGTGTCTTTAGAGCTTTATACACTCTGAGGTGTGTCTTTAGAGCTTTATACCGCTCTGAGGTGTGTCTTTAGAGCTTTATACACTCTGAGGTGTGTCTTTAGAGCTTTATACACTCTGAGGTGTGTCTTTAGAGCTTTATACCGCTCTGAGGTGTGTCTTTAGAGCTTTATACACTCTGAGGTGTGTCTTTAGAGCTTTATACACTCTGAGGTGTGTCTTTAGAGCTTTATACACTCTAAGGTGTGTCTTTAGAGCTTTATACACTCTGAGGTGTGTCTTTAGAGCTTTATAACACTCTGCGGTGTGTCTTTAGAGCTTTATACACTCTCAGGTGTGTCTTTAGAGCTTTATAACACTCTGAGGTGTGTCTTTAGAGCTTTATACACTCTCAGGTGTGTCTTTAGAGCTTTATACACTCTGAGATGTGTCTTTAGAGCTTTAAAACAATCTGAGGTGTGTCTTTAGAGCTTTATACACTCTGAGGTGTGTCTTTAGAGCTTTATACACTCTGAGGTGTGTCTTTAGAGCTTTATAACACTCTGAGGTGTGTCTTTAGAGCTTTATAACACTCTAAGGTGTGTCTTTAGAGCTTTATACACTCTGAGGTGTGTCTTTAGAGCTTTATACCGCTCTGAGGTGTGTCTTTAGAGCTTTATACACTCTGAGGTGTGTCTTTAGAGCTTTATACACTCTGAGGTGTGTCTTTAGAGCTTTATAACACTCTGAGGTGTGTCTTTAGAGCTTTATACCACTCTGAGGTGTGTCTTTAGAGCTTTATAACACTCTGAGGTGTGTCTTTAGAGCTTTATACCACTCTGAGGTGTGTCTTTAGAGCTTTATACCGCTCTAAGGTGTGTCTTTAGAGCTTTATACACTCTGAGGTGTGTCTTTAGAGCTTTATACACTCTGAGGTGTGTCTTTAGAGCTTTATACCGCTCTGAGGTGTGTCTTTAGAGCTTTATACACTCTGAGGTGTGTCTTTAGAGCTTTATATCACTCTGAGGTGTGTCTTTAGAGCTTTATGCCACTCTGAGGTGTGTCTTTAGAGCTTTATACACTCTGAGGTGTGTCTTTAGAGCTTTATATCACTCTGAGGTGTGTCTTTAGAGCTTTATGCCACTCTGAGGTGTGTCTTTAGAGCTTTATAACACTCTGAGGTGTGTCTTTAGAGCTTTATACACTCTGAGGTGTGTCTTTAGAGCTTTATATCACTCTGAGGTGTGTCTTTAGAGCTTTATACACTCTGAGGTGTGTCTTTAGAGCTTTATACACTCTGAGGTGTGTATTTAGAGCTTTATAATACTCTGAGGTGTGTCTTTAGAGCTTTATTCACTCTGAGGTGTGTCTTTAGAGCTTTATATCACTCTGAGATGTGTCTTTAGAGCTTTATATCACTCTGAGATGTGTCTTTAGAGCTTTATATCACTCTGAGGTGTGTCTTTAGAGCTTCATACACTCTGAGGTGTGTCTTTAGAGCTTTATATCACTCTGAGGTGTGTCTTTAGAGCTTTATACCGCTCTGAGGTGTGTCTTTAGAGCTTTATACACTCTGAGGTGTGTCTTTAGAGCTTTATACACTCTGAGGTGTGTCTTTAGAGCTTTATACCGCTCTGAGGTGTGTCTTTAGAGCTTTATACACTCTGAGGTGTGTCTTTAGAGCTTTATACACTCTGAGGTGTGTCTTTAGAGCTTTATACACTCTAAGGTGTGTCTTTAGAGCTTTATACACTCTGAGGTGTGTCTTTAGAGCTTTATAACACTCTGCGGTGTGTCTTTAGAGCTTTATACACTCTCAGGTGTGTCTTTAGAGCTTTATACACTCTGAGGTGTGTCTTTAGAGCTTTATAACACTCTGCGGTGTGTCTTTAGAGCTTTATACACTCTGAGGTGTGTCTTTAGAGCTTTATAACACTCTGAGGTGTGTCTTTAGAGCTTTATACACTCTCAGGTGTGTCTTTAGAGCTTTATACACTCTGAGATGTGTCTTTAGAGCTTTAAAACAATCTGAGGTGTGTCTTTAGAGCTTTATACACTCTGAGGTGTTTCTTTAGAGCTTTATACACTCTGAGGTGTGTCTTTAGAGCTTTATAACACTCTGAGGTGTGTCTTTAGAGCTTTATACCACTCTGAGGTGTGTCTTTAGAGCTTTATAACACTCTAAGGTGTGTCTTTAGAGCTTTATACACTCTGAGGTGTGTCTTTAGAGCTTTATACCGCTCTGAGGTGTGTCTTTAGAGCTTTATACACTCTGAGGTGTGTCTTTAGAGCTTTATACACTCTGAGGTGTGTCTTTAGAGCTTTATAACACTCTGAGGTGTGTCTTTAGAGCTTTATACCACTCTGAGGTGTGTCTTTAGAGCTTTATAACACTCTGAGGTGTGTCTTTAGAGCTTTATACCACTCTGAGGTGTGTCTTTAGAGCTTTATACCGCTCTAAAGTGTGTCTTTAGAGCTTTATACACTCTGAGGTGTGTCTTTAGAGCTTTATACACTCTGAGGTGTGTCTTTAGAGCTTTATACCGCTCTGAGGTGTGTCTTTAGAGCTTTATACACTCTGAGGTGTGTCTTTAGAGCTTTATATCACTCTGAGGTGTGTCTTTAGAGCTTTATGCCACTCTGAGGTGTGTCTTTAGAGCTTTATACACTCTAAGGTGTGTCTTTAGAGCTTTATACACTCTGAGGTGTGTCTTTAGAGCTTTATAACACTCTGCGGTGTGTCTTTAGAGCTTTATACACTCTCAGGTGTGTCTTTAGAGCTTTATACACTCTGAGGTGTGTCTTTAGAGCTTTATAACACTCTGAGGTGTGTCTTTAGAGCTTTATACACTCTCAGGTGTGTCTTTAGAGCTTTATACACTCTGAGATGTGTCTTTAGAGCTTTAAAACAATCTGAGGTGTGTCTTTAGAGCTTTATACACTCTGAGGTGTGTCTTTAGAGCTTTATACACTCTGAGGTGTGTCTTTAGAGCTTTATAACACTCTGAGGTGTGTCTTTAGAGCTTTATAACACTCTAAGGTGTGTCTTTAGAGCTTTATACACTCTGAGGTGTGTCTTTAGAGCTTTATACCGCTCTGAGGTGTGTCTTTAGAGCTTTATACACTCTGAGGTGTGTCTTTAGAGCTTTATACACTCTGAGGTGTGTCTTTAGAGCTTTATAACACTCTGAGGTGTGTCTTTAGAGCTTTATACCACTCTGAGGTGTGTCTTTAGAGCTTTATAACACTCTGAGGTGTGTCTTTAGAGCTTTATACCACTCTGAGGTGTGTCTTTAGAGCTTTATACCGCTCTAAGGTGTGTCTTTAGAGCTTTATACACTCTGAGGTGTGTCTTTAGAGCTTTATACACTCTGAGGTGTGTCTTTAGAGCTTTATACCGCTCTGAGGTGTGTCTTTAGAGCTTTATACACTCTGAGGTGTGTCTTTAGAGCTTTATATCACTCTGAGGTGTGTCTTTAGAGCTTTATGCCACTCTGAGGTGTGTCTTTAGAGCTTTATACACTCTGAGGTGTGTCTTTAGAGCTTTATGCCACTCTGAGGTGTGTCTTTAGAGCTTTATAACACTCTGAGGTGTGTCTTTAGAGCTTTATACACTCTGAGGTGTGTCTTTAGAGCTTTATATCACTCTGAGGTGTGTCTTTAGAGCTTTATACACTCTGAGGTGTGTCTTTAGAGCTTTATACACTCTGAGGTGTGTATTTAGAGCTTTATAACACTCTGAGGTGCGTCTTTAGAGCTTTATATCACTCTGAGGTGCGTCTTTAAATGCTTTATAACACTCTGAGGTGTGTCTTTAGAGCTTTATTCACTCTGAGGTGTGTCTTTAGAGCTTTATATCACTCTGAGATGTGTCTTTAGAGCTTTATATCACTCTGAGGTGTGTCTTTAGAGCTTCATACACTCTGAGGTGTGTCTTTAGAGCTTTATATCACTCTGAGGTGTGTCTTTAGAGCTTTATACCGCTCTGAGGTGTGTCTTTAGAGCTTTATACACTCTGAGGTGTGTCTTTAGAGCTTTATACACTCTGAGGTGTGTCTTTAGAGCTTTATACACTCTGAGGTGTGTCTTTAGAGCTTTATACCGCTCTGAGGTGTGTCTTTAGAGCTTTATACACTCTGAGGTGTGTCTTTAGAGCTTTATACACTCTGAGGTGTGTCTTTAGAGCTTTATACTTTCTAAGGTGTGTCTTTAGAGCTTTATACACTCTGAGGTGTGTCTTTAGAGCTTTATAACACTCTGCGGTGTGTCTTTAGAGCTTTATACACTCTCAGGTGTGTCTTTAGAGCTTTTTACACTCTGAGGTGTGTCTTTAGAGCTTTATAACACTCTGCGGTGTGTCTTTAGAGCTTTATACACTCTGAGGTGTGTCTTTAGAGCTTTATAACACTCTGAGGTGTGTCTTTAGAGCTTTATACACTCTCAGGTGTGTCTTTAGAGCTTTATACACTCTGAGATGTGTCTTTAGAGCTTTAAAACAATCTGAGGTGTGTCTTTAGAGCTTTATACACTCTGAGGTGTGTCTTTAGAGCTTTATACACTCTGAGGTGTGTCTTTAGAGCTTTATAACACTCTGAGGTGTGTCTTTAGAGCTTTATACCACTCTGAGGTGTGTCTTTAGAGCTTTATAACACTCTAAGGTGTGTCTTTAGAGCTTTATACACTCTGAGGTGTGTCTTTAGAGCTTTATACCGGTCTGAGGTGTGTCTTTAGAGCTTTATACACTCTGAGGTGTGTCTTTAGAGCTTTATACACTCTGAGGTGTGTCTTTAGAGCTTTATAACACTCTGAGGTGTGTCTTTAGAGCTTTATACCACTCTGAGGTGTGTCTTTAGAGCTTTATAACACTCTGAGGTGTGTCTTTAGAGCTTTATACCACTCTGAGGTGTGTCTTTAGAGCTTTATACCGCTCTAAGGTGTGTCTTTAGAGCTTTATACCACTCTGAGGTGTGTCTTTAGAGCTTTATATCACTCTGAGGTGTGTCTTTAGAGCTTTATGCCACTCTGAGGTGTGTCTTTAGAGCTTTATAACACTCTGAGGTGTGTCTTTAGAGCTTTATACACTCTGAGGTGTGTCTTTAGAGCTTTATATCACTCTGAGGTGTGTCTTTAGAGCTTTATACACTCTGAGGTGTGTCTTTAGAGCTTTATATCACTCTGAGATGTGTCTTTAGAGCTTTATATCACTCTGAGGTGTGTCTTTAGAGCTTCATACACTCTGAGGTGTGTCTTTAGAGCTTTATATCACTCTGAGGTGTGTCTTTAGAGCTTTATACACTCTGAGGTGTGTCTTTAGAGCTTTATACCACTCTGAGGTGTGTCTTTAGAGCTTTATACCGCTCTAAGGTGTGTCTTTAGAGCTGTATACACTCTGAGGTGTGTCTTTAGAGCTTTATACACTCTGAGGTGTGTCTTTAGAGCTTTATACTGCTCTGAGGTGTGTCTTTAGAGCTTTATACACTCTGAGGTGTGTCTTTAGAGCTTTATATCACTCTGAGGTGTGTCTTTAGAGCTTTATAACACTCTGGGGTGTGTCTTTAGAGCTTTATACCGCTCTGAAGTGTGTCTTTAGAGCTTTATACCACTCTGAGGTGTGTCTTTAGAGCTTTATACCGCTCTGAAGTGTGTCTTTAGAGCTTTATACACTCTGAGGTGTGTCTTTAGAGCTTTATACCACTCTGAGGTGTGTCTTTAGAGCTTTATATCACTCTGAGGTGTGTCTTTAGAGCTTTATACCACTCTGAGGTGTGTCTTTAGAGCTTTATATCACTCTGAGGTGTGTCTTTAGAGCTTTATACCGCTCTGAGGTGTGTCTTTAGAGCTTTATACACTCTGAGGTGTGTCTTTAGAGCTTTATACCACTCTGAGGTGTGTCTTTAGAGCTTTATATCACTCTGAGGTGTGTCTTTAGAGCTTTATACACTCTGAGGTGTGTCTTTAGAGCTTTATACACTCTGAGGTGTGTCTTTAGAGCTTTATAACACTCTGAGGTGTGTCTTTAGAGCTTTATACACTCTGAGGTGTTTCTTTAGAGCTTTATACACTCTGAGGTGTGTCTTTAGAGCTTTAAACACTCTGACGTGTGTCTTAAGAGCTTTATACCACTCTGACGTGTGTCTTTAGAGCTTTATACACTCTGAGGTGTGTCTTTAGAGCTTTATACACTCTAAGGTGTGTCTTTAGAGCTTTATACACTCTGAGATGTGTCTTTAGAGCTTTATACCGCTCTAAGGTGTGTCTTTAGAGCTGTATACACTCTGAGGTGTGTCTTTAGAGCTTTATACACTCTGAGGTGTGTCTTTAGAGCTTTATACCGCTCTGAGGTGTGTCTTTAGAGCTTTATACACTCTGAGGTGTGTCTTTAGAGCTTTATATCACTCTGAGGTGTGTCTTTAGATTTTTATACCACTCTGAGGTGTGTCTTTAGAGCTTTATATCACTCTGAGGTGTGTCTTTAGAGCTTTATAACACTCTGGGGTGTGTCTTTAGAGCTTTATACCGCTCTGAAGTGTGTCTTTAGAGCTTTATACCACTCTGAGGTGTGTCTTTAGAGCTTTATACCGCTCTGAAGTGTGTCTTTAGAGCTTTATACCACTCTGAGGTGTGTCTTTAGAGCTTTATACCGCTCTGAAGTGTGTCTTTAGAGCTTTATACCACTCTGAGGTGTGTCTTTAGAGCTTTATACCACTCTGAGGTGTGTCTTTAGAGCTTTATATCACTCTGAGGTGTGTCTTTAGAGCTTTATACCGCTCTGAGGTGTGTCTTTAGAGCTTTATATCACTCTGAGGTGTGTCTTTAGAGCTTTATACCGCTCTGAGGTGTGTCTTTAGAGCTTTATACACTCTGAGGTGTGTCTTTAGAGCTTTATACCACTCTGAGGTGTGTCTTTAGAGCTTTATATCACTCTGAGGTGTGTCTTTAGAGCTTTATACACTCTGAGGTGTGTCTTTAGAGCTTTATACACTCTGAGGTGTGTCTTTAGAGCTTTATACACTCTGAGGTGTGTCTTTAGAGCTTTATACACTCTGAGGTGTGTCTTTAGAGCTATATGCCACTCTGAGGTGTGTCTTTAGAGCTTTATATTACTCTGAGGTGTGTCTTTAGAGCTTTATACACTCTGAGGTGTGTTTTTAGAGCTTTATAACACTCTGAGGTGCGTCTTTAGAGCTTTATATCACTCTGAGGTGCGTCTTTAGATGCTTTATAACACTCTGAGGTGTGTCTTTAGAGCTTTATATCACTCTGAGGTGTGTCTTTAGAGCTTTATACACTCTGAGGTGTGTCTTTAGAGCTTTATACACTCTGAGGTGTGTCTTTAGAGCTTTATACACTCTGAGGTGTGTCTTTAGAGCTTTATAACACTCTGAGGTGTGTCTTTAGAGCTTTATACACTCTGAGGTGTGTCTTTAGAGCTTTATAACTCTGAGGTGTTTCTTTAGAGCTTTATACACTCTGAGGTGTGTCTTTAGAGCTTTAAACACTCTGACGTGTGTCTTAAGAGCTTCATACCACTCTGAGGTGTGTCTTTAGAGCTTTATACACTCTGAGGTGTGTCTTTAGAGCTTTATACACTCTAAGGTGTGTCTTTAGAGCTTTATACACTCTGAGATGTGTCTTTAGAGCTTTATACACTCTGAGGTGTGTCTTTAGAGCTTTATACACTCTGAGGTGTGTCTTTAGAGCTTTATAACATTCTGAGGTGTGTCTTTAGAGCTTTATACCACTCTGAGGTGTGTCTTTAGAGCTTTATACACTCTGAGGTGTGTCTTTAGAGCTTTATACAAATCTGAGTTGTGTCTTTAGAGCTTTATACCACTCTGAGTTGTGTCTTTATAGCTTTATACCACTCTGAGGTGTGTCTTTAGAGCTTTATACCACTCTGAGGTGTGTCTTTAGAGCTTTATACACTCTGAGGTGTGTCTTTAGAGCTATATGCCACTCTGAGGTGTGTCTTTAGAGCTTTATATTACTCTGAGGTGTGTCTTTAGAGCTTTATACACTCTGAGGTGTGTTTTTAGAGCTTTATAACACTCTGAGGTGCGTCTTTAGAGCTTTATATCACTCTGAGGTGCGTCTTTAGATGCTTTATAACACTCTGAGGTGTGTCTTTAGAGCTTTATATCACTCTGAGGTGTGTCTTTAGAGCTTTATACACTCTGAGGTGTGTCTTTAGAGCTTTATACACTCTGAGGTGTGTCTTTAGAGCTTTATACACTCTGAGGTGTGTCTTTAGAGCTTTATAACACTCTGAGGTGTGTCTTTAGAGCTTTATACACTCTGAGGTGTGTCTTTAGAGCTTTATAACTCTGAGGTGTTTCTTTAGAGCTTTATACACTCTGAGGTGTGTCTTTAGAGCTTTAAACACTCTGACGTGTGTCTTAAGAGCTTCATACCACTCTGAGGTGTGTCTTTAGAGCTTTATACACTCTGAGGTGTGTCTTTAGAGCTTTATACACTCTAAGGTGTGTCTTTAGAGCTTTATACACTCTGAGATGTGTCTTTAGAGCTTTATACACTCTGAGGTGTGTCTTTAGAGCTTTATACACTCTGAGGTGTGTCTTTAGAGCTTTATAACATTCTGAGGTGTGTCTTTAGAGCTTTATACCACTCTGAGGTGTGTCTTTAGAGCTTTATACACTCTGAGGTGTGTCTTTAGAGCTTTATACAAATCTGAGTTGTGTCTTTAGAGCTTTATACCACTCTGAGTTGTGTCTTTAGAGCTTTATACCACTCTGAGGTGTGTCTTTAGAGCTTTATACCACTCTGAGGTGTGTCTTTAGAGCTTTATACCACTCTGAGGTGTGTCTTTAGAGCTTTATACACTCTGAGGTGTGTCTTTAGAGCTTTATACCACTCTGAGGTGTGTCTTTAGAGATTTATACCACTCTGAGGTGTGTCTTTAGAGCTTTATACCGCTCTGAGGTGTGTCTTTAGAGCTTTATAAACTCTGAGGTGTGTCTTTAGAGCTTTATACACTCTGAGATGTGTCTTTAGAGCTTTATACACTCTGAGGTGTGTCTTTAGAGCTTTATACACTCTGATGTGTGTCTTTAGAGCTTTATACACTCTGAGGTGTGTCTTTAGAGCTTTATACACTCTGAGGTGTGTCTTTAGAGCTTTATACCACTCTGAGGTGTGTCTTTAGAGCTTTATACACTCTGAGGTGTGTCTTTAGCGCTTTATAACACTCTGAGGTGTGTCTTTAGAGCTTTATACCACTCTGAGGTGTGTCTTTAGAGCTTTATACACTCTGAGGTGTGTCTTTAGAGCTTTATACCACTCTGAGGTGTGTCTTTAGAGCTTTATACACTCTGAGGTGTGTCTTTAGAGCTTTATACACTCTGAGGTGTGTCTTTAGAGCTTTATACACTCTGAGGTGTGTCTTTAGAGCTTTATACACTCTGAGATGTGTCTTTAGAGCTTTATACACTCTGAGGTGTGTCTTTAGAGCTTTATACCGCTCTGAGGTGTGTCTTTAGAGCTTTATACCACTCTGAGGTGTGTCTTTAGAGCTTTATATCACTCTGAGGTGTGTCTTTAGAGCTTTATACCGCTCTGAGGTGTGTCTTTAGAGCTTTATACACTCTGAGGTGTGTCTTTAGAGCTTTATACCACTCTGAGGTGTGTCTTTAGAGCTTTATATCACTCTGAGGTGTGTCTTTAGAGCTTTATACACTCTGAGGTGTGTCTTTAGAGCTTTATACACTCTGAGGTGTGTCTTTAGAGCTTTATGCCACTCTGAGGTGTGTCTTTAGAGCTTTACACACTCTGAGGTGTGTCTTTAGAGCTTTATAATACTCTGAGGTGCGTCTTTAGAGCTTTAAACACTCTGAGGTGTGTCTTTAGAGCTTTATACACTCTGAGGTGTGTCTTTAGAGCTTTATAATACTCTGAGGTGTGTCTTTAGAGCTTTATAACACTCTGAGGTGTGTCTTTAGAGCTTTAAACACTCTGAGGTGTGTCTTTAGAGCTTTAAACACGCTGAGGTGTGTCTTTAGAGCTTTATAGACTCTGAGGTGTGTCTTTAGAGCTTTATAACACTCTGAGGTGTGTCTTTAGAGCTTTATACACTCTGAGCTGTGTCTTTAGAGCTTTATGCCACTCTAAGGTGTGTCTTTAGAGCTTTATACACTCTGAGGTGTGTCTTTAGAGCTTTATAACACTCTGAGGTGTGTCTTTAGAGCTTTATAAACTCTGAGGTGTGTCTTTAGAGCTTTATATCACTCTGAGGTGTGTCTTTAGAGCTTTATACACTCTGAGGTGTGTCTTTAGAGCTTTATATCACTCTGAGGTGTGTCTTTAGAGCTTTATACACTCTGAGGTGTGTTTTTAGAGCTTTATACCACTCTGAGGTGTGTCTTTAGAGCTTTATATCACTCTGAGGTGTGTCTTTAGAGCTTTATAATACTCTGAGGTGTGTCTTTAGAGCTTTATACACTCTGAGGTGTGTCTTTAGAGCTTTATACAACTCTGAGCTGTGTCTTTAGAGCTTTATGCCACTCTAAGGTGTGTCTTTAGAGCTTCATACACTCTGAGGTGTGTCTTTAGAGCTTTATAACACTCTGAGGTGTGTCTTTAGAGCTTTATACAACTCTGAGCTGTGTCTTTAGAGCTTTATGCCACTCTAAGGTGTGTCTTTAGAGCTTTATACACTCTCAGGTGTGTCTTTAGAGCTTTATACACTCTGAGATGTGTCTTTAGAGCTTTAAAACAATCTGAGGTGTGTCTTTAGAGCTTTATACACTCTGAGGTGTGTCTTTAGAGCTTTATACACTCTGAGGTGTGTCTTTAGAGCTTTATAACACTCTGAGGTGTGTCTTTAGATTTTTATACCACTCTGAGGTGTGTCTTTAGAGCTTTATATCACTCTGAGGTGTGTCTTTAGAGCTTTATACACTCTGAGGTGTGTCTTTAGAGCTTTATACACTCTGAGGTGTGTATTTAGAGCTTTAAACACACTGAGGTGTGTCTTTAGAGCTTTATACACTCTGAGGTGTGTCTTTAGAGCTTTATAACACTCTGAGGTGTGTCTTTAGAGCTTTATACCACTCTGAGGTGTGTCTTTAGAGCTTTATAAACTCTGAAGTGTGTCTTTAGAGCTTTATACACTCTGAGATGTGTCTTTAGAGCTTTATACACTCTGTTGTGTGTCTTTAGAGCTTTATACACTCTGAGGTGTGTCTTTAGAGCTTTATACCACTCTGAGGTGTGTCTTTAGAGCTTTATACACTCTGAGGTTCGTCGTTAGAGCTTTATATACTCTGAGGTGTGTCTTTAGAGCTTTATATCGCTCTGAGGTGTGTCTTTAGAGCTTTATACACTCTGAGGTGTGTCTTTAGAGCTTTATACACTCTGAGGTGTGTCTTTAGAGCTTTATACACTGAAGTGTGTCTTTAGAGCTTTATAACACTCTGAGGTGTGTCTTTAGAGATTTTTACACTCTGAGGTGTGTCTTTAGAGCTTTATGCCACTCTGAGGTGTGTCTTTAGATTTTTATACCACTCTGAGGTGTGTCTTTAGAGCTTTATATCACTCTGAGGTGTGTCTTTAGAGCTTTATACACTCTGAGGTGTGTCTTTAGAGCTTTATACACTCTGAGGTGTGTATTTAGAGCTTTAAACACACTGAGGTGTGTCTTTAGAGCTTTATACACTCTGAGGTGTGTCTTTAGAGCTTTATAACACTCTGAGGTGTGTCTTTAGAGCTTTATACCACTCTGAGGTGTGTCTTTAGAGCTTTATACACTCTGAGGTGTGTCTTTAGAGCTTTATACACTCTGAGGTGTGTATTTAGAGCTTTATACCACTCTGAGGTGTGTCTTTAGAGCTTTATACGCTCTGAGGTGTGTCTTTAGAGCTTTATAACACTCTGAGGTGTGTCTTTAGAGCTTTATAAACTCTGAAGTGTGTCTTTAGAGCTTTATACACTCTGAGATGTGTCTTTAGAGCTTTATACACTCTGTTGTGTGTCTTTAGAGCTTTATACACTCTGAGGTGTGTCTTTAGAGCTTTATACCACTCTGAGGTGTGTCTTTAGAGCTTTATACACTCTGAGGTTCGTCGTTAGAGCTTTATATACTCTGAGGTGTGTCTTTAGAGCTTTATATCGCTCTGAGGTGTGTCTTTAGAGCTTTATACACTCTGAGGTGTGTCTTTAGAGCTTTATACACTCTGAGGTGTGTCTTTAGAGCTTTATACACTGAAGTGTGTCTTTAGAGCTTTATAACACTCTGAGGTGTGTCTTTAGAGATTTTTACACTCTGAGGTGTGTCTTTAGAGCTTTATGCCACTCTGAGGTGTGTCTTTAGAGCTTTATATCACTCTGAGGTGTGTCTTTAGAGCTTTATACACTCTGAGGTGTGTCTTTAGAGCTTTATACACTCTGAGGTGTGTCTTTAGAGCTTTGTACCGCTCTGAGGTGTGTCTTTAGAGCTTTATACACTCTGAGGTGTGTCTTTAGAGCTTTATACACTCTGAGGTGTGTCTTTAGAGCTTTATGCCACTCTGAGGTGTGTCTTTAGAGCTTTATACACTCTGAGGTGTGTCTTTAGAGCTTTATACACTCTGAGGTGTGTCTTTAGAGCTTTATGCCACTCTGAGGTGTGTCTTTAGAGCTTTATAAACTCTGAGGTGTGTCTTTAGAGATTTTTACACTCTGAGGTGTGTCTTTAGAGCTTTATGCCACTCTGAGGTGTGTCTTTAGATTTTTATACCACTCTGAGGTGTGTCTTTAGAGCTTTATATCACTCTGAGGTGTGTCTTTAGAGCTTTATACACTCTGAGGTGTGTCTTTAGAGCTTTATACACTCTGAGGTGTGTATTTAGAGCTTTAAACACACTGAGGTGTGTCTTTAGAGCTTTATACACTCTGAGGTGTGTCTTTAGAGCTTTATAACACTCTGAGGTGTGTCTTTAGAGCTTTATACCACTCTGAGGTGTGTCTTTAGAGCTTTATACACTCTGAGGTGTGTCTTTAGAGCTTTATACACTCTGAGGTGTGTATTTAGAGCTTTATACCACTCTGAGGTGTGTCTTTAGAGCTTTATACGCTCTGAGGTGTGTCTTTAGAGCTTTATAACACTCTGAGGTGTGTCTTTAGAGCTTTATAAACTCTGAAGTGTGTCTTTAGAGCTTTATACACTCTGAGATGTGTCTTTAGAGCTTTATACACTCTGTTGTGTGTCTTTAGAGCTTTATACACTCTGAGGTGTGTCTTTAGAGCTTTATACCACTCTGAGGTGTGTCTTTAGAGCTTTATACACTCTGAGGTTCGTCGTTAGAGCTTTATATACTCTGAGGTGTGTCTTTAGAGCTTTATATCGCTCTGAGGTGTGTCTTTAGAGCTTTATACACTCTGAGGTGTGTCTTTAGAGCTTTATACACTCTGAGGTGTGTCTTTAGAGCTTTATACACTGAAGTGTGTCTTTAGAGCTTTATAACACTCTGAGGTGTGTCTTTAGAGATTTTTACACTCTGAGGTGTGTCTTTAGAGCTTTATGCCACTCTGAGGTGTGTCTTTAGAGCTTTATATCACTCTGAGGTGTGTCTTTAGAGCTTTATACACTCTGAGGTGTGTCTTTAGAGCTTTATACACTCTGAGGTGTGTCTTTAGAGCTTTGTACCGCTCTGAGGTGTGTCTTTAGAGCTTTATACACTCTGAGGTGTGTCTTTAGAGCTTTATACACTCTGAGGTGTGTCTTTAGAGCTTTATGCCACTCTGAGGTGTGTCTTTAGAGCTTTATACACTCTGAGGTGTGTCTTTAGAGCTTTATACACTCTGAGGTGTGTCTTTAGAGCTTTATGCCACTCTGAGGTGTGTCTTTAGAGCTTTATAAACTCTGAGGTGTGTCTTTAGAGCTTTATACACTCTGAGGTGTGTCTTTAGAGCTTTATGCCACTCTGAGGTGTGTCTTTAGAGCTTTATATCACTCTGAGGTGTGTCTTTAGAGCTTTATACACTCTGAGGTGTGTCTTTAGAGCTTTATACACTCTGAGGTGTGTCTTTAGAGCTTTATGCCACTCTGAGGTGTGTCTTTAGAGCTTTATATCACTCTGAGGTGTGTCTTTAGAGCTTTATACACTCTGAGGTGTGTCTTTAGAGCTTTATACACTCTGAGGTGTGTCTTTAGAGCTTTATGCCACTCTGAGGTGTGTCTTTAGAGCTTTATACACTCTGAGGTGTGTCTTTAGAGCTTTATACACTCTGAGGTGTGTCTTTAGAGCTTTATACACTCTGAGGTGTGTCTTTAGAGCTTTATATCACTCTGAGGTGTGTCTTTAGAGCTTTATGCCACTCTGAGGTGTGTCTTTAGAGCTTTCTGCCACTCTGAGGTGTGTCTTTAGAGCTTTATACACTCTGAGGTGTGTCTTTAGAGCTTTATACACTCTGAGGTGTGTATTTAGAGCTTTAAACACTCTGAGGTGTGTCTTTAGAGCTTTATACACTCTGAGGTGTGTCTTTAGAGCTTTATACCGCTCTGAGGTGTGTCTTTAGAGCTTTATACACTCTGAGGTGTGTCTTTAGAGCTTTATACACTCTGAGGTGTGTCTTTAGAGCTTTATACCACTCTGAGGTGTGTCTTTAGAGCTTTATACACTCTGAGGTGCGTCGTTAGAGCTTTATATACTCTGAGGTGTGTCTTTAGAGCTTTATATCGCTCTGAGGTGTGTCTTTAGAGCTTTATACACTCTGAGGTGTGTCTTTAGAGCTTTATACACTCTAAGGTGTGTCTTTAGAGCTTTATACACTCTGAGGTGTGTCTTTAGAGCTTTATACACTCTGAGGTGTGTCTTTAGAGCTTTATACACTCTGAGGTGTGTCTTTAGAGCTTTATACACTGAAGTGTTTCTTTAGAGCTTTATAACACTCTGAGGTGTGTCTTTAGAGATTTTTACACTCTGAGGTGTGTCTTTAGAGCTTTATACACTCTGAGGTGTGTCTTTAGAGCTTTATACACTCTGAGGTGTGTCTTTAGAGCTTTGTACCGCTCTGAGGTGTGTCTTTAGAGCTTTATACACTCTGAGGTGTGTCTTTAGAGCTTTATACCGCTCTGAGGTGTGTCTTTAGAGCTTTATACCACTCTGAGTTGTGTCTTTAGAGCTTTATACACTCTGAGGTGTGTCTTTAGAGCTTTATACACTCTGAGGTGTGTCTTTAGAGCTTTATGCCACTCTGAGGTGTGTCTTTAGAGCTTTATACACTCTGAGGTGTGTCTTTAGAGCTTTATACACTCTGAGGTGTGTCTTTAGAGCTTTATATCACTCTGAGGTGTGTCTTTAGAGCTTTATACACTCTGAGGTGTGTCTTTAGAGCTTTATGCCACTCTGAGGTGTGTCTTTAGAGCTTTATAACACTCTGAGGTGCGTCTTTAGATGCTTTATAACACTCTGAGGTGTGTCTTTAGAGCTTTATACACTCTGAGGTGTGTCTTTAGAGCTTTATACACTCTGAGGTGTGTCTTTAGAGCTTTATATCACTCTGAGGTGTGTCTTTAGAGCTTTATACACTCTGAGGTGTCTTTAGAGCTTTATATCACTCTGAGGTGTGTCTTTAGAGCTTTATACACTCTGAGGTGTCTTTAGAGCTTTATGCCACTCTGAGGTGTGTCTTTAGAGCTTTATGCCACTCTGAGGTGTGTCTTTAGAGCTTTATAACACTCTAAGGTGTGTCTTTAGAGCTTTATACACTCTGAGGTGTGTCTTTAGAGCTTTATACACTCTGAGGTGTGTCTTTAGAGCTTTATACCGCTCTGAGGTGTGTCTTTAGAGCTTTATACACTCTGAGGTGTGTCTTTAGAGCTTTATACACTCTGAGGTGTGTCTTTAGAGCTTTATGCCACTCTAAGGTGTGTCTTTAGAGCTTCATACACTCTGAGGTGTGTCTTTAGAGCTTTATAACACTCTGAGGTGTGTCTTTAGAGCTTTATACACTCTCAGGTGTGTCTTTAGAGCTTTATACACTCTGAGATGTGTCTTTAGAGCTTTAAAACAATCTGAGGTGTGTCTTTAGAGCTTTATACACTCTGAGGTGTGTCTTTAGAGCTTTATACACTCTGAGGTGTGTCTTTAGAGCTTTATAACACTCTGAGGTGTGTCTTTAGATTTTTATACCACTCTGAGGTGTGTCTTTAGAGCTTTATATCACTCTGAGGTGTGTCTTTAGAGCTTTATACACTCTGAGGTGTGTCTTTAGAGCTTTATACACTCTGAGGTGTGTATTTAGAGCTTTAAACACACTGAGGTGTGTCTTTAGAGCTTTATACACTCTGAGGTGTGTCTTTAGAGCTTTATAACACTCTGAGGTGTGTCTTTAGAGCTTTATACCACTCTGAGGTGTGTCTTTAGAGCTTTATACACTCTGAGGTGTGTCTTTAGAGCTTTATACACTCTGAGGTGTGTATTTAGAGCTTTATACCACTCTGAGGTGTGTCTTTAGAGCTTTATACGCTCTGAGGTGTGTCTTTAGAGCTTTATAACACTCTGAGGTGTGTCTTTAGAGCTTTATAAACTCTGAAGTGTGTCTTTAGAGCTTTATACACTCTGAGATGTGTCTTTAGAGCTTTATACACTCTGTTGTGTGTCTTTAGAGCTTTATACACTCTGAGGTGTGTCTTTAGAGCTTTATACCACTCTGAGGTGTGTCTTTAGAGCTTTATACACTCTGAGGTTCGTCGTTAGAGCTTTATATACTCTGAGGTGTGTCTTTAGAGCTTTATATCGCTCTGAGGTGTGTCTTTAGAGCTTTATACACTCTGAGGTGTGTCTTTAGAGCTTTATACACTCTGAGGTGTGTCTTTAGAGCTTTATACACTGAAGTGTGTCTTTAGAGCTTTATAACACTCTGAGGTGTGTCTTTAGAGCTTTATGCCACTCTGAGGTGTGTCTTTAGAGCTTTATGCCACTCTGAGGTGTGTCTTTAGATTTTTATACCACTCTGAGGTGTGTCTTTAGAGCTTTATATCACTCTGAGGTGTGTCTTTAGAGCTTTATACACTCTGAGGTGTGTCTTTAGAGCTTTATACACTCTGAGGTGTGTATTTAGAGCTTTAAACACACTGAGGTGTGTCTTTAGAGCTTTATACACTCTGAGGTGTGTCTTTAGAGCTTTATAACACTCTGAGGTGTGTCTTTAGAGCTTTATACCACTCTGAGGTGTGTCTTTAGAGCTTTATACACTCTGAGGTGTGTCTTTAGAGCTTTATACACTCTGAGGTGTGTATTTAGAGCTTTATACCACTCTGAGGTGTGTCTTTAGAGCTTTATACGCTCTGAGGTGTGTCTTTAGAGCTTTATAACACTCTGAGGTGTGTCTTTAGAGCTTTATAAACTCTGAAGTGTGTCTTTAGAGCTTTATACACTCTGAGATGTGTCTTTAGAGCTTTATACACTCTGTTGTGTGTCTTTAGAGCTTTATACACTCTGAGGTGTGTCTTTAGAGCTTTATACCACTCTGAGGTGTGTCTTTAGAGCTTTATACACTCTGAGGTTCGTCGTTAGAGCTTTATATACTCTGAGGTGTGTCTTTAGAGCTTTATATCGCTCTGAGGTGTGTCTTTAGAGCTTTATACACTCTGAGGTGTGTCTTTAGAGCTTTATACACTCTGAGGTGTGTCTTTAGAGCTTTATACACTGAAGTGTGTCTTTAGAGCTTTATAACACTCTGAGGTGTGTCTTTAGAGATTTTTACACTCTGAGGTGTGTCTTTAGAGCTTTATGCCACTCTGAGGTGTGTCTTTAGAGCTTTATATCACTCTGAGGTGTGTCTTTAGAGCTTTATACACTCTGAGGTGTGTCTTTAGAGCTTTATACACTCTGAGGTGTGTCTTTAGAGCTTTGTACCGCTCTGAGGTGTGTCTTTAGAGCTTTATACACTCTGAGGTGTGTCTTTAGAGCTTTATACACTCTGAGGTGTGTCTTTAGAGCTTTATGCCACTCTGAGGTGTGTCTTTAGAGCTTTATACACTCTGAGGTGTGTCTTTAGAGCTTTATACACTCTGAGGTGTGTCTTTAGAGCTTTATGCCACTCTGAGGTGTGTCTTTAGAGCTTTATAAACTCTGAGGTGTGTCTTTAGAGCTTTATACACTCTGAGGTGTGTCTTTAGAGCTTTATGCCACTCTGAGGTGTGTCTTTAGAGCTTTATATCACTCTGAGGTGTGTCTTTAGAGCTTTATACACTCTGAGGTGTGTCTTTAGAGCTTTATACACTCTGAGGTGTGTCTTTAGAGCTTTATACACTCTGAGGTGTGTCTTTAGAGCTTTATACACTCTGAGGTGTGTCTTTAGAGCTTTATATCACTCTGAGGTGTGTCTTTAGAGCTTTATGCCACTCTGAGGTGTGTCTTTAGAGCTTTCTGCCACTCTGAGGTGTGTCTTTAGAGCTTTATACACTCTGAGGTGTGTCTTTAGAGCTTTATACACTCTGAGGTGTGTATTTAGAGCTTTAAACACTCTGAGGTGTGTCTTTAGAGCTTTATACACTCTGAGGTGTGTCTTTAGAGCTTTATACCGCTCTGAGGTGTGTCTTTAGAGCTTTATACACTCTGAGGTGTGTCTTTAGAGCTTTATATCGCTCTGAGGTGTGTCTTTAGAGCTTTATACACTCTGAGGTGTGTCTTTAGAGCTTTATACACTCTAAGGTGTGTCTTTAGAGCTTTATACACTCTGAGGTGTGTCTTTAGAGCTTTATACACTCTGAGGTGTGTCTTTAGAGCTTTATACACTCTGAGGTGTGTCTTTAGAGCTTTATACACTGAAGTGTTTCTTTAGAGCTTTATACACTCTGAGGTGTGTCTTTAGAGCTTTATACACTCTGAGGTGTGTCTTTAGAGCTATATGCCACTCTGAGGTGTGTCTTTAGAGCTTTATATTACTCTGAGGTGTGTCTTTAGAGCTTTATACACTCTGAGGTGTGTTTTTAGAGCTTTATAACACTCTGAGGTGCGTCTTTAGAGCTTTATATCACTCTGAGGTGCGTCTTTAGATGCTTTATAACACTCTGAGGTGTGTCTTTAGAGCTTTATATCACTCTGAGGTGTGTCTTTAGAGCTTTATACACTCTGAGGTGTGTCTTTAGAGCTTTATACACTCTGAGGTGTGTCTTTAGAGCTTTATACACTCTGAGGTGTGTCTTTAGAGCTTTATAACACTCTGAGGTGTGTCTTTAGAGCTTTATACACTCTGAGGTGTGTCTTTAGAGCTTTATAACTCTGAGGTGTTTCTTTAGAGCTTTATACACTCTGAGGTGTGTCTTTAGAGCTTTAAACACTCTGACGTGTGTCTTAAGAGCTTCATACCACTCTGAGGTGTGTCTTTAGAGCTTTATACACTCTGAGGTGTGTCTTTAGAGCTTTATACACTCTAAGGTGTGTCTTTAGAGCTTTATACACTCTGAGATGTGTCTTTAGAGCTTTATACACTCTGAGGTGTGTCTTTAGAGCTTTATACACTCTGAGGTGTGTCTTTAGAGCTTTATAACATTCTGAGGTGTGTCTTTAGAGCTTTATACCACTCTGAGGTGTGTCTTTAGAGCTTTATACACTCTGAGGTGTGTCTTTAGAGCTTTATACCACTCTGAGTTGTGTCTTTAGAGCTTTATACCACTCTGAGTTGTGTCTTTAGAGCTTTATACCACTCTGAGGTGTGTCTTTAGAGCTTTATACCACTCTGAGGTGTGTCTTTAGAGCTTTATACCACTCTGAGGTGTGTCTTTAGAGCTTTATACACTCTGAGGTGTGTCTTTAGAGCTTTATACCACTCTGAGGTGTGTCTTTAGAGATTTATACCACTCTGAGGTGTGTCTTTAGAGCTTTATACCGCTCTGAGGTGTGTCTTTAGAGCTTTATAAACTCTGAGGTGTGTCTTTAGAGCTTTATACACTCTGAGATGTGTCTTTAGAGCTTTATACACTCTGAGGTGTGTCTTTAGAGCTTTATACACTCTGATGTGTGTCTTTAGAGCTTTATACACTCTGAGGTGTGTCTTTAGAGCTTTATACACTCTGAGGTGTGTCTTTAGAGCTTTATACCACTCTGAGGTGTGTCTTTAGAGCTTTATACACTCTGAGGTGTGTCTTTAGCGCTTTATAACACTCTGAGGTGTGTCTTTAGAGCTTTATACCACTCTGAGGTGTGTCTTTAGAGCTTTATACACTCTGAGGTGTGTCTTTAGAGCTTTATACCACTCTGAGGTGTGTCTTTAGAGCTTTATACACTCTGAGGTGTGTCTTTAGCGCTTTATAACACTCTGAGGTGTGTCTTTAGAGCTTTATACCACTCTGAGGTGTGTCTTTAGAGCTTTATACACTCTGAGGTGTGTCTTTAGAGCTTTATACACTCTGAGGTGTGTCTTTAGAGCTTTATACACTCTGAGATGTGTCTTTAGAGCTTTATACACTCTGAGGTGTGTCTTTAGAGCTTTATACCGCTCTGAGGTGTGTCTTTAGAGCTTTATACCACTCTGAGGTGTGTCTTTAGAGCTTTATATCACTCTGAGGTGTGTCTTTAGAGCTTTATACCGCTCTGAGGTGTGTCTTTAGAGCTTTATACACTCTGAGGTGTGTCTTTAGAGCTTTATACCACTCTGAGGTGTGTCTTTAGAGCTTTATATCACTCTGAGGTGTGTCTTTAGAGCTTTATACACTCTGAGGTGTGTCTTTAGAGCTTTATACACTCTGAGGTGTGTCTTTAGAGCTTTATGCCACTCTGAGGTGTGTCTTTAGAGCTTTACACACTCTGAGGTGTGTCTTTAGAGCTTTATAATACTCTGAGGTGCGTCTTTAGAGCTTTAAACACTCTGAGGTGTGTCTTTAGAGCTTTATACACTCTGAGGTGTGTCTTTAGAGCTTTATAATACTCTGAGGTGTGTCTTTAGAGCTTTATAACACTCTGAGGTGTGTCTTTAGAGCTTTAAACACTCTGAGGTGTGTCTTTAGAGCTTTAAACACGCTGAGGTGTGTCTTTAGAGCTTTATAGACTCTGAGGTGTGTCTTTAGAGCTTTATAACACTCTGAGGTGTGTCTTTAGAGCTTTATACACTCTGAGCTGTGTCTTTAGAGCTTTATGCCACTCTAAGGTGTGTCTTTAGAGCTTTATACACTCTGAGGTGTGTCTTTAGAGCTTTATAACACTCTGAGGTGTGTCTTTAGAGCTTTATAAACTCTGAGGTGTGTCTTTAGAGCTTTATATCACTCTGAGGTGTGTCTTTAGAGCTTTATACACTCTGAGGTGTGTCTTTAGAGCTTTATATCACTCTGAGGTGTGTCTTTAGAGCTTTATACACTCTGAGGTGTGTTTTTAGAGCTTTATACCACTCTGAGGTGTGTCTTTAGAGCTTTATATCACTCTGAGGTGTGTCTTTAGAGCTTTATAATACTCTGAGGTGTGTCTTTAGAGCTTTATACACTCTGAGGTGTGTCTTTAGAGCTTTATACAACTCTGAGCTGTGTCTTTAGAGCTTTATGCCACTCTAAGGTGTGTCTTTAGAGCTTCATACACTCTGAGGTGTGTCTTTAGAGCTTTATAACACTCTGAGGTGTGTCTTTAGAGCTTTATACACTCTCAGGTGTGTCTTTAGAGCTTTATACACTCTGAGATGTGTCTTTAGAGCTTTAAAACAATCTGAGGTGTGTCTTTAGAGCTTTATACACTCTGAGGTGTGTCTTTAGAGCTTTATACACTCTGAGGTGTGTCTTTAGAGCTTTATAACACTCTGAGGTGTGTCTTTAGATTTTTATACCACTCTGAGGTGTGTCTTTAGAGCTTTATATCACTCTGAGGTGTGTCTTTAGAGCTTTATACACTCTGAGGTGTGTCTTTAGAGCTTTATACACTCTGAGGTGTGTATTTAGAGCTTTAAACACACTGAGGTGTGTCTTTAGAGCTTTATACACTCTGAGGTGTGTCTTTAGAGCTTTATAACACTCTGAGGTGTGTCTTTAGAGCTTTATACCACTCTGAGGTGTGTCTTTAGAGCTTTATAAACTCTGAAGTGTGTCTTTAGAGCTTTATACACTCTGAGATGTGTCTTTAGAGCTTTATACACTCTGTTGTGTGTCTTTAGAGCTTTATACACTCTGAGGTGTGTCTTTAGAGCTTTATACCACTCTGAGGTGTGTCTTTAGAGCTTTATACACTCTGAGGTTCGTCGTTAGAGCTTTATATACTCTGAGGTGTGTCTTTAGAGCTTTATATCGCTCTGAGGTGTGTCTTTAGAGCTTTATACACTCTGAGGTGTGTCTTTAGAGCTTTATACACTCTGAGGTGTGTCTTTAGAGCTTTATACACTGAAGTGTGTCTTTAGAGCTTTATAACACTCTGAGGTGTGTCTTTAGAGATTTTTACACTCTGAGGTGTGTCTTTAGAGCTTTATGCCACTCTGAGGTGTGTCTTTAGAGATTTTTACACTCTGAGGTGTGTCTTTAGATTTTTATACCACTCTGAGGTGTGTCTTTAGAGCTTTATATCACTCTGAGGTGTGTCTTTAGAGCTTTATACACTCTGAGGTGTGTCTTTAGAGCTTTATACACTCTGAGGTGTGTATTTAGAGCTTTAAACACACTGAGGTGTGTCTTTAGAGCTTTATACACTCTGAGGTGTGTCTTTAGAGCTTTATAACACTCTGAGGTGTGTCTTTAGAGCTTTATACCACTCTGAGGTGTGTCTTTAGAGCTTTATAACACTCTGAGGTGTGTCTTTAGAGATTTTTACACTCTGAGGTGTGTCTTTAGATTTTTATACCACTCTGAGGTGTGTCTTTAGAGCTTTATATCACTCTGAGGTGTGTCTTTAGAGCTTTATACACTCTGAGGTGTGTCTTTAGAGCTTTATACACTCTGAGGTGTGTATTTAGAGCTTTAAACACACTGAGGTGTGTCTTTAGAGCTTTATACACTCTGAGGTGTGTCTTTAGAGCTTTATAACACTCTGAGGTGTGTCTTTAGAGCTTTATACCACTCTGAGGTGTGTCTTTAGAGCTTTATACACTCTGAGGTGTGTCTTTAGAGCTTTATACACTCTGAGGTGTGTATTTAGAGCTTTATACCACTCTGAGGTGTGTCTTTAGAGCTTTATACGCTCTGAGGTGTGTCTTTAGAGCTTTATAACACTCTGAGGTGTGTCTTTAGAGCTTTATAAACTCTGAAGTGTGTCTTTAGAGCTTTATACACTCTGAGATGTGTCTTTAGAGCTTTATACACTCTGTTGTGTGTCTTTAGAGCTTTATACACTCTGAGGTGTGTCTTTAGAGCTTTATACCACTCTGAGGTGTGTCTTTAGAGCTTTATACACTCTGAGGTTCGTCGTTAGAGCTTTATATACTCTGAGGTGTGTCTTTAGAGCTTTATATCGCTCTGAGGTGTGTCTTTAGAGCTTTATACACTCTGAGGTGTGTCTTTAGAGCTTTATACACTCTGAGGTGTGTCTTTAGAGCTTTATACACTGAAGTGTGTCTTTAGAGCTTTATAACACTCTGAGGTGTGTCTTTAGAGATTTTTACACTCTGAGGTGTGTCTTTAGAGCTTTATGCCACTCTGAGGTGTGTCTTTAGAGCTTTATATCACTCTGAGGTGTGTCTTTAGAGCTTTATACACTCTGAGGTGTGTCTTTAGAGCTTTATACACTCTGAGGTGTGTCTTTAGAGCTTTGTACCGCTCTGAGGTGTGTCTTTAGAGCTTTATACACTCTGAGGTGTGTCTTTAGAGCTTTATACACTCTGAGGTGTGTCTTTAGAGCTTTATGCCACTCTGAGGTGTGTCTTTAGAGCTTTATACACTCTGAGGTGTGTCTTTAGAGCTTTATACACTCTGAGGTGTGTCTTTAGAGCTTTATGCCACTCTGAGGTGTGTCTTTAGAGCTTTATAAACTCTGAGGTGTGTCTTTAGAGCTTTATACACTCTGAGGTGTGTCTTTAGAGCTTTATGCCACTCTGAGGTGTGTCTTTAGAGCTTTATATCACTCTGAGGTGTGTCTTTAGAGCTTTATACACTCTGAGGTGTGTCTTTAGAGCTTTATACACTCTGAGGTGTGTCTTTAGAGCTTTATAACACTCTGAGGTGCGTCTTTAGATGCTTTATAACACTCTGAGGTGTGTCTTTAGAGCTTTATACACTCTGAGGTGTGTCTTTAGAGCTTTATACACTCTGAGGTGTGTCTTTAGAGCTTTATATCACTCTGAGGTGTGTCTTTAGAGCTTTATGCCACTCTGAGGTGTGTCTTTAGAGCTTTCTGCCACTCTGAGGTGTGTCTTTAGAGCTTTATACACTCTGAGGTGTGTCTTTAGAGCTTTATACACTCTGAGGTGTGTATTTAGAGCTTTAAACACTCTGAGGTGTGTCTTTAGAGCTTTATACACTCTGAGGTGTGTCTTTAGAGCTTTATACCGCTCTGAGGTGTGTCTTTAGAGCTTTATACACTCTGAGGTGTGTCTTTAGAGCTTTATACACTCTGAGGTGTGTCTTTAGAGCTTTATACCACTCTGAGGTGTGTCTTTAGAGCTTTATACACTCTGAGGTGCGTCGTTAGAGCTTTATATACTCTGAGGTGTGTCTTTAGAGCTTTATATCGCTCTGAGGTGTGTCTTTAGAGCTTTATACACTCTGAGGTGTGTCTTTAGAGCTTTATACACTCTAAGGTGTGTCTTTAGAGCTTTATACACTCTGAGGTGTGTCTTTAGAGCTTTATACACTCTGAGGTGTGTCTTTAGAGCTTTATACACTCTGAGGTGTGTCTTTAGAGCTTTATACACTGAAGTGTTTCTTTAGAGCTTTATAACACTCTGAGGTGTGTCTTTAGAGATTTTTACACTCTGAGGTGTGTCTTTAGAGCTTTATACACTCTGAGGTGTGTCTTTAGAGCTTTATACACTCTGAGGTGTGTCTTTAGAGCTTTGTACCGCTCTGAGGTGTGTCTTTAGAGCTTTATACACTCTGAGGTGTGTCTTTAGAGCTTTATACCGCTCTGAGGTGTGTCTTTAGAGCTTTATACCACTCTGAGTTGTGTCTTTAGAGCTTTATACACTCTGAGGTGTGTCTTTAGAGCTTTATACACTCTGAGGTGTGTCTTTAGAGCTTTATGCCACTCTGAGGTGTGTCTTTAGAGCTTTATACACTCTGAGGTGTGTCTTTAGAGCTTTATACACTCTGAGGTGTGTCTTTAGAGCTTTATATCACTCTGAGGTGTGTCTTTAGAGCTTTATACACTCTGAGGTGTGTCTTTAGAGCTTTATGCCACTCTGAGGTGTGTCTTTAGAGCTTTATAACACTCTGAGGTGCGTCTTTAGATGCTTTATAACACTCTGAGGTGTGTCTTTAGAGCTTTATACACTCTGAGGTGTGTCTTTAGAGCTTTATACACTCTGAGGTGTGTCTTTAGAGCTTTATATCACTCTGAGGTGTGTCTTTAGAGCTTTATACACTCTGAGGTGTCTTTAGAGCTTTATATCACTCTGAGGTGTGTCTTTAGAGCTTTATACACTCTGAGGTGTCTTTAGAGCTTTATGCCACTCTGAGGTGTGTCTTTAGAGCTTTATGCCACTCTGAGGTGTGTCTTTAGAGCTTTATAACACTCTAAGGTGTGTCTTTAGAGCTTTATACACTCTGAGGTGTGTCTTTAGAGCTTTATACACTCTGAGGTGTGTCTTTAGAGCTTTATACCGCTCTGAGGTGTGTCTTTAGAGCTTTATACACTCTGAGGTGTGTCTTTAGAGCTTTATACACTCTGAGGTGTGTCTTTAGAGCTTTATGCCACTCTAAGGTGTGTCTTTAGAGCTTCATACACTCTGAGGTGTGTCTTTAGAGCTTTATAACACTCTGAGGTGTGTCTTTAGAGCTTTATACACTCTCAGGTGTGTCTTTAGAGCTTTATACACTCTGAGATGTGTCTTTAGAGCTTTAAAACAATCTGAGGTGTGTCTTTAGAGCTTTATACACTCTGAGGTGTGTCTTTAGAGCTTTATACACTCTGAGGTGTGTCTTTAGAGCTTTATAACACTCTGAGGTGTGTCTTTAGATTTTTATACCACTCTGAGGTGTGTCTTTAGAGCTTTATATCACTCTGAGGTGTGTCTTTAGAGCTTTATACACTCTGAGGTGTGTCTTTAGAGCTTTATACACTCTGAGGTGTGTATTTAGAGCTTTAAACACACTGAGGTGTGTCTTTAGAGCTTTATACACTCTGAGGTGTGTCTTTAGAGCTTTATAACACTCTGAGGTGTGTCTTTAGAGCTTTATACCACTCTGAGGTGTGTCTTTAGAGCTTTATACACTCTGAGGTGTGTCTTTAGAGCTTTATACACTCTGAGGTGTGTATTTAGAGCTTTATACCACTCTGAGGTGTGTCTTTAGAGCTTTATACGCTCTGAGGTGTGTCTTTAGAGCTTTATAACACTCTGAGGTGTGTCTTTAGAGCTTTATAAACTCTGAAGTGTGTCTTTAGAGCTTTATAACACTCTGAGATGTGTCTTTAGAGCTTTATACACTCTGTTGTGTGTCTTTAGAGCTTTATACACTCTGAGGTGTGTCTTTAGAGCTTTATACCACTCTGAGGTGTGTCTTTAGAGCTTTATACACTCTGAGGTTCGTCGTTAGAGCTTTATATACTCTGAGGTGTGTCTTTAGAGCTTTATATCGCTCTGAGGTGTGTCTTTAGAGCTTTATACACTCTGAGGTGTGTCTTTAGAGCTTTATACACTCTGAGGTGTGTCTTTAGAGCTTTATACACTGAAGTGTGTCTTTAGAGCTTTATAACACTCTGAGGTGTGTCTTTAGAGATTTTTACACTCTGAGGTGTGTCTTTAGAGCTTTATGCCACTCTGAGGTGTGTCTTTAGATTTTTATACCACTCTGAGGTGTGTCTTTAGAGCTTTATATCACTCTGAGGTGTGTCTTTAGAGCTTTATACACTCTGAGGTGTGTCTTTAGAGCTTTATACACTCTGAGGTGTGTATTTAGAGCTTTAAACACACTGAGGTGTGTCTTTAGAGCTTTATACACTCTGAGGTGTGTCTTTAGAGCTTTATAACACTCTGAGGTGTGTCTTTAGAGCTTTATACCACTCTGAGGTGTGTCTTTAGAGCTTTATACACTCTGAGGTGTGTCTTTAGAGCTTTATACACTCTGAGGTGTGTATTTAGAGCTTTATACCACTCTGAGGTGTGTCTTTAGAGCTTTATACGCTCTGAGGTGTGTCTTTAGAGCTTTATAACACTCTGAGGTGTGTCTTTAGAGCTTTATAAACTCTGAAGTGTGTCTTTAGAGCTTTATACACTCTGAGATGTGTCTTTAGAGCTTTATACACTCTGTTGTGTGTCTTTAGAGCTTTATACACTCTGAGGTGTGTCTTTAGAGCTTTATACCACTCTGAGGTGTGTCTTTAGAGCTTTATACACTCTGAGGTTCGTCGTTAGAGCTTTATATACTCTGAGGTGTGTCTTTAGAGCTTTATATCGCTCTGAGGTGTGTCTTTAGAGCTTTATACACTCTGAGGTGTGTCTTTAGAGCTTTATACACTCTGAGGTGTGTCTTTAGAGCTTTATACACTGAAGTGTGTCTTTAGAGCTTTATAACACTCTGAGGTGTGTCTTTAGAGATTTTTACACTCTGAGGTGTGTCTTTAGAGCTTTATGCCACTCTGAGGTGTGTCTTTAGAGCTTTATATCACTCTGAGGTGTGTCTTTAGAGCTTTATACACTCTGAGGTGTGTCTTTAGAGCTTTATACACTCTGAGGTGTGTCTTTAGAGCTTTATAACACTCTGAGGTGCGTCTTTAGATGCTTTATAACACTCTGAGGTGTGTCTTTAGAGCTTTATACACTCTGAGGTGTGTCTTTAGAGCTTTATACACTCTGAGGTGTGTCTTTAGAGCTTTATAACACTCTGAGGTGCGTCTTTAGATGCTTTATAACACTCTGAGGTGTGTCTTTAGAGCTTTATACACTCTGAGGTGTGTCTTTAGAGCTTTATACACTCTGAGGTGTGTCTTTAGAGCTTTATATCACTCTGAGGTGTGTCTTTAGAGCTTTATGCCACTCTGAGGTGTGTCTTTAGAGCTTTCTGCCACTCTGAGGTGTGTCTTTAGAGCTTTATACACTCTGAGGTGTGTCTTTAGAGCTTTATACACTCTGAGGTGTGTATTTAGAGCTTTAAACACTCTGAGGTGTGTCTTTAGAGCTTTATACACTCTGAGGTGTGTCTTTAGAGCTTTATACCGCTCTGAGGTGTGTCTTTAGAGCTTTATACACTCTGAGGTGTGTCTTTAGAGCTTTATACCACTCTGAGGTGTGTCTTTAGAGCTTTATACACTCTGAGGTGCGTCGTTAGAGCTTTATATACTCTGAGGTGTGTCTTTAGAGCTTTATATCGCTCTGAGGTGTGTCTTTAGAGCTTTATACACTCTGAGGTGTGTCTTTAGAGCTTTATACACTCTAAGGTGTGTCTTTAGAGCTTTATACACTCTGAGGTGTGTCTTTAGAGCTTTATACACTCTGAGGTGTGTCTTTAGAGCTTTATACACTCTGAGGTGTGTCTTTAGAGCTTTATACACTGAAGTGTTTCTTTAGAGCTTTATAACACTCTGAGGTGTGTCTTTAGAGATTTTTACACTCTGAGGTGTGTCTTTAGAGCTTTATACACTCTGAGGTGTGTCTTTAGAGCTTTATACACTCTGAGGTGTGTCTTTAGAGCTTTGTACCGCTCTGAGGTGTGTCTTTAGAGCTTTATACACTCTGAGGTGTGTCTTTAGAGCTTTATACCGCTCTGAGGTGTGTCTTTAGAGCTTTATACCACTCTGAGTTGTGTCTTTAGAGCTTTATACACTCTGAGGTGTGTCTTTAGAGCTTTATACACTCTGAGGTGTGTCTTTAGAGCTTTATGCCACTCTGAGGTGTGTCTTTAGAGCTTTATACACTCTGAGGTGTGTCTTTAGAGCTTTATACACTCTGAGGTGTGTCTTTAGAGCTTTATATCACTCTGAGGTGTGTCTTTAGAGCTTTATACACTCTGAGGTGTGTCTTTAGAGCTTTATGCCACTCTGAGGTGCGTCTTTAGATGCTTTATAACACTCTGAGGTGTGTCTTTAGAGCTTTATACACTCTGAGGTGTGTCTTTAGAGCTTTATACACTCTGAGGTGTGTCTTTAGAGCTTTATATCACTCTGAGGTGTGTCTTTAGAGCTTTATACACTCTGAGGTGTCTTTAGAGCTTTATATCACTCTGAGGTGTGTCTTTAGAGCTTTATACACTCTGAGGTGTCTTTAGAGCTTTATGCCACTCTGAGGTGTGTCTTTAGAGCTTTATGCCACTCTGAGGTGTGTCTTTAGAGCTTTATAACACTCTAAGGTGTGTCTTTAGAGCTTTATACACTCTGAGGTGTGTCTTTAGAGCTTTATACCGCTCTGAGGTGTGTCTTTAGAGCTTTATACACTCTGAGGTGTGTCTTTAGAGCTTTATACACTCTGAGGTGTGTCTTTAGAGCTTTATAACACTCTGAGGTGTGTCTTTAGAGCTTTATACACTCTGAGGTGTGTATTTAGAGCTTTAAACACTCTGAGGTGTGTCTTTAGAGCTTTATACACTCTGAGGTGTGTCTTTAGAGCTTTATAACACTCTGAGGTGTGTCTTTAGAGCTTTATACCAATCTGAGGTGTGTCTTTAGAGCTTTATACACTCTGAGGTGTGTATTTAGAGCTTTATACCACTCTGAGGTGTGTCTTTAGAGCTTTATAACACTCTGAGGTGTGTCTTTAGAGCTTTATAACACTCTGAGGTGTGTCTTTAGAGCTTTATAACACTCTAAGGTGTGTCTTTAGAGCTTTATACACTCTGAGGTGTGTCTTTAGAGCTTTATACCGCTCTGAGGTGTGTCTTTAGAGCTTTATACACTCTGAGGTGTGTCTTTAGAGCTTTATACACTCTGAGGTGTGTCTTTAGAGCTTTATAACACTCTGAGGTGTGTCTTTAGAGCTTTATACCACTCTGAGGTGTGTCTTTAGAGCTTTATAACACCCTGAGGTGTGTCTTTAGAGCTTTATACCACTCTGAGGTGTGTCTTTAGAGCTTTATACCGCTCTAAGGTGTGTCTTTAGAGCTTTATACACTCTGAGGTGTGTCTTTAGAGCTTTATACCGCTCTGAGGTGTGTCTTTAGAGCTTTATACACTCTGAGGTGTGTCTTTAGAGCTTTATATCACTCTGAGGTGTGTCTTTAGAGCTTTATGCCACTCTGAGGTGTGTCTTTAGAGCTTTATACACTCTGAGGTGTGTCTTTAGAGCTTTATATCACTCTGAGGTGTGTCTTTAGAGCTTTATGCCACTCTGAGGTGTGTCTTTAGAGCTTTATAACACTCTGAGGTGTGTCTTTAGAGCTTTATACACTCTGAGGTGTGTCTTTAGAGCTTTATATCACTCTGAGGTGTGTCTTTAGAGCTTTATACACTCTGAGGTGTGTCTTTAGAGCTTTATACACTCTGAGGTGTGTATTTAGAGCTTTATAACACTCTGAGGTGCGTCTTTAGAGCTTTATATCACTCTGAGGTGCGTCTTTAAATGCTTTATAACACTCTGAGGTGTGTCTTTAGAGCTTTATTCACTCTGAGGTGTGTCTTTAGAGCTTTATATCACTCTGAGATGTGTCTTTAGAGCTTCATACACTCTGAGGTGTGTCTTTAGAGCTTTATACCGCTCTGAGGTGTGTCTTTAGAGCTTTATACACTCTGAGGTGTGTCTTTAGAGCTTTATACACTCTGAGGTGTGTCTTTAGAGCTTTATACACTCTGAGGTGTGTCTTTAGAGCTTTATACCGCTCTGAGGTGTGTCTTTAGAGCTTTATACACTCTGAGGTGTGCCTTTAGAGCTTTATACACTCTAAGGTGTGTCTTTAGAGCTTTATACACTCTGAGGTGTGTCTTTAGAGCTTTATAACACTCTGCGGTGTGTCTTTAGAGCTTTATACACTCTCAGGTGTGTCTTTAGAGCTTTATACACTCTGAGGTGTGTCTTTAGAGCTTTATAACACTCTGAGGTGTGTCTTTAGAGCTTTATACACTCTCAGGTGTGTCTTTAGAGCTTTATACACTCTGAGATGTGTCTTTAGAGCTTTAAAACAATCTGAGGTGTGTCTTTAGAGCTTTATACACTCTGAGGTGTGTCTTTAGAGCTTTATACACTCTGAGGTGTGTCTTTAGAGCTTTATAACACTCTGAGGTGTGTCTTTAGAGCTTTATACCACTCTGAGGTGTGTCTTTAGAGCTTTATAACACTCTAAGGTGTGTCTTTAGAGCTTTATACACTCTGAGGTGTGTCTTTAGAGCTTTATACCGCTCTGAGGTGTGTCTTTAGAGCTTTATACACTCTGAGGTGTGTCTTTAGAGCTTTATACACTCTGAGGTGTGTCTTTAGAGCTTTATAACACTCTGAGGTGTGTCTTTAGAGCTTTATACACTCTGAGGTGTGTCTTTAGAGCTTTATACCGCTCTGAGGTGTGTCTTTAGAGCTTTATACACTCTGAGGTGTGTCTTTAGAGCTTTATACACTCTAAGGTGTGTCTTTAGAGCTTTATACACTCTGAGATGTGTCTTTAGAGCTTTATACACTCTGAGGTGTGTCTTTAGAGCTTTATACACTCTGAGGTGTGTCTTTAGAGCTTTATAACATTCTGAGGTGTGTCTTTAGAGCTTTATACCACTCTGAGGTGTGTCTTTAGAGCTTTATACACTCTGAGGTGTGTCTTTAGAGCTTTATACACTCTGAGTTGTGTCTTTAGAGCTTTATACCACTCTGAGTTGTGTCTTTAGAGCTTTATACCACTCTGAGGTGTGTCTTTAGAGCTTTATACCACTCTGAGGTGTGTCTTTAGAGCTTTATACACTCTGAGGTGTGTCTTTAGAGCTTTATACCACTCTGAGGTGTGTCTTTAGAGATTTATACCACTCTGAGGTGTGTCTTTAGAGCTTTATACCGCTCTGAGGTGTGTCTTTAGAGCTTTATACACTCTGAGGTGTGTCTTTAGAGCTTTATACCACTCTGAGGTGTGTCTTTAGCGCTTTATAACACTCTGAGGTGTGTCTTTAGAGCTTTATACCACTCTGAGGTGTGTCTTTAGAGCTTTATACACTCTGAGGTGTGTCTTTAGAGCTTTATACCACTCTGAGGTGTGTCTTTAGAGCTTTATACACTCTGAGGTGTGTCTTTAGAGCTTTATACCACTCTGAGGTGTGTCTTTAGAGCTTTATACACTCTGAGGTGTGTCTTTAGAGCTTTATACACTCTGAGGTGTGTCTTTAGAGCTTTATAACTCTGAGGTGTTTCTTTAGAGCTTTATACACTCTGAGGTGTGTCTTTAGAGCTTTAAACACTCTGACGTGTGTCTTTAGAGCTTTATACACTCTGAGGTGTGTATTTAGAGCTTTATACACTCTGAGGTGTGTCTTTAGAGCTTTATACACTCTGAGGTGTGTCTTTAGAGCTTTATAACTCTGAGGTGTTTCTTTAGAGCTTTAAACACTCTGACGTGTGTCTTTAGAGCTTTATACCACTCTGAGGTGTGTCTTTAGAGCTTTATACCACTCTGAGTTGTGTCTTTAGAGCTTTATACCACTCTGAGGTGTGTCTTTAGAGCTTTATACCACTCTGAGGTGTGTCTTTAGAGCTTTATACACTCTGAGGTGTGTCTTTAGAGCTTTATACACTCTGAGGTGTGTCTTTAGAGATTTATACCACTCTGAGGTGTGTCTTTAGAGCTTTATACCGCTCTGAGGTGTGTCTTTAGAGCTTTATAAACTCTGAGGTGTGTCTTTAGAGCTTTATACACTCTGAGATGTGTCTTTAGAGCTTTATACACTCTGAGGTGTGTCTTTAGAGCTTTATACACTCTGATGTGTGTCTTTAGAGCTTTATACACTCTGAGGTGTGTCTTTAGAGCTTTATACCACTCTGAGGTGTGTCTTTAGAGCTTTATACACTCTGAGGTGTGTCTTTAGAGCTTTATACACTCTGAGGTGTGTCTTTAGAGCTTTATACCACTCTGAGGTGTGTCTTTAGAGCTTTATACACTCTGAGGTGTGTCTTTAGAGCTTTATACACTCTGAGGTGTGTCTTTAGAGCTTTATAACACTCTGAGGTGTGTCTTTAGAGCTTTATACACTCCGATGTGTGTCTTTAGAGCTTTATACCGCTCTGAGGTGTGTCTTTAGAGCTTTATAACACTCTGAGATGTGTCTTTAGAGCTTTATACACTCTGAGGTGTGTCTTTAGAGCTTTATACACTCTGAGATGTGTCTTTAGAGCTTTATACACTCTGAGGTGTGTCTTTAGAGCTTTATACCACTCTGAGGTGTGTCTTTTAGAGCTTTATACACTCTGAGGTGTGTCTTTAGAGCTTTATACCGCTCTGAGGTGTGTCTTTAGAGCTTTATACACTCTGAGGTGTGTCTTTAGAGCTTTATACCACTCTGAGGTGTGTCTTTAGAGCTTTATATCACTCTGAGGTGTGTCTTTAGAGCTTTATACACTCTGAGGTGTGTCTTTAGAGCTTTATGCCACTCTGAGGTGTGTCTTTAGAGCTTTATACACTCTGAGGTGTGTCTTTAGAGCTTTATAATACTCTGAGGTGCGTCTTTAGAGCTTTAAACACTCTGAGGTGTGTCTTTAGAGCTTTATACACTCTGAGGTGTGTCTTTAGAGCTTTATAATACTCTGAGGTGTGTCTTTAGAGCTTTATAACACTCTGAGGTGTGTCTTTAGAGCTTTAAACACTCTGAGGTGTGTCTTTAGAGCTTTATACCACTCTGAGGTGTGTCTTTAGAGCTTTATAACACTCTGAGGTGTGTCTTTAGAGCTTTATACCACTCTGAGGTGTGTCTTTAGAGCTTTATACCGCTCTAAGGTGTGTCTTTAGAGCTTTATACACTCTGAGGTGTGTCTTTAGAGCTTTATACACTCTGAGGTGTGTCTTTAGAGCTTTATACCGCTCTGAGGTGTGTCTTTAGAGCTTTATACACTCTGAGGTGTGTCTTTAGAGCTTTATATCACTCTGAGGTGTGTCTTTAGAGCTTTATGCCACTCTGAGGTGTGTCTTTAGAGCTTTATACACTCTGAGGTGTGTCTTTAGAGCTTTATATCACTCTGAGGTGTGTCTTTAGAGCTTTATGCCACTCTGAGGTGTGTCTTTAGAGCTTTATAACACTCTGAGGTGTGTCTTTAGAGCTTTATACACTCTGAGGTGTGTCTTTAGAGCTTTATATCACTCTGAGGTGTGTCTTTAGAGCTTTATACACTCTGAGGTGTGTCTTTAGAGCTTTATACACTCTGAGGTGTGTATTTAGAGCTTTATAACACTCTGAGGTGCGTCTTTAAATGCTTTATAACACTCTGAGGTGTGTCTTTAGAGCTTTATTCACTCTGAGGTGTGTCTTTAGAGCTTTATATCACTCTGAGATGTGTCTTTAGAGCTTTATATCACTCTGAGGTGTGTCTTTAGAGCTTCATACACTCTGAGGTGTGTCTTTAGAGCTTTATATCACTCTGAGGTGTGTCTTTAGAGCTTTATACACTCTGAGGTGTGTCTTTAGAGCTTTATACCACTCTGAGGTGTGTCTTTAGAGCTTTATACCGCTCTAAGGTGTGTCTTTAGAGCTGTATACACTCTGAGGTGTGTCTTTAGAGCTTTATACACTCTGAGGTGTGTCTTTAGAGCTTTATACCGCTCTGAGGTGTGTCTTTAGAGCTTTATATCACTCTGAGGTGTGTCTTTAGATTTTTATACCACTCTGAGGTATGTCTTTAGAGCTTTATATCACTCTGAGGTGTGTCTTTAGAGCTTTATAACACTCTGGGGTGTGTCTTTAGAGCTTTATACCGCTCTGAAGTGTGTCTTTAGAGCTTTATACCACTCTGAGGTGTGTCTTTAGAGCTTTATACTGCTCTGAAGTGTGTCTTTAGAGCTTTATACCACTCTGAGGTGTGTCTTTAGAGCTTTATACCGCTCTGAAGTGTGTCTTTAGAGCTTTATACCACTCTGAGGTGTGTCTTTAGAGCTTTATACCACTCTGAGGTGTGTCTTTAGAGCTTTATATCACTCTGAGGTGTGTCTTTAGAGCTTTATACCGCTCTGAAGTGTGTCTTTAGAGCTTTATACCACTCTGAGGTGTGTCTTTAGAGCTTTATACCACTCTGAGGTGTGTCTTTAGAGCTTTATATCACTCTGAGGTGTGTCTTTAGAGCTTTATATCACTCTGAGGTGTGTCTTTAGAGCTTTATGCCACTCTGAGGTGTGTCTTTAGAGCTTTATACACTCTGAGGTGTGTCTTTAGAGCTTTATACACTCTGAGGTGTGTCTTTAGAGCTATATGCCACTCTGAGGTGTGTCTTTAGAGCTTTATATTACTCTGAGGTGTGTCTTTAGAGCTTTATACACTCTGAGGTGTGTCTTTAGAGCTTTATACACTCTGAGGTGTGTTTTTAGAGCTTTATAACACTCTGAGGTGCGTCTTTAGAGCTTTATATCACTCTGAGGTGCGTCTTTAGATGCTTTGTAACACTCTGAGGTGTGTCTTTAGAGCTTTATATCACTCTGAGGTGTGTCTTTAGAGCTTTATACACTCTGAGGTGTGTCTTTAGAGCTTTATACCACTCTGAGTTGTGTCTTTAGAGCTTTATACCACTCTGAGTTGTGTCTTTAGAGCTTTATACCACTCTGAGGTGTGTCTTTAGAGCTTTATACCACTCTGAGGTGTGTCTTTAGAGCTTTATACACTCTGAGGTGTGTCTTTAGAGATTTATACCACTCTGAGGTGTGTCTTTAGAGCTTTATACCGCTCTGAGGTGTGTCTTTAGAGCTTTATAAACTCTGAGGTGTGTCTTTAGAGCTTTATACACTCTGAGATGTGTCTTTAGAGCTTTATACACTCTGAGGTGTGTCTTTAGAGCTTTATACACTCTGATGTGTGTCTTTAGAGCTTTATACACTCTGAGGTGTGTCTTTAGAGCTTTATACACTCTGAGGTGTGTCTTTAGAGCTTTATACCACTCTGAGGTGTGTCTTTAGAGCTTTATACACTCTGAGGTGTGTCTTTAGAGCTTTATACACTCTGAGGTGTGTCTTTAGCGCTTTATAACACTGAGGTGTGTCTTTAGAGCTTTATACCACTCTGAGGTGTGTCTTTAGAGCTTTATACACTCTGAGGTGTGTCTTTAGAGCATTATACCACTCTGAGGTGTGTCTTTAGAGCTTTATACACTCTGAGGTGTGTCTTTAGAGCTTTATACACTCTGAGGTGTGTCTTTAGAGCTTTATACACTCTGAGGTGTGTCTTTAGAGCTTTATACACTTTGAGATGTGTCTTTAGAGCTTTATACACTCTGAGGTGTGTCTTTAGAGCTTTATACCGCTCTGAGGTGTGTCTTTAGAGCTTTATACCACTCTGAGGTGTGTCTTTAGAGCTTTATATCACTCTGAGGTGTGTCTTTAGAGCTTTATACCGCTCTGAGTTGTGTCTTTAGAGCTTTATACACTCTGAGGTGTGTCTTTAGAGCTTTATACCACTCTGAGGTGTGTCTTTAGAGCTTTATATCACTCTGAGGTGTGTCTTTAGAGCTTTATACACTCTGAGGTGTGTCTTTAGAGCTTTATACACTCTGAGGTGTGTCTTTAGAGCTTTATGCCACTCTGAGGTGTGTCTTTAGAGCTTTATACACTCTGAGGTGTGTCTTTAGAGCTTTATGCCACTCTGAGGTGTGTCTTTAGAGCTTTATACACTCTGAGGTGTGTCTTTAGAGCTTTATAAAACTCTGAGGTGTGTCTTTAGAGCTTTGAACACTCTGAGGTGTGTCTTTAGAGCTTTATACACTCTGAGGTGTGTCTTTAGAGCTTTATAATACTCTGAGGTGTGTCTTTAGAGCTTTATAACACTCTGAGGTGTGTCTTTAGAGCTTTAAACACTCTGAGGTGTGTCTTTAGAGCTTTAAACACGCTGAGGTGTGTCTTTAGAGCTTTATAGACTCTGAGGTGTGTCTTTAGAGCTTTATAACACTCTGAGGTGTGTCTTTAGAGCTTTATACACTCTGAGCTGTGTCTTTAGAGCTTTATGCAACTCTAAGGTGTGTCTTTAGAGCTTTATACACTCTGAGGTGTGTCTTTAGAGCTTTATACACTCTGAGGTGTGTCTTTAGAGCTTTATAACGCTCTGAGGTGTGTCTTTAGAGCTTTATACACTCTGAGGTGTGTCTTTAGAGCTTTATAAACTCTGAGGTGTGTCTTTAGAGCTTTATAACACTCTGAGGTGTGTCTTTAGAGCTTTATACCACTCTGAGGTGTGTCTTTAGAGCTTTATAACACTCTAAGGTGTGTCTTTAGAGCTTTATACACTCTGAGGTGTGTCTTTAGAGCTTTATACACTCTGAGGTGTGTCTTTAGAGCTTTATACCGCTCTGAGGTGTGTCTTTAGAGCTTTATACACTCTGAGGTGTGTCTTTAGAGCTTTATACACTCTGAGGTGTGTCTTTAGAGCTTTATACCGCTCTGAGGTGTGTCTTTAGAGCTTTATACACTCTGAGGTGTGTCTGTAGAGCTTTATACACTCTGAGGTGTGTCTTTAGAGCTTTATACACTCTGCGGTGTGTCTTTAGAGCTTTATACACTCTGAGGTGTGTCTTTAGAGCTTTATAACACTCTGCGGTGTGTCTTTAGAGCTTTATACACTCTCAGGTGTGTCTTTAGAGCTTTATACACTCTGAGGTGTGTCTTTAGAGCTTTATAACACTCTGAGGTGTGTCTTTAGAGCTTTATACACTCTCAGGTGTGTCTTTAGAGCTTTATACACTCTGAGATGTGTCTTTAGAGCTTTAAAACAATCTGAGGTGTGTCTTTAGAGCTTTATACACTCTGAGGTGTGTCTTTAGAGCTTTATACACTCTGAGGTGTGTCTTTAGAGCTTTATAACACTCTGAGGTGTGTCTTTAGAGCTTTATAACACTCTAAGGTGTGTCTTTAGAGCTTTATACACTCTGAGGTGTGTCTTTAGAGCTTTATACCGCTCTGAGGTGTGTCTTTAGAGCTTTATACACTCTGAGGTGTGTCTTTAGAGCTTTATACACTCTGAGGTGTGTCTTTAGAGCTTTATAACACTCTGAGGTGTGTCTTTAGAGCTTTATACCACTCTGAGGTGTGTCTTTAGAGCTTTATAACACTCTGAGGTGTGTCTTTAGAGCTTTATACCACTCTGAGGTGTGTCTTTAGAGCTTTATACCGCTCTAAGGTGTGTCTTTAGAGCTTTATACACTCTGAGGTGTGTCTTTAGAGCTTTATACACTCTGAGGTGTGTCTTTAGAGCTTTATACCGCTCTGAGGTGTGTCTTTAGAGCTTTATACACTCTGAGGTGTGTCTTTAGAGCTTTATATCACTCTGAGGTGTGTCTTTAGAGCTTTATGCCACTCTGAGGTGTGTCTTTAGAGCTTTATACACTCTGAGGTGTGTCTTTAGAGCTTTATATCACTCTGAGGTGTGTCTTTAGAGCTTTATGCCACTCTGAGGTGTGTCTTTAGAGCTTTATAACACTCTGAGGTGTGTCTTTAGAGCTTTATACACTCTGAGGTGTGTCTTTAGAGCTTTATATCACTCTGAGGTGTGTCTTTAGAGCTTTATACACTCTGAGGTGTGTCTTTAGAGCTTTATACACTCTGAGGTGTGTATTTAGAGCTTTATAACACTCTGAGGTGTGTCTTTAGAGCTTTATATCACTCTGAGGTGCGTCTTTAAATGCTTTATAACACTCTGAGGTGTGTCTTTAGAGCTTTATTCACTCTGAGGTGTGTCTTTAGAGCTTTATATCACTCTGAGATGTGTCTTTAGAGCTTTATATCACTCTGAGGTGTGTCTTTAGAGCTTCATACACTCTGAGGTGTGTCTTTAGAGCTTTATATCACTCTGAGGTGTGTCTTTAGAGCTTTATACCGCTCTGAGGTGTGTCTTTAGAGCTTTATACACTCTGAGGTGTGTCTTTAGAGCTTTATACACTCTGAGGTGTTTCTTTAGAGCTTTATACACTCTGAGGTGTGTCTTTAGAGCTTTATACCGCTCTGAGGTGTGTCTTTAGAGCTTTATACACTCTGAGGTGTGTCTTTAGAGCTTTATACACTCTGAGGTGTGTCTTTAGAGCTTTATACACTCTAAGGTGTGTCTTTAGAGCTTTATACACTCTGAGGTGTGTCTTTAGAGCTTTATAACACTCTGCGGTGTGTCTTTAGAGCTTTATACACTCTCAGGTGTGTCTTTAGAGCTTTATACACTCTGAGGTGTGTCTTTAGAGCTTTATAACACTCTGCGGTGTGTCTTTAGAGCTTTATACACTCTGAGGTGTGTCTTTAGAGCTTTATAACACTCTGAGGTGTGTCTTTAGAGCTTTATACACTCTCAGGTGTGTCTTTAGAGCTTTATACACTCTGAGATGTGTCTTTAGAGCTTTAAAACAATCTGAGGTGTGTCTTTAGAGCTTTATACACTCTGAGGTGTGTCTTTAGAGCTTTATACACTCTGAGGTGTGTCTTTAGAGCTTTATAACACTCTGAGGTGTGTCTTTAGAGCTTTATAACACTCTAAGGTGTGTCTTTAGAGCTTTATACACTCTGAGGTGTGTCTTTAGAGCTTTATACCGCTCTGAGGTGTGTCTTTAGAGCTTTATACACTCTGAGGTGTGTCTTTAGAGCTTTATACACTCTGAGGTGTGTCTTTAGAGCTTTATAACACTCTGAGGTGCGTCTTTAGAGCTTTATAACACTCTGAGGTGTGTCTTTAGAGCTTTATACCACTCTGAGGTGTGTCTTTAGAGCTTTATACCGCTCTAAGGTGTGTCTTTAGAGCTTTATACACTCTGAGGTGTGTCTTTAGAGCTTTATACACTCTGAGGTGTGTCTTTAGAGCTTTATACCGCTCTGAGGTGTGTCTTTAGAGCTTTATACACTCTGAGGTGTGTCTTTAGAGCTTTATATCACTCTGAGGTGTGTCTTTAGAGCTTTATGCCACTCTGAGGTGTGTCTTTAGAGCTTTATACACTCTAAGGTGTGTCTTTAGAGCTTTATACACTCTGAGGTGTGTCTTTAGAGCTTTATAACACTCTGCGGTGTGTCTTTAGAGCTTTATACACTCTCAGGTGTGTCTTTAGAGCTTTATACACTCTGAGGTGTGTCTTTAGAGCTTTATAACACTCTGAGGTGTGTCTTTAGAGCTTTATACACTCTCAGGTGTGTCTTTAGAGCTTTATACACTCTGAGATGTGTCTTTAGAGCTTTAAAACAATCTGAGGTGTGTCTTTAGAGCTTTATACACTCTGAGGTGTGTCTTTAGAGCTTTATACACTCTGAGGTGTGTCTTTAGAGCTTTATAACACTCTGAGGTGTGTCTTTAGAGCTTTATAACACTCTAAGGTGTGTCTTTAGAGCTTTATACACTCTGAGGTGTGTCTTTAGAGCTTTATACCGCTCTGAGGTGTGTCTTTAGAGCTTTATACACTCTGAGGTGTGTCTTTAGAGCTGTATACACTCTGAGGTGTGTCTTTAGAGCTTTATAACACTCTGAGGTGTGTCTTTAGAGCTTTATACCACTCTGAGGTGTGTCTTTAGAGCTTTATAACACTCTGAGGTGTGTCTTTAGAGCTTTATACCAATCTGAGGTGTGTCTTTAGAGCTTTATACCGCTCTAAGGTGTGTCTTTAGAGCTTTATACACTCTGAGGTGTGTCTTTAGAGCTTTATACACTCTGAGGTGTGTCTTTAGAGCTTTATAACACTCTGAGGTGTGTCTTTAGAGCTTTATAACACTCTAAGGTGTGTCTTTAGAGCTTTATACACTCTGAGGTGTGTCTTTAGAGCTTTATACCGCTCTGAGGTGTGTCTTTAGAGCTTTATACACTCTGAGGTGTGTCTTTAGAGCTGTATACACTCTGAGGTGTGTCTTTAGAGCTTTATAACACTCTGAGGTGTGTCTTTAGAGCTTTATACCACTCTGAGGTGTGTCTTTAGAGCTTTATAACACTCTGAGGTGTGTCTTTAGAGCTTTATACCACTCTGAGGTGTGTCTTTAGAGCTTTATACCGCTCTAAGGTGTGTCTTTAGAGCTTTATACACTCTGAGGTGTGTCTTTAGAGCTTTATACACTCTGAGGTGTGTCTTTAGAGCTTTATACCGCTCTGAGGTGTGTCTTTAGAGCTTTATACACTCTGAGGTGTGTCTTTAGAGCTTTATATCACTCTGAGGTGTGTCTTTAGAGCTTTATGCCACTCTGAGGTGTGTCTTTAGAGCTTTATACACTCTGAGGTGTGTCTTTAGAGCTTTATATCACTCTGAGGTGTGTCTTTAGAGCTTTATGCCACTCTGAGGTGTGTCTTTAGAGCTTTATAACACTCTGAGGTGTGTCTTTAGAGCTTTATACACTCTGAGGTGTGTCTTTAGAGCTTTATATCACTCTGAGGTGTGTCTTTAGAGCTTTATACACTCTGAGGTGTGTCTTTAGAGCTTTATACACTCTGAGGTGTGTATTTAGAGCTTTATATCACTCTGAGGTGCGTCTTTAAATGCTTTATAACACTCTGAGGTGTGTCTTTAGAGCTTTATTCACTCTGAGGTGTGTCTTTAGAGCTTTATATCACTCTGAGATGTGTCTTTAGAGCTTTATATCACTCTGAGGTGTGTCTTTAGAGCTTCATACACTCTGAGGTGTGTCTTTAGAGCTTTATATCACTCTGAGGTGTGTCTTTAGAGCTTTATACCGCTCTGAGGTGTGTCTTTAGAGCTTTATACACTCTGAGGTGTGTCTTTAGAGCTTTATACACTCTGAGGTGTGTCTTTAGAGCTTTATACACTCTGAGGTGTGTCTTTAGAGCTTTATACCGCTCTGAGGTGTGTCTTTAGAGCTTTATACACTCTGAGGTGTGTCTTTAGAGCTTTATACACTCTGAGGTGTGTCTTTAGAGCTTTATACACTCTAAGGTGTGTCTTTAGAGCTTTATACACTCTGAGGTGTGTCTTTAGAGCTTTATAACACTCTGCGGTGTGTCTTTAGAGCTTTATACACTCTCAGGTGTGTCTTTAGAGCTTTATACACTCTGAGGTGTGTCTTTAGAGCTTTATAACACTCTGCGGTGTGTCTTTAGAGCTTTATACACTCTGAGGTGTGTCTTTAGAGCTTTATAACACTCTGAGGTGTGTCTTTAGAGCTTTATACACTCTCAGGTGTGTCTTTAGAGCTTTATACACTCTGAGATGTGTCTTTAGAGCTTTAAAACAATCTGAGGTGTGTCTTTAGAGCTTTATACACTCTGAGGTGTGTCTTTAGAGCTTTATACACTCTGAGGTGTGTCTTTAGAGCTTTATAACACTCTGAGGTGTGTCTTTAGAGCTTTATACCACTCTGAGGTGTGTCTTTAGAGCTTTATAACACTCTAAGGTGTGTCTTTAGAGCTTTATACACTCTGAGGTGTGTCTTTAGAGCTTTATACCGCTCTGAGGTGTGTCTTTAGAGCTTTATACACTCTGAGGTGTGTCTTTAGAGCTTTATACACTCTGAGGTGTGTCTTTAGAGCTTTATAACACTCTGAGGTGTGTCTTTAGAGCTTTATAACACTCTGAGGTGTGTCTTTAGAGCTTTATACCACTCTGAGGTGTGTCTTTAGAGCTTTATACCGCTCTAAGGTGTGTCTTTAGAGCTTTATACACTCTGAGGTGTGTCTTTAGAGCTTTATACACTCTGAGGTGTGTCTTTAGAGCTTTATACCGCTCTGAGGTGTGTCTTTAGAGCTTTATACACTCTGAGGTGTGTCTTTAGAGCTTTATATCACTCTGAGGTGTGTCTTTAGAGCTTTATGCCACTCTGAGGTGTGTCTTTAGAGCTTTATACACTCTGAGGTGTGTCTTTAGAGCTTTATACCACTCTGAGGTGTGTCTTTAGAGCTTTATATCACTCTGAGGTGTGTCTTTAGAGCTTTATGCCACTCTGAGGTGTGTCTTTAGAGCTTTATAACACTCTGAGGTGTGTCTTTAGAGCTTTATACACTCTGAGGTGTGTCTTTAGAGCTTTATATCACTCTGAGGTGTGTCTTTAGAGCTTTATACACTCTGAGGTGTGTCTTTAGAGCTTTATTCACTCTGAGGTGTGTCTTTAGAGCTTTATATCACTCTGAGATGTGTCTTTAGAGCTTTATATCACTCTGAGGTGTGTCTTTAGAGCTTCATACACTCTGAGGTGTGTCTTTAGAGCTTTATATCACTCTGAGGTGTGTCTTTAGAGCTTTATACACTCTGAGGTGTGTCTTTAGAGCTTTATACCACTCTGAGGTGTGTCTTTAGAGCTTTATACCGCTCTAAGGTGTGTCTTTAGAGCTGTATACACTCTGAGGTGTGTCTTTAGAGCTTTATACACTCTGAGGTGTGTCTTTAGAGCTTTATACTGCTCTGAGGTGTGTCTTTAGAGCTTTATACACTCTGAGGTGTGTCTTTAGAGCTTTATATCACTCTGAGGTGTGTCTTTAGATTTTTATACCACTCTGAGGTGTGTCTTTAGAGCTTTATATCACTCTGAGGTGTGTCTTTAGAGCTTTATAAAACTCTGGGGTGTGTCTTTAGAGCTTTATACCGCTCTGAAGTGTGTCTTTAGAGCTTTATACCACTCTGAGGTGTGTCTTTAGAGCTTTATACCGCTCTGAAGTGTGTCTTTAGAGCTTTATATACTCTGAGGTGTGTCTTTAGAGCTTTATACCACTCTGAGGTGTGTCTTTAGAGCTTTATATCACTCTGAGGTGTGTCTTTAGAGCTTTATACCACTCTGAGGTGTGTCTTTAGAGCTTTATATCACTCTGAGGTGTGTCTTTAGAGCTTTATACCGCTCTGAGGTGTGTCTTTAGAGCTTTATATCACTCTGAGGTGTGTCTTTAGAGCTTTATACACTCTGAGGTGTGTCTTTAGAGCTTTATACCACTCTGAGGTGTGTCTTTAGAGCTTTATATCACTCTGAGGTGTGTCTTTAGAGCTTTATACACTCTGAGGTGTGTCTTTAGAGCTTTATACACTCTGAGGTGTGTCTTTAGAGCTTTATGCCACTCTGAGGTGTGTCTTTAGAGCTTTATACACTCTGAGGTGTGTCTTTAGAGCTTTATACACTCTGAGGTGTGTCTTTAGAGCTATATGCCACTCTGAGGTGTGTCTTTAGAGCTTTATATTACTCTGAGGTGTGTCTTTAGAGCTTTATACACTCTGAGGTGTGTCTTTAGAGCTTTATACCGCTCTAAGGTGTGTCTTTAGAGCTTTATACACTCTGAGGTGTGTCTTTAGAGCTTTATACACTCTGAGGTGTGTCTTTAGAGCTTTATACCGCTCTGAGGTGTGTCTTTAGAGCTTTATACACTCTGAGGTGTGTCTTTAGAGCTTTATACCACTCTGAGGTGTGTCTTTAGAGCTTTATAACACTCTGAGGTGTGTCTTTAGAGCTTTATAACACTCTGAGGTGTGTCTTTAGAGCTTTATACACTCTGAGGTGTGTCTTTAGAGCTTTATAACACTCTGAGGTGTGTCTTTAGAGCTTTATACACTCTGAGGTGTGTCTTTAGAGCTTTATACACTCTGACGTGTGTCTTAAGAGCTTTATACCACTCTGACGTGTGTCTTTAGAGCTTTATACACTCTGAGGTGTGTCTTTAGAGCTTTATACACTCTAAGGTGTGTCTTTAGAGCTTTATACACTCTGAGATGTGTCTTTAGAGCTTTATACACTCTGAGGTGTGTCTTTAGAGCTTTATATCACTCTGAGGTGCGTCTTTAAATGCTTTATACACTCTGAGATGTGTCTTTAGAGCTTTATACACTCTAAGGTGTGTCTTTAGAGCTTTATACACTCTGAGATGTGTCTTTAGAGCTTTATACACTCTGAGGTGTGTCTTTAGAGCTTCATACACTCTGAGGTGTGTCTTTAGAGCTTTATATCACTCTGAGGTGTGTCTTTAGAGCTTTATACCGCTCTGAGGTGTGTCTTTAGAGCTTTATACACTCTGAGGTGTGTCTTTAGAGCTTTATACACTCTGAGGTGTTTCTTTAGAGCTTTATACACTCTGAGGTGTGTCTTTAGAGCTTTATACCGCTCTGAGGTGTGTCTTTAGAGCTTTATACACTCTGAGGTGTGTCTTTAGAGCTTTATACACTCTGAGGTGTGTCTTTAGAGCTTTATACACTCTAAGGTGTGTCTTTAGAGCTTTATACACTCTGAGGTGTGTCTTTAGAGCTTTATAACACTCTGCGGTGTGTCTTTAGAGCTTTATACACTCTCAGGTGTGTCTTTAGAGCTTTATACACTCTGAGGTGTGTCTTTAGAGCTTTATAACACTCTGCGGTGTGTCTTTAGAGCTTTATACACTCTGAGGTGTGTCTTTAGAGCTTTATAACACTCTGAGGTGTGTCTTTAGAGCTTTATACACTCTCAGGTGTGTCTTTAGAGCTTTATACACTCTGAGATGTGTCTTTAGAGCTTTAAAACAATCTGAGGTGTGTCTTTAGAGCTTTATACACTCTGAGGTGTGTCTTTAGAGCTTTATACACTCTGAGGTGTGTCTTTAGAGCTTTATAACACTCTGAGGTGTGTCTTTAGAGCTTTATACCACTCTGAGGTGTGTCTTTAGAGCTTTATAACACTCTAAGGTGTGTCTTTAGAGCTTTATACACTCTGAGGTGTGTCTTTAGAGCTTTATACCGCTCTGAGGTGTGTCTTTAGAGCTTTATACACTCTGAGGTGTGTCTTTAGAGCTTTATACACTCTGAGGTGTGTCTTTAGAGCTTTATAACACTCTGAGGTGTGTCTTTAGAGCTTTATACCACTCTGAGGTGTGTCTTTAGAGCTTTATAACACTCTGAGGTGTGTCTTTAGAGCTTTATACCACTCTGAGGTGTGTCTTTAGAGCTTTATACCGCTCTAAGGTGTGTCTTTAGAGCTTTATACACTCTGAGGTGTGTCTTTAGAGCTTTATACACTCTGAGGTGTGTCTTTAGAGCTTTATACCGCTCTGAGGTGTGTCTTTAGAGCTTTATACACTCTGAGGTGTGTCTTTAGAGCTTTATATCACTCTGAGGTGTGTCTTTAGAGCTTTATGCCACTCTGAGGTGTGTCTTTAGAGCTTTATACACTCTAAGGTGTGTCTTTAGAGCTTTATACACTCTGAGGTGTGTCTTTAGAGCTTTATAACACTCTGCGGTGTGTCTTTAGAGCTTTATACACTCTCAGGTGTGTCTTTAGAGCTTTATACACTCTGAGGTGTGTCTTTAGAGCTTTATAACACTCTGAGGTGTGTCTTTAGAGCTTTATACACTCTCAGGTGTGTCTTTAGAGCTTTATACACTCTGAGATGTGTCTTTAGAGCTTTAAAACAATCTGAGGTGTGTCTTTAGAGCTTTATACACTCTGAGGTGTGTCTTTAGAGCTTTATACACTCTGAGGTGTGTCTTTAGAGCTTTATAACACTCTGAGGTGTGTCTTTAGAGCTTTATAACACTCTAAGGTGTGTCTTTAGAGCTTTATACACTCTGAGGTGTGTCTTTAGAGCTTTATACCGCTCTGAGGTGTGTCTTTAGAGCTTTATACACTCTGAGGTGTGTCTTTAGAGCTGTATACACTCTGAGGTGTGTCTTTAGAGCTTTATAACACTCTGAGGTGTGTCTTTAGAGCTTTATACCACTCTGAGGTGTGTCTTTAGAGCTTTATAACACTCTGAGGTGTGTCTTTAGAGCTTTATACCACTCTGAGGTGTGTCTTTAGAGCTTTATACCGCTCTAAGGTGTGTCTTTAGAGCTTTATACACTCTGAGGTGTGTCTTTAGAGCTTTATACACTCTGAGGTGTGTCTTTAGAGCTTTATAACACTCTGAGGTGTGTCTTTAGAGCTTTATAACACTCTAAGGTGTGTCTTTAGAGCTTTATACACTCTGAGGTGTGTCTTTAGAGCTTTATACCGCTCTGAGGTGTGTCTTTAGAGCTTTATACACTCTGAGGTGTGTCTTTAGAGCTGTATACACTCTGAGGTGTGTCTTTAGAGCTTTATAACACTCTGAGGTGTGTCTTTAGAGCTTTATACCACTCTGAGGTGTGTCTTTAGAGCTTTATAACACTCTGAGGTGTGTCTTTAGAGCTTTATACCACTCTGAGGTGTGTCTTTAGAGCTTTATACCGCTCTAAGGTGTGTCTTTAGAGCTTTATACACTCTGAGGTGTGTCTTTAGAGCTTTATACACTCTGAGGTGTGTCTTTAGAGCTTTATACCGCTCTGAGGTGTGTCTTTAGAGCTTTATACACTCTGAGGTGTGTCTTTAGAGCTTTATATCACTCTGAGGTGTGTCTTTAGAGCTTTATGCCACTCTGAGGTGTGTCTTTAGAGCTTTATACACTCTGAGGTGTGTCTTTAGAGCTTTATATCACTCTGAGGTGTGTCTTTAGAGCTTTATGCCACTCTGAGGTGTGTCTTTAGAGCTTTATAACACTCTGAGGTGTGTCTTTAGAGCTTTATACACTCTGAGGTGTGTCTTTAGAGCTTTATATCACTCTGAGGTGTGTCTTTAGAGCTTTATACACTCTGAGGTGTGTCTTTAGAGCTTTATACACTCTGAGGTGTGTATTTAGAGCTTTATATCACTCTGAGGTGCGTCTTTAAATGCTTTATAACACTCTGAGGTGTGTCTTTAGAGCTTTATTCACTCTGAGGTGTGTCTTTAGAGCTTTATATCACTCTGAGATGTGTCTTTAGAGCTTTATATCACTCTGAGGTGTGTCTTTAGAGCTTCATACACTCTGAGGTGTGTCTTTAGAGCTTTATATCACTCTGAGGTGTGTCTTTAGAGCTTTATACCGCTCTGAGGTGTGTCTTTAGAGCTTTATACACTCTGAGGTGTGTCTTTAGAGCTTTATACACTCTGAGGTGTGTCTTTAGAGCTTTATACACTCTGAGGTGTGTCTTTAGAGCTTTATACCGCTCTGAGGTGTGTCTTTAGAGCTTTATACACTCTGAGGTGTGTCTTTAGAGCTTTATACACTCTGAGGTGTGTCTTTAGAGCTTTATACACTCTAAGGTGTGTCTTTAGAGCTTTATACACTCTGAGGTGTGTCTTTAGAGCTTTATAACACTCTGCGGTGTGTCTTTAGAGCTTTATACACTCTCAGGTGTGTCTTTAGAGCTTTATACACTCTGAGGTGTGTCTTTAGAGCTTTATAACACTCTGCGGTGTGTCTTTAGAGCTTTATACACTCTGAGGTGTGTCTTTAGAGCTTTATAACACTCTGAGGTGTGTCTTTAGAGCTTTATACACTCTCAGGTGTGTCTTTAGAGCTTTATACACTCTGAGATGTGTCTTTAGAGCTTTAAAACAATCTGAGGTGTGTCTTTAGAGCTTTATACACTCTGAGGTGTGTCTTTAGAGCTTTATACACTCTGAGGTGTGTCTTTAGAGCTTTATAACACTCTGAGGTGTGTCTTTAGAGCTTTATACCACTCTGAGGTGTGTCTTTAGAGCTTTATAACACTCTAAGGTGTGTCTTTAGAGCTTTATACACTCTGAGGTGTGTCTTTAGAGCTTTATACCGCTCTGAGGTGTGTCTTTAGAGCTTTATACACTCTGAGGTGTGTCTTTAGAGCTTTATACACTCTGAGGTGTGTCTTTAGAGCTTTATAACACTCTGAGGTGTGTCTTTAGAGCTTTATAACACTCTGAGGTGTGTCTTTAGAGCTTTATACCACTCTGAGGTGTGTCTTTAGAGCTTTATACCGCTCTAAGGTGTGTCTTTAGAGCTTTATACACTCTGAGGTGTGTCTTTAGAGCTTTATATCACTCTGAGGTGTGTCTTTAGAGCTTTATACCGCTCTGAGGTGTGTCTTTAGAGCTTTATACACTCTGAGGTGTGTCTTTAGAGCTTTATATCACTCTGAGGTGTGTCTTTAGAGCTTTATGCCACTCTGAGGTGTGTCTTTAGAGCTTTATACACTCTGAGGTGTGTCTTTAGAGCTTTATACCACTCTGAGGTGTGTCTTTAGAGCTTTATATCACTCTGAGGTGTGTCTTTAGAGCTTTATGCCACTCTGAGGTGTGTCTTTAGAGCTTTATAACACTCTGAGGTGTGTCTTTAGAGCTTTATACACTCTGAGGTGTGTCTTTAGAGCTTTATATCACTCTGAGGTGTGTCTTTAGAGCTTTATACACTCTGAGGTGTGTCTTTAGAGCTTTATTCACTCTGAGGTGTGTCTTTAGAGCTTTATATCACTCTGAGATGTGTCTTTAGAGCTTTATATCACTCTGAGGTGTGTCTTTAGAGCTTCATACACTCTGAGGTGTGTCTTTAGAGCTTTATATCACTCTGAGGTGTGTCTTTAGAGCTTTATACACTCTGAGGTGTGTCTTTAGAGCTTTATACCACTCTGAGGTGTGTCTTTAGAGCTTTATACCGCTCTAAGGTGTGTCTTTAGAGCTGTATACACTCTGAGGTGTGTCTTTAGAGCTTTATACACTCTGAGGTGTGTCTTTAGAGCTTTATACTGCTCTGAGGTGTGTCTTTAGAGCTTTATACACTCTGAGGTGTGTCTTTAGAGCTTTATATCACTCTGAGGTGTGTCTTTAGATTTTTATACCACTCTGAGGTGTGTCTTTAGAGCTTTATATCACTCTGAGGTGTGTCTTTAGAGCTTTATAACACTCTGGGGTGTGTCTTTAGAGCTTTATACCGCTCTGAAGTGTGTCTTTAGAGCTTTATACCACTCTGAGGTGTGTCTTTAGAGCTTTATACCGCTCTGAAGTGTGTCTTTAGAGCTTTATATACTCTGAGGTGTGTCTTTAGAGCTTTATACCACTCTGAGGTGTGTCTTTAGAGCTTTATATCACTCTGAGGTGTGTCTTTAGAGCTTTATACCACTCTGAGGTGTGTCTTTAGAGCTTTATATCACTCTGAGGTGTGTCTTTAGAGCTTTATACCGCTCTGAGGTGTGTCTTTAGAGCTTTATACACTCTGAGGTGTGTCTTTAGAGCTTTATACCACTCTGAGGTGTGTCTTTAGAGCTTTATATCACTCTGAGGTGTGTCTTTAGAGCTTTATACACTCTGAGGTGTGTCTTTAGAGCTTTATACACTCTGAGGTGTGTCTTTAGAGCTTTATGCCACTCTGAGGTGTGTCTTTAGAGCTTTATACACTCTGAGGTGTGTCTTTAGAGCTTTATACACTCTGAGGTGTGTCTTTAGAGCTATATGCCACTCTGAGGTGTGTCTTTAGAGCTTTATATTACTCTGAGGTGTGTCTTTAGAGCTTTATACACTCTGAGGTGTGTCTTTAGAGCTTTATACCGCTCTAAGGTGTGTCTTTAGAGCTTTATACACTCTGAGGTGTGTCTTTAGAGCTTTATACACTCTGAGGTGTGTCTTTAGAGCTTTATACCGCTCTGAGGTGTGTCTTTAGAGCTTTATACACTCTGAGGTGTGTCTTTAGAGCTTTATACCACTCTGAGGTGTGTCTTTAGAGCTTTATAACACTCTGAGGTGTGTCTTTAGAGCTTTATAACACTCTGAGGTGTGTCTTTAGAGCTTTATACACTCTGAGGTGTGTCTTTAGAGCTTTATAACACTCTGAGGTGTGTCTTTAGAGCTTTATACACTCTGAGGTGTGTCTTTAGAGCTTTATACACTCTGACGTGTGTCTTAAGAGCTTTATACCACTCTGACGTGTGTCTTTAGAGCTTTATACACTCTGAGGTGTGTCTTTAGAGCTTTATACACTCTAAGGTGTGTCTTTAGAGCTTTATACACTCTGAGATGTGTCTTTAGAGCTTTATACACTCTGAGGTGTGTCTTTAGAGCTTTATATCACTCTGAGGTGCGTCTTTAAATGCTTTATACACTCTGAGATGTGTCTTTAGAGCTTTATACACTCTAAGGTGTGTCTTTAGAGCTTTATACACTCTGAGATGTGTCTTTAGAGCTTTATACACTCTGAGGTGTGTCTTTAGAGCTTTATACCACTCTGACGTGTGTCTTTAGAGCTTTATACACTCTGAGGTGTGTCTTTAGAGCTTTATACACTCTAAGGTGTGTCTTTAGAGCTTTATACACTCTGAGATGTGTCTTTAGAGCTTTATACCGCTCTGAAGTGTGTCTTTAGAGCTTTATACCACTCTGAGGTGTGTCTTTAGAGCTTTATACACTCTGAGGTGTGTCTTTAGAGCTTTATACCACTCTGACGTGTGTCTTTAGAGCTTTATACACTCTGAGGTGTGTCTTTAGAGCTTTATACACTCTAAGGTGTGTCTTTAGAGCTTTATACACTCTGAGATGTGTCTTTAGAGCTTTATACACTCTGAGATGTGTCTTTAGAGCTTTATACCGCTCTGAAGTGTGTCTTTAGAGCTTTATACCACTCTGAGGTGTGTCTTTAGAGCTTTATACACTCTGAGGTGTGTCTTTAGAGCTTTATACCACTCTGACGTGTGTCTTTAGAGCTTTATACACTCTGAGGTGTGTCTTTAGAGCTTTATACACTCTAAGGTGTGTCTTTAGAGCTTTATACACTCTGAGATGTGTCTTTAGAGCTTTATACACTCTAAGGTGTGTCTTTAGAGCTTTATACACTCTGAGATGTGTCTTTAGAGCTTTATACACTCTGAGGTGTGTCTTTAGAGCTTTATACCACTCTGACGTGTGTCTTTAGAGCTTTATACACTCTGAGGTGTGTCTTTAGAGCTTTATACACTCTAAGGTGTGTCTTTAGAGCTTTATACACTCTGAGATGTGTCTTTAGAGCTTTATACCGCTCTGAAGTGTGTCTTTAGAGCTTTATACCACTCTGAGGTGTGTCTTTAGAGCTTTATACCGCTCTGAAGTGTGTCTTTAGAGCTTTATACCACTCTGAGGTGTGTCTTTAGAGCTTTATACCGCTCTGAAGTGTGTCTTTAGAGCTTTATACCACTCTGAGGTGTGTCTTTAGAGCTTTATACCACTCTGAGGTGTGTCTTTAGAGCTTTATATCACTCTGAGGTGTGTCTTTAGAGCTTTATACCGCTCTGAGGTGTGTCTTTAGAGCTTTATATCACTCTGAGGTGTGTCTTTAGAGCTTTATACCGCTCTGAGGTGTGTCTTTAGAGCTTTATACACTCTGAGGTGTGTCTTTAGAGCTTTATACCACTCTGAGGTGTGTCTTTAGAGCTTTATATCACTCTGAGGTGTGTCTTTAGAGCTTTATACACTCTGAGGTGTGTCTTTAGAGCTTTATACACTCTGAGGTGTGTCTTTAGAGCTTTATACACTCTGAGGTGTGTCTTTAGAGCTATATGCCACTCTGAGGTGTGTCTTTAGAGCTTTATATTACTCTGAGGTGTGTCTTTAGAGCTTTATACACTCTGAGGTGTGTTTTTAGAGCTTTATAACACTCTGAGGTGCGTCTTTAGAGCTTTATATCACTCTGAGGTGCGTCTTTAGATGCTTTATAACACTCTGAGGTGTGTCTTTAGAGCTTTATATCACTCTGAGGTGTGTCTTTAGAGCTTTATACACTCTGAGGTGTGTCTTTAGAGCTTTATACACTCTGAGGTGTGTCTTTAGAGCTTTATACACTCTGAGGTGTGTCTTTAGAGCTTTATAACACTCTGAGGTGTGTCTTTAGAGCTTTATACACTCTGAGGTGTGTCTTTAGAGCTTTATAACTCTGAGGTGTTTCTTTAGAGCTTTATACACTCTGAGGTGTGTCTTTAGAGCTTTAAACACTCTGACGTGTGTCTTAAGAGCTTCATACCACTCTGAGGTGTGTCTTTAGAGCTTTATACACTCTGAGGTGTGTCTTTAGAGCTTTATACACTCTAAGGTGTGTCTTTAGAGCTTTATACACTCTGAGATGTGTCTTTAGAGCTTTATACACTCTGAGGTGTGTCTTTAGAGCTTTATACACTCTGAGGTGTGTCTTTAGAGCTTTATACACTCTGAGGTGTGTCTTTAGAGCTTTATACCACTCTGAGTTGTGTCTTTAGAGCTTTATACCACTCTGAGTTGTGTCTTTAGAGCTTTATACCACTCTGAGGTGTGTCTTTAGAGCTTTATACCACTCTGAGGTGTGTCTTTAGAGCTTTATACACTCTGAGGTGTGTCTTTAGAGCTTTATAATACTCTGAGGTGTGTCTTTAGAGATTTATACCACTCTGAGGTGTGTCTTTAGAGCTTTATACCGCTCTGAGGTGTGTCTTTAGAGCTTTATAAACTCTGAGGTGTGTCTTTAGAGCTTTATACACTCTGAGATGTGTCTTTAGAGCTTTATACACTCTGAGGTGTGTCTTTAGAGCTTTATACACTCTGATGTGTGTCTTTAGAGCTTTATACACTCTGAGGTGTGTCTTTAGAGCTTTATACACTCTGAGGTGTGTCTTTAGAGCTTTATACCACTCTGAGGTGTGTCTTTAGAGCTTTATACACTCTGAGGTGTGTCTTTAGCGCTTTATAACACTCTGAGGTGTGTCTTTAGAGCTTTATACCACTCTGAGGTGTGTCTTTAGAGCTTTATACACTCTGAGGTGTGTCTTTAGAGCTTTATACCACTCTGAGGTGTGTCTTTAGAGCTTTATACACTCTGAGGTGTGTCTTTAGAGCTTTATACACTCTGAGGTGTGTCTTTAGAGCTTTATACACTCTGAGGTGTGTCTTTAGAGCTTTATACACTCTGAGATGTGTCTTTAGAGCTTTATACACTCTGAGGTGTGTCTTTAGAGCTTTATACCGCTCTGAGGTGTGTCTTTAGAGCTTTATACCACTCTGAGGTGTGTCTTTAGAGCTTTATATCACTCTGAGGTGTGTCTTTAGAGCTTTATACCGCTCTGAGGTGTGTCTTTAGAGCTTTATACACTCTGAGGTGTGTCTTTAGAGCTTTATACCTCTCTGAGGTGTGTCTTTAGAGCTTTATATCACTCTGAGGTGTGTCTTTAGAGCTTTATACACTCTGAGGTGTGTCTTTAGAGCTTTATACACTCAGAGGTGTGTCTTTAGAGCTTTATACACTCTGAGGTGTGTCTTTAGAGCTTTATACACTCTGAGGTGTGTCTTTAGAGCTTTATAATACTCTGAGGTGCGTCTTTAGAGCTTTAAACACTCTGAGGTGTGTCTTTAGAGCTTTATACACTCTGAGGTGTGTCTTTAGAGCTTTATAATACTCTGAGGTGTGTCTTTAGAGCTTTATAACACTCTGAGGTGTGTCTTTAGAGCTTTAAACACTCTGAGGTGTGTCTTTAGAGCTTTAAACACGCTGAGGTGTGTCTTTAGAGCTTTATAGACTCTGAGGTGTGTCTTTAGAGCTTTATAACACTCTGAGGTGTGTCTTTAGAGCTTTATACACTCTGAGCTGTGTCTTTAGAGCTTTATGCCACTCTAAGGTGTGTCTTTAGAGCTTTATACACTCTGAGGTGTGTCTTTAGAGCTTTATAACACTCTGAGGTGTGTCTTTAGAGCTTTATAAACTCTGAGGTGTGTCTTTAGAGCTTTATACACTCTGAGGTGTGTCTTTAGCGCTTTATACACTCTGAGGTGTGTCTTTAGAGCTTTATATCACTCTGAGGTGTGTCTTTAGAGCTTTATACACTCTGAGGTGTGTTTTTAGAGCTTTATACCACTCTGAGGTGTGTCTTTAGAGCTTTATATCACTCTGAGGTGTGTCTTTAGAGCTTTATAATACTCTGAGGTGTGTCTTTAGAGCTTTATACACTCTGAGGTGTGTCTTTAGAGCTTTATACAACTCTGAGCTGTGTCTTTAGAGCTTTATGCCACTCTAAGGTGTGTCTTTAGAGCTTCATACACTCTGAGGTGTGTCTTTAGAGCTTTATAACACTCTGAGGTGTGTCTTTAGAGCTTTATACACTCTCAGGTGTGTCTTTAGAGCTTTATACACTCTGAGATGTGTCTTTAGAGCTTTAAAACAATCTGAGGTGTGTCTTTAGAGCTTTATACACTCTGAGGTGTGTCTTTAGAGCTTTATACACTCTGAGGTGTGTCTTTAGAGCTTTATAACACTCTGAGGTGTGTCTTTAGATTTTTATACCACTCTGAGGTGTGTCTTTAGAGCTTTATATCACTCTGAGGTGTGTCTTTAGAGCTTTATACACTCTGAGGTGTGTCTTTAGAGCTTTATACACTCTGAGGTGTGTATTTAGAGCTTTAAACACACTGAGGTGTGTCTTTAGAGCTTTATACACTCTGAGGTGTGTCTTTAGAGCTTTATAACACTCTGAGGTGTGTCTTTAGAGCTTTATACCACTCTGAGGTGTGTCTTTAGAGCTTTATACACTCTGAGGTGTGTCTTTAGAGCTTTATACACTCTGAGGTGTGTATTTAGAGCTTTATACCACTCTGAGGTGTGTCTTTAGAGCTTTATAACACTCTGAGGTGTGTCTTTAGAGCTTTATAAACTCTGAAGTGTGTCTTTAGAGCTTTATACACTCTGAGATGTGTCTTTAGAGCTTTATACACTCTGTTGTGTGTCTTTAGAGCTTTATACACTCTGAGGTGTGTCTTTAGAGCTTTATACCACTCTGAGGTGTGTCTTTAGAGCTTTATACACTCTGAGGTTCGTCGTTAGAGCTTTATATACTCTGAGGTGTGTCTTTAGAGCTTTATATCGCTCTGAGGTGTGTCTTTAGAGCTTTATACACTCTGAGGTGTATCTTTAGAGCTTTATACACTCTGAGGTGTGTCTTTAGAGCTTTATACACTGAAGTGTGTCTTTAGAGCTTTATAACACTCTGAGGTGTGTCTTTAGAGATTTTTACACTCTGAGGTGTGTCTTTAGAGCTTTATGCCACTCTGAGGTGTGTCTTTAGAGCTTTATACACTCTGAGGTGTGTCTTTAGAGCTTTATACACTCTGAGGTGTGTCTTTAGAGCTTTGTACCGCTCTGAGGTGTGTCTTTAGAGCTTTATACCACTCTGAGTTGTGTCTTTAGAGCTTTATACACTCTGAGGTGTGTCTTTAGAGCTTTATGCCACTCTGAGGTGTGTCTTTAGAGCTTTATACACTCTGAGGTGTGTCTTTAGAGCTTTATACACTCTGAGGTGTGTCTTTAGAGCTTTATGCCACTCTGAGGTGTGTCTTTAGAGCTTTATAAACTCTGAGGTGTGTCTTTAGAGCTTTATACACTCTGAGGTGTGTCTTTAGAGCTTTATGCCACTCTGAGGTGTGTCTTTAGAGCTTTATATCACTCTGAGGTGTGTCTTTAGAGCTTTATACACTCTGAGGTGTGTCTTTAGAGCTTTATACACTCTGAGGTGTGTCTTTAGAGCTTTATAACACTCTGAGGTGCGTCTTTAGATGCTTTATAACACTCTGAGGTGTGTCTTTAGAGCTTTATACACTCTGAGGTGTGTCTTTAGAGCTTTATACACTCTGAGGTGTGTCTTTAGAGCTTTATATCACTCTGAGGTGTGTCTTTAGAGCTTTATGCCACTCTGAGGTGTGTCTTTAGAGCTTTATACACTCTGAGGTGTGTCTTTAGAGCTTTATACACTCTGAGGTGTGTATTTAGAGCTTTAAACACTCTGAGGTGTGTCTTTAGAGCTTTATACACTCTGAGGTGTGTCTTTAGAGCTTTATACCGCTCTGAGGTGTGTCTTTAGAGCTTTATACACTCTAAGGTGTGTCTTTAGAGCTTTATACACTCTGAGGTGTGTCTTTAGAGCTTTATACACTCTGAGGTGTGTCTTTAGAGCTTTATACACTCTGAGGTGTGTCTTTAGAGCTTTATACACTGAAGTGTTTCTTTAGAGCTTTATAACACTCTGAGGTGTGTCTTTAGAGATTTTTACACTCTGAGGTGTGTCTTTAGAGCTTTATACACTCTGAGGTGTGTCTTTAGAGCTTTATACACTCTGAGGTGTGTCTTTAGAGCTTTGTACCGCTCTGAGGTGTGTCTTTAGAGCTTTATACACTCTGAGGTGTGTCTTTAGAGCTTTATACCGCTCTGAGGTGTGTCTTTAGAGCTTTATACCACTCTGAGTTGTGTCTTTAGAGCTTTATACACTCTGAGGTGTGTCTTTAGAGCTTTATACACTCTGAGGTGTGTCTTTAGAGCTTTATGCCACTCTGAGGTGTGTCTTTAGAGCGTTATATCACTCTGAGGTGTGTCTTTAGAGCTTTATACACTCTGAGGTGTGTCTTTAGAGCTTTATACACTCTGAGGTGTGTCTTTAGAGCTTTATGCCACTCTGAGGTGTGTCTTTAGAGCTTTATACACTCTGAGGTGTGTCTTTAGAGCTTTATATCACTCTGAGGTGTGTCTTTAGAGCTTTATACACTCTGAGGTGTGTCTTTAGAGCTTTATGCCACTCTGAGGTTTGTCTTTAGAGCTTTATAACACTCTGAGGTGCGTCTTTAGATGCTTTATAACACTCTGAGGTGTGTCTTTAGAGCTTTATACACTCTGAGGTGTGTCTTTAGAGCTTTATACACTCTGAGGTGTGTCTTTAGAGCTTTATATCACTCTGAGGTGTGTCTTTAGAGCTTTATACACTCTGAGGTGTCTTTAGAGCTTTATATCACTCTGAGGTGTGTCTTTAGAGCTTTATACACTCTGAGGTGTCTTTAGAGCTTTATGCCACTCTGAGGTGTGTCTTTAGAGCTTTATGCCACTCTGAGGTGTGTCTTTAGAGCTTTATACACTCTGAGGTGTGTATTTAGAGCTTTAAACACTCTGAGGTGTGTCTTTAGAGCTTTATACACTCTGAGGTGTGTCTTTAGAGCTTTATAACACTCTGAGGTGTGTCTTTAGAGCTTTATACCAATCTGAGGTGTGTCTTTAGAGCTTTATACACTCTGAGGTGTGTCTTTAGAGCTTTATACACTCTGAGGTGTGTATTTAGAGCTTTATACCACTCTGAGGTGTGTCTTTAGAGCTTTATAACACTCTGAGGTGTGTCTTTAGAGCTTTATAACACTCTAAGGTGTGTCTTTAGAGCTTTATACACTCTGAGGTGTGTCTTTAGAGCTTTATACCGCTCTGAGGTGTGTCTTTAGAGCTTTATACACTCTGAGGTGTGTCTTTAGAGCTTTATACACTCTGAGGTGTGTCTTTAGAGCTTTATAACACTCTGAGGTGTGTCTTTAGAGCTTTATACACTCTGAGGTGTGTATTTAGAGCTTTAAACACTCTGAGGTGTGTCTTTAGAGCTTTATACACTCTGAGGTGTGTCTTTAGAGCTTTATAACACTCTGAGGTGTGTCTTTAGAGCTTTATACCAATCTGAGGTGTGTCTTTAGAGCTTTATACACTCTGAGGTGTGTATTTAGAGCTTTATACCACTCTGAGGTGTGTCTTTAGAGCTTTATAACACTCTGAGGTGTGTCTTTAGAGCTTTATAACACTCTGAGGTGTGTCTTTAGAGCTTTATAACACTCTAAGGTGTGTCTTTAGAGCTTTATACACTCTGAGGTGTGTCTTTAGAGCTTTATACCGCTCTGAGGTGTGTCTTTAGAGCTTTATACACTCTGAGGTGTGTCTTTAGAGCTTTATACACTCTGAGGTGTGTCTTTAGAGCTTTATAACACTCTGAGGTGTGTCTTTAGAGCTTTATACCACTCTGAGGTGTGTCTTTAGAGCTTTATAACACCCTGAGGTGTGTCTTTAGAGCTTAATACCACTCTGAGGTGTGTCTTTAGAGCTTTATACCGCTCTAAGGTGTGTCTTTAGAGCTTTATACACTCTGAGGTGTGTCTTTAGAGCTTTATACCGCTCTGAGGTGTGTCTTTAGAGCTTTATACACTCTGAGGTGTGTCTTTAGAGCTTTATATCACTCTGAGGTGTGTCTTTAGAGCTTTATGCCACTCTGAGGTGTGTCTTTAGAGCTTTATACACTCTGAGGTGTGTCTTTAGAGCTTTATATCACTCTGAGGTGTGTCTTTAGAGCTTTATGCCACTCTGAGGTGTGTCTTTAGAGCTTTATAACACTCTGAGGTGTGTCTTTAGAGCTTTATACACTCTGAGGTGTGTCTTTAGAGCTTTATATCACTCTGAGGTGTGTCTTTAGAGCTTTATACACTCTGAGGTGTGTATTTAGAGCTTTATAACACTCTGAGGTGCGTCTTTAGAGCTTTATATCACTCTGAGGTGCGTCTTTAAATGCTTTATAACACTCTGAGGTGTGTCTTTAGAGCTTTATTCACTCTGAGGTGTGTCTTTAGAGCTTTATATCACTCTGAGATGTGTCTTTAGAGCTTCATACACTCTGAGGTGTGTCTTTAGAGCTTTATATCACTCTGAGGTGTGTCTTTAGAGCTTTATACCGCTCTGAGGTGTGTCTTTAGAGCTTTATACACTCTGAGGTGTGTCTTTAGAGCTTTATACACTCTGAGGTGTGTCTTTAGAGCTTTATACACTCTGAGGTGTGTCTTTAGAGCTTTATACCGCTCTGAGGTGTGTCTTTAGAGCTTTATACACTCTGAGGTGTGCCTTTAGAGCTTTATACACTCTAAGGTGTGTCTTTAGAGCTTTATACACTCTGAGGTGTGTCTTTAGAGCTTTATAACACTCTGAGGTGTGTCTTTAGAGATTTTTACACTCTGAGGTGTGTCTTTAGAGCTTTATGCCACTCTGAGGTGTGTCTTTAGAGCTTTATACACTCTGAGGTGTGTCTTTAGAGCTTTATACACTCTGAGGTGTGTCTTTAGAGCTTTGTACCGCTCTGAGGTGTGTCTTTAGAGCTTTATACCACTCTGAGTTGTGTCTTTAGAGCTTTATACACTCTGAGGTGTGTCTTTAGAGCTTTATGCCACTCTGAGGTGTGTCTTTAGAGCTTTATACACTCTGAGGTGTGTCTTTAGAGCTTTATACACTCTGAGGTGTGTCTTTAGAGCTTTATGCCACTCTGAGGTGTGTCTTTAGAGCTTTATAAACTCTGAGGTGTGTCTTTAGAGCTTTATACACTCTGAGGTGTGTCTTTAGAGCTTTATGCCACTCTGAGGTGTGTCTTTAGAGCTTTATATCACTCTGAGGTGTGTCTTTAGAGCTTTATACACTCTGAGGTGTGTCTTTAGAGCTTTATACACTCTGAGGTGTGTCTTTAGAGCTTTATAACACTCTGAGGTGCGTCTTTAGATGCTTTATAACACTCTGAGGTGTGTCTTTAGAGCTTTATACACTCTGAGGTGTGTCTTTAGAGCTTTATACACTCTGAGGTGTGTCTTTAGAGCTTTATATCACTCTGAGGTGTGTCTTTAGAGCTTTATGCCACTCTGAGGTGTGTCTTTAGAGCTTTATACACTCTGAGGTGTGTCTTTAGAGCTTTATACACTCTGAGGTGTGTATTTAGAGCTTTAAACACTCTGAGGTGTGTCTTTAGAGCTTTATACACTCTGAGGTGTGTCTTTAGAGCTTTATACCGCTCTGAGGTGTGTCTTTAGAGCTTTATACACTCTAAGGTGTGTCTTTAGAGCTTTATACACTCTGAGGTGTGTCTTTAGAGCTTTATACACTCTGAGGTGTGTCTTTAGAGCTTTATACACTCTGAGGTGTGTCTTTAGAGCTTTATACACTGAAGTGTTTCTTTAGAGCTTTATAACACTCTGAGGTGTGTCTTTAGAGATTTTTACACTCTGAGGTGTGTCTTTAGAGCTTTATACACTCTGAGGTGTGTCTTTAGAGCTTTATACACTCTGAGGTGTGTCTTTAGAGCTTTGTACCGCTCTGAGGTGTGTCTTTAGAGCTTTATACACTCTGAGGTGTGTCTTTAGAGCTTTATACCGCTCTGAGGTGTGTCTTTAGAGCTTTATACCACTCTGAGTTGTGTCTTTAGAGCTTTATACACTCTGAGGTGTGTCTTTAGAGCTTTATACACTCTGAGGTGTGTCTTTAGAGCTTTATGCCACTCTGAGGTGTGTCTTTAGAGCGTTATATCACTCTGAGGTGTGTCTTTAGAGCTTTATACACTCTGAGGTGTGTCTTTAGAGCTTTATACACTCTGAGGTGTGTCTTTAGAGCTTTATGCCACTCTGAGGTGTGTCTTTAGAGCTTTATACACTCTGAGGTGTGTCTTTAGAGCTTTATACACTCTGAGGTGTGTCTTTAGAGCTTTATATCACTCTGAGGTGTGTCTTTAGAGCTTTATACACTCTGAGGTGTGTCTTTAGAGCTTTATGCCACTCTGAGGTGTGTCTTTAGAGCTTTATAACACTCTGAGGTGCGTCTTTAGATGCTTTATAACACTCTGAGGTGTGTCTTTAGAGCTTTATACACTCTGAGGTGTGTCTTTAGAGCTTTATACACTCTGAGGTGTGTCTTTAGAGCTTTATATCACTCTGAGGTGTGTCTTTAGAGCTTTATACACTCTGAGGTGTCTTTAGAGCTTTATATCACTCTGAGGTGTGTCTTTAGAGCTTTATACACTCTGAGGTGTCTTTAGAGCTTTATGCCACTCTGAGGTGTGTCTTTAGAGCTTTATGCCACTCTGAGGTGTGTCTTTAGAGCTTTATACACTCTGAGGTGTGTATTTAGAGCTTTAAACACTCTGAGGTGTGTCTTTAGAGCTTTATACACTCTGAGGTGTGTCTTTAGAGCTTTATAACACTCTGAGGTGTGTCTTTAGAGCTTTATACCAATCTGAGGTGTGTCTTTAGAGCTTTATACACTCTGAGGTGTGTCTTTAGAGCTTTATACACTCTGAGGTGTGTATTTAGAGCTTTATACCACTCTGAGGTGTGTCTTTAGAGCTTTATAACACTCTGAGGTGTGTCTTTAGAGCTTTATAACACTCTGAGGTGTGTCTTTAGAGCTTTATAACACTCTAAGGTGTGTCTTTAGAGCTTTATACACTCTGAGGTGTGTCTTTAGAGCTTTATACACTCTGAGGTGTGTCTTTAGAGCTTTATACACTCTGAGGTGTGTCTTTAGAGCTTTATAACACTCTGAGGTGTGTCTTTAGAGCTTTATACACTCTGAGGTGTGTATTTAGAGCTTTAAACACTCTGAGGTGTGTCTTTAGAGCTTTATACACTCTGAGGTGTGTCTTTAGAGCTTTATAACACTCTGAGGTGTGTCTTTAGAGCTTTATACCAATCTGAGGTGTGTCTTTAGAGCTTTATACACTCTGAGGTGTGTATTTAGAGCTTTATACCACTCTGAGGTGTGTCTTTAGAGCTTTATAACACTCTGAGGTGTGTCTTTAGAGCTTTATAACACTCTGAGGTGTGTCTTTAGAGCTTTATAACACTCTAAGGTGTGTCTTTAGAGCTTTATACACTCTGAGGTGTGTCTTTAGAGCTTTATACCGCTCTGAGGTGTGTCTTTAGAGCTTTATACACTCTGAGGTGTGTCTTTAGAGCTTTATACACTCTGAGGTGTGTCTTTAGAGCTTTATAACACTCTGAGGTGTGTCTTTAGAGCTTTATACCACTCTGAGGTGTGTCTTTAGAGCTTTATAACACCCTGAGGTGTGTCTTTAGAGCTTTATACCACTCTGAGGTGTGTCTTTAGAGCTTTATACCGCTCTAAGGTGTGTCTTTAGAGCTTTATACACTCTGAGGTGTGTCTTTAGAGCTTTATACCGCTCTGAGGTGTGTCTTTAGAGCTTTATACACTCTGAGGTGTGTCTTTAGAGCTTTATATCACTCTGAGGTGTGTCTTTAGAGCTTTATGCCACTCTGAGGTGTGTCTTTAGAGCTTTATACACTCTGAGGTGTGTCTTTAGAGCTTTATATCACTCTGAGGTGTGTCTTTAGAGCTTTATGCCACTCTGAGGTGTGTCTTTAGAGCTTTATAACACTCTGAGGTGTGTCTTTAGAGCTTTATACACTCTGAGGTGTGTCTTTAGAGCTTTATATCACTCTGAGGTGTGTCTTTAGAGCTTTATACACTCTGAGGTGTGTATTTAGAGCTTTATAACACTCTGAGGTGCGTCTTTAGAGCTTTATATCACTCTGAGGTGCGTCTTTAAATGCTTTATAACACTCTGAGGTGTGTCTTTAGAGCTTTATTCACTCTGAGGTGTGTCTTTAGAGCTTTATATCACTCTGAGATGTGTCTTTAGAGCTTCATACACTCTGAGGTGTGTCTTTAGAGCTTTATATCACTCTGAGGTGTGTCTTTAGAGCTTTATACCGCTCTGAGGTGTGTCTTTAGAGCTTTATACACTCTGAGGTGTGTCTTTAGAGCTTTATACACTCTGAGGTGTGTCTTTAGAGCTTTATACACTCTGAGGTGTGTCTTTAGAGCTTTATACCGCTCTGAGGTGTGTCTTTAGAGCTTTATACACTCTGAGGTGTGCCTTTAGAGCTTTATACACTCTAAGGTGTGTCTTTAGAGCTTTATACACTCTGAGGTGTGTCTTTAGAGCTTTATAACACTCTGCGGTGTGTCTTTAGAGCTTTATACACTCTCAGGTGTGTCTTTAGAGCTTTATACACTCTGAGGTGTGTCTTTAGAGCTTTATAACACTCTGAGGTGTGTCTTTAGAGCTTTATACACTCTCAGGTGTGTCTTTAGAGCTTTATACACTCTGAGATGTGTCTTTAGAGCTTTAAAACAATCTGAGGTGTGTCTTTAGAGCTTTATACACTCTGAGGTGTGTCTTTAGAGCTTTATACACTCTGAGGTGTGTCTTTAGAGCTTTATAACACTCTGAGGTGTGTCTTTAGAGCTTTATACCACTCTGAGGTGTGTCTTTAGAGCTTTATAACACTCTGAGGTGTGTCTTTAGAGCTTTATACACTCTGAGGTGTGTCTTTAGAGCTTTATACACTCTGAGGTGTGTCTTTAGAGCTTTATACACTCTGAGGTGTGTCTTTAGAGCTTTATACACTCTGAGGTGTGTCTTTAGAGCTTTATACACTCTGAGATGTGTCTTTAGAGCTTTATACACTCTGAGGTGTGTCTTTAGAGCTTTATACCGCTCTGAGGTGTGTCTTTAGAGCTTTATACCACTCTGAGGTGTGTCTTTAGAGCTTTATATCACTCTGAGGTGTGTCTTTAGAGCTTTATTTCGCTCTGAGGTGTGTCTTTAGAGCTTTATACACTCTGAGGTGTGTCTTTAGAGCTTTATACCACTCTGAGGTGTGTCTTTAGAGCTTTATATCACTCTGAGGTGTGTCTTTAGAGCTTTATACACTCTGAGGTGTGTCTTTAGAGCTTTATACACTCTGAGGTGTGTCTTTAGAGCTTTATGCCACTCTGAGGTGTGTCTTTAGAGCTTTACACACTCTGAGGTGTGTCTTTAGAGCTTTATAATACTCTGAGGTGCGTCTTTAGAGCTTTAAACACTCTGAGGTGTGTCTTTAGAGCTTTATACACTCTGAGGTGTGTCTTTAGAGCTTTATAATACTCTGAGGTGTGTCTTTAGAGCTTTATAACACTCTGAGGTGTGTCTTTAGAGCTTTAAACACTCTGAGGTGTGTCTTTAGAGCTTTAAACACGCTGAGGTGTGTCTTTAGAGCTTTATAGACTCTGAGGTGTGTCTTTAGAGCTTTATAACACTCTGAGGTGTGTCTTTAGAGCTTTATACACTCTGAGCTGTGTCTTTAGAGCTTTATGCCACTCTAAGGTGTGTCTTTAGAGCTTTATACACTCTGAGGTGTGTCTTTAGAGCTTTATAACACTCTGAGGTGTGTCTTTAGAGCTTTATAAACTCTGAGGTGTGTCTTTAGAGCTTTATACACTCTGAGGTGTGTCTTTAGCGCTTTATACACTCTGAGGTGTGTCTTTAGAGCTTTATATCACTCTGAGGTGTGTCTTTAGAGCTTTATACACTCTGAGGTGTGTTTTTAGAGCTTTATACCACTCTGAGGTGTGTCTTTAGAGCTTTATATCACTCTGAGGTGTGTCTTTAGAGCTTTATAATACTCTGAGGTGTGTCTTTAGAGCTTTATACACTCTGAGGTGTGTCTTTAGAGCTTTATACAACTCTGAGCTGTGTCTTTAGAGCTTTATGCCACTCTAAGGTGTGTCTTTAGAGCTTCATACACTCTGAGGTGTGTCTTTAGAGCTTTATAACACTCTGAGGTGTGTCTTTAGAGCTTTATACACTCTCAGGTGTGTCTTTAGAGCTTTATACACTCTGAGATGTGTCTTTAGAGCTTTAAAACAATCTGAGGTGTGTCTTTAGAGGTTTATACACTCTGAGGTGTGTCTTTAGAGCTTTATACACTCTGAGGTGTGTCTTTAGAGCTTTATAACACTCTGAGGTGTGTCTTTAGATTTTTATACCACTCTGAGGTGTGTCTTTAGAGCTTTATATCACTCTGAGGTGTGTCTTTAGAGCTTTATACACTCTGAGGTGTGTCTTTAGAGCTTTATACACTCTGAGGTGTGTATTTAGAGCTTTAAACACACTGAGGTGTGTCTTTAGAGCTTTATACACTCTGAGGTGTGTCTTTAGAGCTTTATAACACTCTGAGGTGTGTCTTTAGAGCTTTATACCACTCTGAGGTGTGTCTTTAGAGCTTTATACACTCTGAGGTGTGTCTTTAGAGCTTTATACACTCTGAGGTGTGTATTTAGAGCTTTATACCACTCTGAGGTGTGTCTTTAGAGCTTTATACGCTCTGAGGTGTGTCTTTAGAGCTTTATAAACTCTGAGGTGTGTCTTTAGAGCTTTATAAACTCTGAAGTGTGTCTTTAGAGCTTTATACACTCTGAGATGTGTCTTTAGAGCTTTATGCCACTCTGAGGTGTGTCTTTAGAGCTTTATATCACTCTGAGGTGTGTCTTTAGAGCTTTATACACTCTGAGGTGTGTCTTTAGAGCTTTATATCGCTCTGAGGTGTGTCTTTAGAGCTTTATACACTCTGAGGTGTGTCTTTAGAGCTTTATACACTCTAAGGTGTGTCTTTAGAGCTTTATACACTCTGAGGTGTGTCTTTAGAGCTTTATACACTCTGAGGTGTGTCTTTAGATTTTTATACCACTCTGAGGTGTGTCTTTAGAGCTTTATACACTCTGAGGTGTGTCTTTAGAGCTTTATACACTCTGAGGTGTGTCTTTAGAGCTTTATAACACTCTGAGGTGTGTCTTTAGAGCTTTATACACTCTGAGGTGTGTATTTAGAGCTTTAAACACTCTGAGGTGTGTCTTTAGAGCTTTATACACTCTGAGGTGTGTCTTTAGAGCTTTATAACACTCTGAGGTGTGTCTTTAGAGCTTTATACCAATCTGAGGTGTGTCTTTAGAGCTTTATACACTCTGAGGTGTGTATTTAGAGCTTTATACCACTCTGAGGTGTGTCTTTAGAGCTTTATAACACTCTGAGGTGTGTCTTTAGAGCTTTATAACACTCTGAGGTGTGTCTTTAGAGCTTTATAACACTCTAAGGTGTGTCTTTAGAGCTTTATACACTCTGAGGTGTGTCTTTAGAGCTTTATACCGCTCTGAGGTGTGTCTTTAGAGCTTTATACACTCTGAGGTGTGTCTTTAGAGCTTTATACACTCTGAGGTGTGTCTTTAGAGCTTTATAACACTCTGAGGTGTGTCTTTAGAGCTTTATACCACTCTGAGGTGTGTCTTTAGAGCTTTATAACACCCTGAGGTGTGTCTTTAGAGCTTTATACCACTCTGAGGTGTGTCTTTAGAGCTTTATACCGCTCTAAGGTGTGTCTTTAGAGCTTTATACACTCTGAGGTGTGTCTTTAGAGCTTTATACCGCTCTGAGGTGTGTCTTTAGAGCTTTATACACTCTGAGGTGTGTCTTTAGAGCTTTATATCACTCTGAGGTGTGTCTTTAGAGCTTTATGCCACTCTGAGGTGTGTCTTTAGAGCTTTATACACTCTGAGGTGTGTCTTTAGAGCTTTATATCACTCTGAGGTGTGTCTTTAGAGCTTTATGCCACTCTGAGGTGTGTCTTTAGAGCTTTATAACACTCTGAGGTGTGTCTTTAGAGCTTTATACACTCTGAGGTGTGTCTTTAGAGCTTTATATAACTCTGAGGTGTGTCTTTAGAGCTTTATACACTCTGAGGTGTGTCTTTAGAGCTTTATACACTCTGAGGTGTGTATTTAGAGCTTTATAACACTCTGAGGTGCGTCTTTAGAGCTTTATACACTCTGAGGTGTGTCTTTAGAGCTTTATTCACTCTGAGGTGTGTCTTTAGAGCTTTATACACTCTGAGGTGTGTATTTAGAGCTTTATAACACTCTGAGGTGCGTCTTTAGAGCTTTATACACTCTGAGGTGTGTCTTTAGAGCTTTATACCACTCTGAGGTGCGTCTTTAAATGCTTTATAACACTCTGAGGTGTGTCTTTAGAGCTTTATTCACTCTGAGGTGTGTCTTTAGAGCTTTATATCACTCTGAGATGTGTCTTTAGAGCTTCATACACTCTGAGGTGTGTCTTTAGAGCTTTATATCACTCTGAGGTGTGTCTTTAGAGCTTTATACCGCTCTGAGGTGTGTCTTTAGAGCTTTATACACTCTGAGGTGTGTCTTTAGAGCTTTATACACTCTGAGGTGTGTCTTTAGAGCTTTATACACTCTGAGGTGTGTCTTTAGAGCTTTATACCGCTCTGAGGTGTGTCTTTAGAGCTTTATACACTCTGAGGTGTGCCTTTAGAGCTTTATACACTCTAAGGTGTGTCTTTAGAGCTTTATACACTCTGAGGTGTGTCTTTAGAGCTTTATAACACTCTGCGGTGTGTCTTTAGAGCTTTATACACTCTCAGGTGTGTCTTTAGAGCTTTATACACTCTGAGGTGTGTCTTTAGAGCTTTATAACACTCTGAGGTGTGTCTTTAGAGCTTTATACACTCTCAGGTGTGTCTTTAGAGCTTTATACACTCTGAGATGTGTCTTTAGAGCTTTAAAACAATCTGAGGTGTGTCTTTAGAGCTTTATACACTCTGAGGTGTGTCTTTAGAGCTTTATACACTCTGAGGTGTGTCTTTAGAGCTTTATAACACTCTGAGGTGTGTCTTTAGAGCTTTATACCACTCTGAGGTGTGTCTTTAGAGCTTTATAACACTCTAAGGTGTGTCTTTAGAGCTTTATACACTCTGAGGTGTGTCTTTAGAGCTTTATACCGCTCTGAGGTGTGTCTTTAGAGCTTTATACACTCTGAGGTGTGTCTTTAGAGCTTTATACACTCTGAGGTGTGTCTTTAGAGCTTTATAACACTCTGAGGTGTGTCTTTAGAGCTTTATACACTCTGAGGTGTGTCTTTAGAGCTTTATACCGCTCTGAGGTGTGTCTTTAGAGCTTTATACACTCTGAGGTGTGTCTTTAGAGCTTTATACACTCTGAGGTGTGTCTTTAGAGCTTTATACACTCTAAGGTGTGTCTTTAGAGCTTTATACACTCTGAGATGTGTCTTTAGAGCTTTATACACTCTGAGGTGTGTCTTTAGAGCTTTATACACTCTGAGGTGTGTCTTTAGAGCTTTATAACATTCTGAGGTGTGTCTTTAGAGCTTTATACCACTCTGAGGTGTGTCTTTAGAGCTTTATACACTCTGAGGTGTGTCTTTAGAGCTTTATACCACTCTGAGTTGTGTCTTTAGAGCTTTATACCACTCTGAGTTGTGTCTTTAGAGCTTTATACCACTCTGAGGTGTGTCTTTAGAGCTTTATACCACTCTGAGGTGTGTCTTTAGAGCTTTATACACTCTGAGGTGTGTCTTTAGAGCTTTATACCACTCTGAGGTGTGTCTTTAGAGATTTATACCACTCTGAGGTGTGTCTTTAGAGCTTTATACCGCTCTGAGGTGTGTCTTTAGAGCTTTATAAACTCTGAGGTGTGTCTTTAGAGCTTTATACACTCTGAGATGTGTCTTTAGAGCTTTATACACTCTGAGGTGTGTCTTTAGAGCTTTATACACTCTGATGTGTGTCTTTAGAGCTTTATACACTCTGAGGTGTGTCTTTAGAGCTTTATACACTCTGAGGTGTGTCTTTAGAGCTTTATACCACTCTGAGGTGTGTCTTTAGAGCTTTATACACTCTGAGGTGTGTCTTTAGCGCTTTATAACACTCTGAGGTGTGTCTTTAGAGCTTTATAACACTCTAAGGTGTGTCTTTAGAGCTTTATACACTCTGAGGTGTGTCTTTAGAGCTTTATACCGCTCTGAGGTGTGTCTTTAGAGCTTTATACACTCTGAGGTGTGTCTTTAGAGCTTTATACACTCTGAGGTGTGTCTTTAGAGCTTTATAACACTCTGAGGTGTGTCTTTAGAGCTTTATACACTCTGAGGTGTGTATTTAGAGCTTTAAACACTCTGAGGTGTGTCTTTAGAGCTTTATACACTCTGAGGTGTGTCTTTAGAGCTTTATAACACTCTGAGGTGTGTCTTTAGAGCTTTATACCAATCTGAGGTGTGTCTTTAGAGCTTTATACACTCTGAGGTGTGTATTTAGAGCTTTATACCACTCTGAGGTGTGTCTTTAGAGCTTTATAACACTCTGAGGTGTGTCTTTAGAGCTTTATAACACTCTAAGGTGTGTCTTTAGAGCTTTATACACTCTGAGGTGTGTCTTTAGAGCTTTATACCGCTCTGAGGTGTGTCTTTAGAGCTTTATACACTCTGAGGTGTGTCTTTAGACTTTTATACACTCTGAGGTGTGTCTTTAGAGCTTTATAACACTCTGAGGTGTGTCTTTAGAGCTTTATACCACTCTGAGGTGTGTCTTTAGAGCTTTATAACACCCTGAGGTGTGTCTTTAGAGCTTTATACCACTCTGAGGTGTGTCTTTAGAGCTTTATACCGCTCTAAGGTGTGTCTTTAGAGCTTTATACACTCTGAGGTGTGTCTTTAGAGCTTTATACCGCTCTGAGGTGTGTCTTTAGAGCTTTATACACTCTGAGGTGTGTCTTTAGAGCTTTATATCACTCTGAGGTGTGTCTTTAGAGCTTTATGCCACTCTGAGGTGTGTCTTTAGAGCTTTATACACTCTGAGGTGTGTCTTTAGAGCTTTATATCACTCTGAGGTGTGTCTTTAGAGCTTTATGCCACTCTGAGGTGTGTCTTTAGAGCTTTATAACACTCTGAGGTGTGTCTTTAGAGCTTTATACACTCTGAGGTGTGTCTTTAGAGCTTTATATCACTCTGAGGTGTGTCTTTAGAGCTTTATACACTCTGAGGTGTGTCTTTAGAGCTTTATACACTCTGAGGTGTGTATTTAGAGCTTTATAACACTCTGAGGTGCGTCTTTAGAGCTTTATATCACTCTGAGGTGCGTCTTTAAATGCTTTATAACACTCTGAGGTGTGTCTTTAGAGCTTTATTCACTCTGAGGTGTGTCTTTAGAGCTTTATATCACTCTGAGATGTGTCTTTAGAGCTTCATACACTCTGAGGTGTGTCTTTAGAGCTTTATATCACTCTGAGGTGTGTCTTTAGAGCTTTATACCGCTCTGAGGTGTGTCTTTAGAGCTTTATACACTCTGAGGTGTGTCTTTAGAGCTTTATACACTCTGAGGTGTGTCTTTAGAGCTTTATACACTCTGAGGTGTGTCTTTAGAGCTTTATACCGCTCTGAGGTGTGTCTTTAGAGCTTTATACACTCTGAGGTGTGCCTTTAGAGCTTTATACACTCTAAGGTGTGTCTTTAGAGCTTTATACACTCTGAGGTGTGTCTTTAGAGCTTTATAACACTCTGCGGTGTGTCTTTAGAGCTTTATACACTCTCAGGTGTGTCTTTAGAGCTTTATACACTCTGAGGTGTGTCTTTAGAGCTTTATAACACTCTGAGGTGTGTCTTTAGAGCTTTATACACTCTCAGGTGTGTCTTTAGAGCTTTATACACTCTGAGATGTGTCTTTAGAGCTTTAAAACAATCTGAGGTGTGTCTTTAGAGCTTTATACACTCTGAGGTGTGTCTTTAGAGCTTTATAACACTCTGAGGTGCGTCTTTAGAGCTTTATAATACTCTGAGGTGTGTCTTTAGAGCTTTATAACACTCTAAGGTGTGTCTTTAGAGCTTTATACACTCTGAGGTGTGTCTTTAGAGCTTTATACCGCTCTGAGGTGTGTCTTTAGAGCTTTATACACTCTGAGGTGTGTCTTTAGAGCTTTATACACTCTGAGGTGTGTCTTTAGAGCTTTATAACACTCTGAGGTGTGTCTTTAGAGCTTTATACACTCTGAGGTGTGTCTTTAGAGCTTTATACCGCTCTGAGGTGTGTCTTTAGAGCTTTATACACTCTGAGGTGTGTCTTTAGAGCTTTATACACTCTAAGGTGTGTCTTTAGAGCTTTATACCGCTCTGAGGTGTGTCTTTAGAGCTTTATACACTCTGAGGTGTGTCTTTAGAGCTTTATACACTCTAAGGTGTGTCTTTAGAGCTTTATACACTCTGAGATGTGTCTTTAGAGCTTTATACACTCTGAGGTGTGTCTTTAGAGCTTTATACACTCTGAGGTGTGTCTTTAGAGCTTTATAACATTCTGAGGTGTGTCTTTAGAGCTTTATACCACTCTGAGGTGTGTCTTTAGAGCTTTATACACTCTGAGGTGTGTCTTTAGAGCTTTATACCACTCTGAGTTGTGTCTTTAGAGCTTTATACCACTCTGAGTTGTGTCTTTAGAGCTTTATACCACTCTGAGGTGTGTCTTTAGAGCTTTATACCACTCTGAGGTGTGTCTTTAGAGCTTTATACACTCTGAGGTGTGTCTTTAGAGATTTATACCACTCTGAGGTGTGTCTTTAGAGCTTTATACCGCTCTGAGGTGTGTCTTTAGAGCTTTATAAACTCTGAGGTGTGTCTTTAGAGCTTTATACACTCTGAGATGTGTCTTTAGAGCTTTATACACTCTGAGGTGTGTCTTTAGAGCTTTATACACTCTGATGTGTGTCTTTAGAGCTTTATACACTCTGAGGTGTGTCTTTAGAGCTTTATACACTCTGAGGTGTGTCTTTAGAGCTTTATACCACTCTGAGGTGTGTCTTTAGAGCTTTATACACTCTGAGGTGTGTCTTTAGCGCTTTATAACACTCTGAGGTGTGTCTTTAGAGCTTTATACCACTCTGAGGTGTGTCTTTAGAGCTTTATACACTCTGAGGTGTGTCTTTAGAGCTTTATACCACTCTGAGGTGTGTCTTTAGAGCTTTATACACTCTGAGGTGTGTCTTTAGAGCTTTATACACTCTGAGGTGTGTCTTTAGAGCTTTATACACTCTGAGATGTGTCTTTAGAGCTTTATACACTCTGAGGTGTGTCTTTAGAGCTTTATACCGCTCTGAGGTGTGTCTTTAGAGCTTTATACCACTCTGAGGTGTGTCTTTAGAGCTTTATATCACTCTGAGGTGTGTCTTTAGAGCTTTATACCGCTCTGAGGTGTGTCTTTAGAGCTTTATACACTCTGAGGTGTGTCTTTAGAGCTTTATACCACTCTGAGGTGTGTCTTTAGAGCTTTATATCACTCTGAGGTGTGTCTTTAGAGCTTTATACACTCTGAGGTGTGTCTTTAGAGCTTTATACACTCTGAGGTGTGTCTTTAGAGCTTTATGCCACTCTGAGGTGTGTCTTTAGAGCTTTATACACTCTGAGGTGTGTCTTTAGAGCTTTATAATACTCTGAGGTGCGTCTTTAGAGCTTTAAACACTCTGAGGTGTGTCTTTAGAGCTTTATACACTCTGAGGTGTGTCTTTAGAGCTTTATAATACTCTGAGGTGTGTCTTTAGAGCTTTATAACACTCTGAGGTGTGTCTTTAGAGCTTTAAACACTCTGAGGTGTGTCTTTAGAGCTTTAAACACGCTGAGGTGTGTCTTTAGAGCTTTATAGACTCTGAGGTGTGTCTTTAGAGCTTTATAACACTCTGAGGTGTGTCTTTAGAGCTTTATACACTCTGAGCTGTGTCTTTAGAGCTTTATGCCACTCTAAGGTGTGTCTTTAGAGCTTTATACACTCTGAGCTGTGTCTTTAGAGCTTTATATCACTCTGAGGTGTGTCTTTAGAGCTTTATACACTCTGAGGTGTGTCTTTAGAGCTTTATGCCACTCTGAGGTGTGTCTTTAGCGCTTTATAACACTCTGAGGTGTGTCTTTAGAGCTTTATACACTCTGAGGTGTGTCTTTAGAGCTTTATACACTCTGAGGTGTGTCTTTAGAGCTTTATACACTCTGAGGTGTGTCTTTAGAGCTTTATACACTCTGAGGTGTGTCTTTAGAGCTTTATACAACTCTGAGCTGTGTCTTTAGAGCTTTATAATACTCTGAGGTGTGTCTTTAGAGCTTTATACAACTCTGAGGTGTGTCTTTAGAGCTTTATTCACTCTGAGGTGTGTCTTTAGAGCTTTATACACTCTGAGGTGTGTCTTTAGAGCTTTATAATACTCTGAGGTGTGTCTTTAGAGCTTTATAACACTCTGAGGTGTGTCTTTAGAGCTTTAAACACTCTGAGGTGTGTCTTTAGAGCTTTATGCCACTCTAAGGTGTGTCTTTAGAGCTTTATACACTCTAAGGTGTGTCTTTAGAGCTTTATACATTCTGAGGTGTGTCTTTAGAGCTTTATAACACTCTGAGGTGTGTCTTTAGAGCTTTATACACTCTGAGGTGTGTCTTTAGAGCTTTATACACTCTGAGGTGTGTCTTTAGAGCTTTATAACACTCTGAGGTGTGTCTTCAGAGCTTTATACACTCTGAGGTGTGTCTTTAGAGCTTTATAACACTCTGAGGTGTGTCTTTAGAGCTTTATACACTCTGAGGTGTCTTTAGAGCTTTATACACTCTGAGGTGTGTCTTTAGAGCTTTATACACTCTGAGGTGTGTCTTTAGAGCTTTATACCGCTCTGAGGTGTGTCTTTAGAGCTTTATACACTCTGAGGTGTGTCTTTAGAGCTTTATACACTCTGAGGTGTGTCTTTAGAGCTTTATACACTCTGAGGTGTGTCTTTAGAGATTTATAACACTCTGAGGTGCATCTTTAGAGCTTTATACACTCTGAGGTGCGTCTTTAGAGCTTTATACACTCTGAGGTGCGTCTTTAGAGCTTTATAATACTCTGAGGTGTGTCTTTAGAGCTTTATAACACTCTGAGGTGTGTCTTTAGAGCTTTATACACTCTAAGGTGTGTCTTTAGAGCTTTAAACACTCTGAGGTGTGTCTTTAGAGCTTTATACACTCTGAGGTGTGTCTTTAGAGCTTTATAATACTCTGAGGTGTGTCTTTAGAGCTTTATAACACTCTGAGGTGTGTCTTTAGAGCTTTAAACACTCTGAGGTGTGTCTTTAGAGCTTTATGCCACTCTAAGGTGTGTCTTTAGAGCTTTATACACTCTAAGGTGTGTCTTTAGAGCTTTATACACTCTGAGGTGTGTCTTTAGAGCTTTATAACACTCTGAGGTGTGTCTTTAGAGCTTTATACACTCTGAGGTGTGTCTTTAGAGCTTTATACCAATCTGAGGTGTGTCTTTAGAGCTTTATACCGCTCTGAGGTGTGTCTTTAGAGCTTTATACACTCTGAGGTGTGTCTTTAGAGCTTTATACCGCTCTGAGGTGTGTCTTTAGAGCTTTATGCACTCTGAGGTGTATCTTTAGAGCTTTATAAAACTTTGAGGTGTGTCTTTAGAGCTTTATAACGCTCTAAGGTGTGTCTTTAGAGCTTTATACCAATCTGAGGTGTGTCTTTAGAGCTTTATACCACTCTGAGGTGTGTCTTTAGAGCTTTATACACTGAGGTGTGTCTTTAGAGCTTTATAACACTCTGAGGTGTGTCTTTAGAGCTTTATACACTCTGAGGTGTGTTTTTAGAGCTTTAAACACTCTGAGGTGTGTCTTTAGAGCTTTATACACTCTGAGGTGTGTCTTTAGAGCTTTATACCAATCTGAGGTGTGTCTTTAGAGCTTTATACCACTCTGAGGTGTGTCTTTAGAGCTTTATACACTGAGGTGTGTCTTTAGAGCTTTATAACACTCTGAGGTGTGTCTTTAGAGCTTTATACACTCTGAGGTGTGTTTTTAGAGCTTTAAACACTCTGAGGTGTGTCTTTAGAGCTTTATACACTCTGAGGTGTGTCTTTAGAGCTTTATACCGCTTTGAGATGTGTCTTTAGAGCTTTATAACACTCTGAGGTGTGTCTTTACAGCTTTATACACTCTGAGGTGTGTATTTAGAGCTTTATACACTCTGAGGTGTGTCTTTAGAGCTTTATAACACTCTGAGGTGTGTCTTTAGAGCTTTATACCACTCTGAGGTGTGTCTTTAGAGCTTTATAATACTCTGAGGTGTGTCTTTAGAGCTTTATACTGCTCTGAGGTGTGTCTTTAGAGCTTTATACACTCTGAGGTGTGTCTTTAGAGCTTTATACACTCTGAGGTGTGTCTTTAGAGCTTTATACCACTCTGAGGTGTGTCTTTAGAGCTTTATTCACTCTGAGGTGTGTCTTTAGAGCTTTATACACTCTGAGGTGTGTCTTTAGAGCTTTATAATACTCTGAGGTGTGTCTTTAGAGCTTTATAACACTCTGAGGTGTGTCTTTAGAGCTTTAAACACTCTGAGGTGTGTCTTTAGAGCTTTATGCCACTCTAAGGTGTGTCTTTAGAGCTTTATACACTCTAAGGTGTGTCTTTAGAGCTTTTTACATTCTGAGGTGTGTCTTTAGAGCTTTATAACACTCTGAGGTGTGTCTTTAGAGCTTTATACACTCTGAGGTGTGTCTTTAGAGCTTTATAACACTCTGAGGTGTGTCTTTAGAGCTTTATACCGCTCTGAGGTGTGTCTTTAGAGCTTTATCCCAATCTGAGGTGTGTCTTTAGAGCTTTATAACACTCTGAGGTGTGTCTTTAGAGCTTTATACCGCTCTGAGGTGTGTCTTTAGAGCTTTATACACTCTGAGGTGTGTCTTTAGAGCTTTATACCGCTCTGAGGTGTGTCTTTAGAGCTTTATACACTCTGAGGTGTGTCTTTAGAGCTTTATAACACTCTGAGGTGTGTCTTTAGAGCTTTATACACTCTGAGGTGTGTATTTAGAGCTTTATACACTCTGAGGTGTGTCTTTAGAGCTTTATAACACTCTGAGGTGTGTCTTTAGAGCTTTATACCACTCTGAGGTGTGTCTTTAGGGCTTTATAATACTCTGAGGTGTGTCTTTAGAGCTTTATACTGCTCTGAGGTGTGTCTTTAGAGCTTTATACCACTCTGAGGTGTGTCTTTAGAGCTTTATACACTCTGAGGTGTGTCTTTAGAGCTTTATACACTCTGAGGTGTGTCTTTAGAGCTTTATACCACTCTGAGGTGTGTCTTTAGAGCTTTATTCACTCTGAGGTGTGTCTTTAGAGCTTTATACACTCTGAGGTGTGTCTTTAGAGCTTTATACACTCTGAGGTGTGTCTTTAGAGCTTTATACACTCTGAGGTATGTCTTTAGAGCTTTATACACTCTGAGGTGTGTCTTTAGAGCTTTATAACACTCTGAGGTGTGTCTTTAGAGCTTTATACACTCTGAGGTGTGTCTTTAGAGCTTTATGCCACTCTGAGGTGTGTCTTTAGAGCTTTATCCACTCTGAGGTGTGTCTTTAGAGCTTTATACCGCTCTGAGGTGTGTCTTTAGAGCTTTATACACTCTGAGGTGTGTCTTTAGAGCTTTATACCACTCTGAGGTGTGTCTTTAGAGCTTTATACACTCTGAGGTGTGTCTTTAGAGCTTTATACACTCTGAGGTGTGTCTTTAGAGCTTTATACACTCTGAGGTGTGTCTTTAGAGCTTTATGCCACTCTGAGGTGTGTCTTTAGAGCTTTATACACTCTGAGGTGTGTCTTTAGAGCTTTATTCACTCTGAGGTGTGTCTTTAGAGCTTTATGCCACTCTGAGGTGTGTTTTTAGAGCTTTATACACTCTGAGGTGTGTCTTTAGAGCTTTATAACACTCTGAGGTGTGTCTTTAGAGCTTTATACACTCTGAGGTGTGTCTTTAGAGCTTTATACACTCTGAGGTGTGTCTTTAGAGCTTTATATCACTCTGAGGTGTGTCTTTAGAGCTTTATATCACTCTGAGGTGTGTCTTTAGAGCTTTATACACTCTGAGGTGTGTCTTTAGAGCTTTATACCACTCTGAGGTGTGTCTTTAGAGCTTTATACCGCTCTGAGGTGTGTCTTTAGAGCTTTATACACTCTGAGGTGTGTCTTTAGAGCTTTATACACTCTGAGGTGTGTCTTTAGATTTTTATACCACTCTGAGGTGTGTCTTTAGAGCTTTCTAACACTCTGAGGTGTGTCTTTAGAGCTTTTTACACTATGAGGTGTGTCTTTAGAGCTTTATACACTCTGAGGTGTGTCTTTAGAGCTTTATAACACTCTGAGGTGTGTCTTTAGAGCTTTATACACTCTGAGGTGTGTCTTTAGAGCTTTATACCACTCTGAGGTGTGTCTTTAGAGCTTTATACACTCTGAGGTGTGTCTTTAGAGCTTTATACACTCTGATGTGTGTCTTTAGAGCTATAAACCACTCTGAGGTGTGTCTTTAGAGCTTTATACCACTCTGAGTTGTGTCTTTAGAGCTTTATATCACTCTGAGGTGCGTCTTTAGAGCTTTATACACTCTGAGGTGTGTCTTTAGAGCTTTATACACTCTGAGGTGCGTCTTTAGAGCTTTATACACTCTGAGGTGTGTCTTTAGAGCTTTATATCACTCTGATGTGCGTCTTTAGAGCTTTATACACTCTGAGGTGCGTCTTTAGAGCTTTATACACTCTGAGGTGTGTCTTTAGAGCTTTATACACTCTGAGGTATGTCTTTAGAGCTTTTTACACTCTGAGGTGTGTCTTTAGAGCTTTATACACTCTGAGGTGTGTCTTTAGAGCTTTATAACACTCTGAGGTGTGTCTTTAGAGCTTTATACACTCTGAGGTGTGTCTTTAGAGCTTTATACCACTCTGAGGTGTGTCTTTAGAGCTTTATGCACTCTGAGGTGTGTCTTTAGAGCTTTATAACACGCTGAGGTGTGTCTTTAGAGCTTTATACCACTCTGAGGTGTGTCTTTAGAGCTTTATACCGCTCTGAGGTGCATCATTAGAGCTATAAACCACTCTGAGGTGTGTCTTTAGAGCTTTATACCACTCTGAGTTGTGTCTTTAGAGCTTTATATCACTCTGAGGTGCGTCTTTAGAGCTTTATACACTCTGAGGTGTGTCTTTAGAGCTTTATACACTCTGAGGTGTGTCTTTAGAGCTTTATATCACTCTGAGGTGTGTCTTTAGAGCTTTATACACTTTGAGGTGTGTCTTTAGAGCTTTATACACTCTGAGGTGTGTCTTTAGAGCTTTATAACACTCTGAGGTGTGTCTTTAGAGCTTTATACACTCTGAGGTGTGTCTTTAGAGCTTTATAACTCTGAGGTGTTTCTTTAGAGCTTTATACACTCTGAGGTGTGTCTTTAGAGCTTTATAACATTCTGAGGTGTGTCTTTAGAGCTTTATATCACTCTGAGGTGTGTCTTTAGAGCTTTATACACTCTGAGATATGTCTTTAGAGCTTTATACACTCTGAGGTGTGTCTTTAGAGCTTTATACACTCTGAGGTGTGTCTTTAGAGCTTTATAACATTCTGAGGTGTGTCTTTAGAGCTTTATACCACTCTGAGGTGTGTCTTTAGAGCTTTATACACTCTGAGGTGTGTCTTTAGAGCTTTATACACTCTGAGGTGTGTCTTTAGAGCTTTATAACACTCTGAGGTGTGTCTTCAGAGCTTTATACACTCTGAGGTGTGTCTTTAGAGCTTTATAACACTCTGAGGTGTGTCTTTAGAGCTTTATACCGCTCTGAGGTGTGTCTTTAGAGCTTTATACACTCTGAGGTGTCTTTAGAGCTTTATACACTCTGAGGTGTGTCTTTAGAGCTTTATACACTCTGAGGTGTGTCTTTAGAGCTTTATAACACTCTGAGGTGTGTCTTTAGAGCTTTATACCGCTCTGAGGTGTGTCTTTAGAGCTTTATACACTCTGAGATGTGTCTTTAGAGCTTTATACACTCTGAGGTGTGTCTTTAGAGCTTTATACACTCTGAGATGTGTCTTTAGAGCTTTATACACTCTGAGGTGTGTCTTTAGAGCTTTATACACTCTGAGGTGTGTCTTTAGAGCTTTATACACTCTGAGGTGTGTCTTTAGAGATTTATAACACTCTGAGGTGCATCTTTAGAGCTTTATACACTCTGAGGTGCGTCTTTAGAGCTTTATACACTCTGAGGTGCGTCTTTAGAGCTTTATAATACTCTGAGGTGTGTCTTTAGAGCTTTATAACACTCTGAGGTGTGTCTTTAGAGCTTTATACACTCTAAGGTGTGTCTTTAGAGCTTTAAACACTCTGAGGTGTGTCTTTAGAGCTTTATACACTCTGAGGTGTGTCTTTAGAGCTTTATAACACTCTGAGGTGTGTCTTTAGAGCTTTATAACACTCTGAGGTGTGTCTTTAGAGCTTTAAACACTCTGAGGTGTGTCTTTAGAGCTTTATAATACTCTGAGGTGTGTCTTTAGAGCTTTATAACACTCTGAGGTGTGTCTTTAGAGCTTTAAACACTCTGAGGTGTGTCTTTAGAGCTTTATGCCACTCTAAGGTGTGTCTTTAGAGCTTTATACACTCTAAGGTGTGTCTTTAGAGCTTTATACACTCTGAGGTGTGTCTTTAGAGCTTTATACACTCTGAGGTGTGTCTTTAGAGCTTTATACACTCTGAGGTGTGTCTTTAGAGCTTTATACACTCTGAGGTGTGTCTTTAGAGCTTTATACACTCTGAGGTGTGTCTTTAGAGCTTTATACCAATCTGAGGTGTGTCTTTAGAGCTTTATACCGCTTTGAGATGTGTCTTTAGAGCTTTATAACACTCTGAGGTGTGTCTTTACAGCTTTATACACTCTGAGGTGTGTATTTAGAGCTTTATACACTCTGAGGTGTGTCTTTAGAGCTTTATAACACTCTGAGGTGTGTCTTTAGAGCTTTATACCACTCTGAGGTGTGTCTTTAGAGCTTTATAATACTCTGAGGTGTGTCTTTAGAGCTTTATACTGCTCTGAGGTGTGTCTTTAGAGCTTTATACACTCTGAGGTGTGTCTTTAGAGCTTTATACACTCTGAGGTGTGTCTTTAGAGCTTTATACCACTCTGAGGTGTGTCTTTAGAGCTTTATTCACTCTGAGGTGTGTCTTTAGAGCTTTATACACTCTGAGGTGTGTCTTTAGAGCTTTATAATACTCTGAGGTGTGTCTTTAGAGCTTTATAACACTCTGAGGTGTGTCTTTAGAGCTTTAAACACTCTGAGGTGTGTCTTTAGAGCTTTATGCCACTCTAAGGTGTGTCTTTAGAGCTTTATACACTCTAAGGTGTGTCTTTAGAGCTTTTTACATTCTGAGGTGTGTCTTTAGAGCTTTATAACACTCTGAGGTGTGTCTTTAGAGCTTTATACACTCTGAGGTGTGTCTTTAGAGCTTTATAACACTCTGAGGTGTGTCTTTAGAGCTTTATACCGCTCTGAGGTGTGTCTTTAGAGCTTTATCCCAATCTGAGGTGTGTCTTTAGAGCTTTATAACACTCTGAGGTGTGTCTTTAGAGCTTTATACCGCTCTGAGGTGTGTCTTTAGAGCTTTATACACTCTGAGGTGTGTCTTTAGAGCTTTATACCGCTCTGAGGTGTGTCTTTAGAGCTTTATACACTCTGAGGTGTGTCTTTAGAGCTTTATAACACTCTGAGGTGTGTCTTTAGAGCTTTATACACTCTGAGGTGTGTATTTAGAGCTTTATACACTCTGAGGTGTGTCTTTAGAGCTTTATAACACTCTGAGGTGTGTCTTTAGAGCTTTATACCACTCTGAGGTGTGTCTTTAGGGCTTTATAATACTCTGAGGTGTGTCTTTAGAGCTTTATACTGCTCTGAGGTGTGTCTTTAGAGCTTTATACCACTCTGAGGTGTGTCTTTAGAGCTTTATACACTCTGAGGTGTGTCTTTAGAGCTTTATACACTCTGAGGTGTGTCTTTAGAGCTTTATACCACTCTGAGGTGTGTCTTTAGAGCTTTATTCACTCTGAGGTGTGTCTTTAGAGCTTTATACACTCTGAGGTGTGTCTTTAGAGCTTTATACACTCTGAGGTGTGTCTTTAGAGCTTTATACACTCTGAGGTATGTCTTTAGAGCTTTATACACTCTGAGGTGTGTCTTTAGAGCTTTATAACACTCTGAGGTGTGTCTTTAGAGCTTTATACACTCTGAGGTGTGTCTTTAGAGCTTTATGCCACTCTGAGGTGTGTCTTTAGAGCTTTATCCACTCTGAGGTGTGTCTTTAGAGCTTTATACCGCTCTGAGGTGTGTCTTTAGAGCTTTATACACTCTGAGGTGTGTCTTTAGAGCTTTATACCACTCTGAGGTGTGTCTTTAGAGCTTTATACACTCTGAGGTGTGTCTTTAGAGCTTTATACACTCTGAGGTGTGTCTTTAGAGCTTTATACACTCTGAGGTGTGTCTTTAGAGCTTTATGCCACTCTGAGGTGTGTCTTTAGAGCTTTATACACTCTGAGGTGTGTCTTTAGAGCTTTATTCACTCTGAGGTGTGTCTTTAGAGCTTTATGCCACTCTGAGGTGTGTTTTTAGAGCTTTATACACTCTGAGGTGTGTCTTTAGAGCTTTATAACACTCTGAGGTGTGTCTTTAGAGCTTTATACACTCTGAGGTGTGTCTTTAGAGCTTTATACACTCTGAGGTGTGTCTTTAGAGCTTTATGCCACTCTGAGGTGTGTCTTTAGAGCTTTATATCACTCTGAGGTGTGTCTTTAGAGCTTTATACACTCTGAGGTGTGTCTTTAGAGCTTTATACCACTCTGAGGTGTGTCTTTAGAGCTTTATACCGCTCTGAGGTGTGTCTTTAGAGCTTTATACACTCTGAGGTGTGTCTTTAGAGCTTTATACACTCTGAGGTGTGTCTTTAGATTTTTATACCACTCTGAGGTGTGTCTTTAGAGCTTTCTAACACTCTGAGGTGTGTCTTTAGAGCTTTTTACACTATGAGGTGTGTCTTTAGAGCTTTATACACTCTGAGGTGTGTCTTTAGAGCTTTATAACACTCTGAGGTGTGTCTTTAGAGCTTTATACACTCTGAGGTGTGTCTTTAGAGCTTTATACCACTCTGAGGTGTGTCTTTAGAGCTTTATACACTCTGAGGTGTGTCTTTAGAGCTTTATACACTCTGATGTGTGTCTTTAGAGCTATAAACCACTCTGAGGTGTGTCTTTAGAGCTTTATACCACTCTGAGTTGTGTCTTTAGAGCTTTATATCACTCTGAGGTGCGTCTTTAGAGCTTTATACACTCTGAGGTGTGTCTTTAGAGCTTTATACACTCTGAGGTGCGTCTTTAGAGCTTTATACACTCTGAGGTGTGTCTTTAGAGCTTTATATCACTCTGATGTGCGTCTTTAGAGCTTTATACACTCTGAGGTGCGTCTTTAGAGCTTTATACACTCTGAGGTGTGTCTTTAGAGCTTTATACACTCTGAGGTATGTCTTTAGAGCTTTTTACACTCTGAGGTGTGTCTTTAGAGCTTTATACACTCTGAGGTGTGTCTTTAGAGCTTTATAACACTCTGAGGTGTGTCTTTAGAGCTTTATACACTCTGAGGTGTGTCTTTAGAGCTTTATACCACTCTGAGGTGTGTCTTTAGAGCTTTATGCACTCTGAGGTGTGTCTTTAGAGCTTTATAACACGCTGAGGTGTGTCTTTAGAGCTTTATACCACTCTGAGGTGTGTCTTTAGAGCTTTATACCGCTCTGAGGTGCATCATTAGAGCTATAAACCACTCTGAGGTGTGTCTTTAGAGCTTTATACCACTCTGAGTTGTGTCTTTAGAGCTTTATATCACTCTGAGGTGCGTCTTTAGAGCTTTATACACTCTGAGGTGTGTCTTTAGAGCTTTATACACTCTGAGGTGTGTCTTTAGAGCTTTATATCACTCTGAGGTGTGTCTTTAGAGCTTTATACACTTTGAGGTGTGTCTTTAGAGCTTTATACACTCTGAGGTGTGTCTTTAGAGCTTTATAACACTCTGAGGTGTGTCTTTAGAGCTTTATACACTCTGAGGTGTGTCTTTAGAGCTTTATAACTCTGAGGTGTTTCTTTAGAGCTTTATACACTCTGAGGTGTGTCTTTAGAGCTTTATAACATTCTGAGGTGTGTCTTTAGAGCTTTATATCACTCTGAGGTGTGTCTTTAGAGCTTTATACACTCTGAGATATGTCTTTAGAGCTTTATACACTCTGAGGTGTGTCTTTAGAGCTTTATACACTCTGAGGTGTGTCTTTAGAGCTTTATAACATTCTGAGGTGTGTCTTTAGAGCTTTATACCACTCTGAGGTGTGTCTTTAGAGCTTTATACACTCTGAGGTGTGTCTTTAGAGCTTTATACACTCTGAGGTGTGTCTTTAGAGCTTTATAACACTCTGAGGTGTGTCTTCAGAGCTTTATACACTCTGAGGTGTGTCTTTAGAGCTTTATAACACTCTGAGGTGTGTCTTTAGAGCTTTATACCGCTCTGAGGTGTGTCTTTAGAGCTTTATACACTCTGAGGTGTCTTTAGAGCTTTATACACTCTGAGGTGTGTCTTTAGAGCTTTATACACTCTGAGGTGTGTCTTTAGAGCTTTATACCGCTCTGAGGTGTGTCTTTAGAGCTTTATACACTCTGAGATGTGTCTTTAGAGCTTTATACACTCTGAGGTGTGTCTTTAGAGCTTTATACACTCTGAGATGTGTCTTTAGAGCTTTATACACTCTGAGGTGTGTCTTTAGAGCTTTATACACTCTGAGGTGTGTCTTTAGAGCTTTATACACTCTGAGGTGTGTCTTTAGAGATTTATAACACTCTGAGGTGCATCTTTAGAGCTTTATACACTCTGAGGTGCGTCTTTAGAGCTTTATACACTCTGAGGTGCGTCTTTAGAGCTTTATAATACTCTGAGGTGTGTCTTTAGAGCTTTATAACACTCTGAGGTGTGTCTTTAGAGCTTTATACACTCTAAGGTGTGTCTTTAGAGCTTTAAACACTCTGAGGTGTGTCTTTAGAGCTTTATACACTCTGAGGTGTGTCTTTAGAGCTTTATAACACTCTGAGGTGTGTCTTTAGAGCTTTATAACACTCTGAGGTGTGTCTTTAGAGCTTTAAACACTCTGAGGTGTGTCTTTAGAGCTTTATAATACTCTGAGGTGTGTCTTTAGAGCTTTATAACACTCTGAGGTGTGTCTTTAGAGCTTTAAACACTCTGAGGTGTGTCTTTAGAGCTTTATGCCACTCTAAGGTGTGTCTTTAGAGCTTTATACACTCTAAGGTGTGTCTTTAGAGCTTTATACACTCTGAGGTGTGTCTTTAGAGCTTTATACACTCTGAGGTGTGTCTTTAGAGCTTTATACACTCTGAGGTGTGTCTTTAGAGCTTTATACACTCTGAGGTGTGTCTTTAGAGCTTTATACACTCTGAGGTGTGTCTTTAGAGCTTTATACCAATCTGAGGTGTGTCTTTAGAGCTTTATACCGCTCTGAGGTGTGTCTTTAGAGCTTTATACACTCTGAGGTGTGTCTTTAGAGCTTTATACCGCTCTGAGGTGTGTCTTTAGAGCTTTATGCACTCTGAGGTGTATCTTTAGAGCTTTATAAAACTTTGAGGTGTGTCTTTAGAGCTTTATAACGCTCTAAGGTGTGTCTTTAGAGCTTTATACCAATCTGAGGTGTGTCTTTAGAGCTTTATACCACTCTGAGGTGTGTCTTTAGAGCTTTATACACTGAGGTGTGTCTTTAGAGCTTTATAACACTCTGAGGTGTGTCTTTAGAGCTTTATACACTCTGAGGTGTGTCTTTAGATGCTTTATAACACTCTGAGGTGTGTTTTTAGAGCTTTAAACACTCTGAGGTGTGTCTTTAGAGCTTTATACACTCTGAGGTGTGTCTTTAGAGCTTTATACCGCTTTGAGATGTGTCTTTAGAGCTTTATACACTCTGAGGTGTGTCTTTAGAGCTTTATAACACTCTGAGGTGTGTCTTTACAGCTTTATACACTCTGAGGTGTGTATTTAGAGCTTTATACACTCTGAGGTGTGTCTTTAGAGCTTTATAACACTCTGAGGTGTGTCTTTAGAGCTTTATACCACTCTGAGGTGTGTCTTTAGAGCTTTATAATACTCTGAGGTGTGTCTTTAGAGCTTTATACTGCTCTGAGGTGTGTCTTTAGAGCTTTATACACTCTGAGGTGTGTCTTTAGAGCTTTATACACTCTGAGGTGTGTCTTTAGAGCTTTATACCACTCTGAGGTGTGTCTTTAGAGCTTTATTCACTCTGAGGTGTGTCTTTAGATCTTTATACACTCTGAGGTGTGTCTTTAGAGCTTTATAATACTCTGAGGTGTGTCTTTAGAGCTTTATAACACTCTGAGGTGTGTCTTTAGAGCTTTATGCCACTCTAAGGTGTGTCTTTAGAGCTTTATACACTGAGGTGTGTCTTTAGAGCTTTATAACACTCTGAGGTGTGTCTTTAGAGCTTTATACACTCTGAGGTGTGTCTTTAGATGCTTTATAACACTCTGAGGTGTGTTTTTAGAGCTTTAAACACTCTGAGGTGTGTCTTTAGAGCTTTATACACTCTGAGGTGTGTCTTTAGAGCTTTATAACACTCTGAGGTGTGTCTTTAGAGCTTTATACCGCTTTGAGATGTGTCTTTAGAGCTTTATACACTCTGAGGTGTGTCTTTAGAGCTTTATAACACTCTGAGGTGTGTCTTTACAGCTTTATACACTCTGAGGTGTGTATTTAGAGCTTTATACACTCTGAGGTGTGTCTTTAGAGCTTTATAACACTCTGAGGTGTGTCTTTAGAGCTTTATACCACTCTGAGGTGTGTCTTTAGAGCTTTATAATACTCTGAGGTTTGTCTTTAGAGCTTTATACTGCTCTGAGGTGTGTCTTTAGAGCTTTATACACTCTGAGGTGTGTCTTTAGAGCTTTATAATACTCTGAGGTGTGTCTTTAGAGCTTTATAACACTCTGAGGTGTGTCTTTAGAGCTTTAAACACTCTGAGGTGTGTCTTTAGAGCTTTATGCCACTCTAAGGTGTGTCTTTAGAGCTTTATACACTCTAAGGTGTGTCTTTAGAGCTTTATACATTCTGAGGTGTGTCTTTAGAGCTTTATAACACTCTGAGGTGTGTCTTTAGAGCTTTATACACTCTGAGGTGTGTCTTTAGAGCTTTATAACACTCTGAGGTGTGTCTTTAGAGCTTTATACCGCTCTGAGGTGTGTCTTTAGAGCTTTATACCAATCTGAGGTGTGTCTTTAGAGCTTTATAACACTCTGAGGTGTGTCTTTAGAGCTTTATACCGCTCTGAGGTGTGTCTTTAGAGCTTTATACACTCTGAGGTGTGTCTTTAGAGCTTTATACCGCTCTGAGGTGTGTCTTTAGAGCTTTATACACTCTGAGGTGTGTCTTTAGAGCTTTATAACACTCTGAGGTGTGTCTTTAGAGCTTTATACACTCTGAGGTGTGTATTTAGAGCTTTATACACTCTGAGGTGTGTCTTTAGAGCTTTATAACACTCTGAGGTGTGTCTTTAGAGCTTTATACCACTCTGAGGTGTGTCTTTAGAGCTTTATAATACTCTGAGGTGTGTCTTTAGAGCTTTATACTGCTCTGAGGTGTGTCTTTAGAGCTTTATACCACTCTGAGGTGTGTCTTTAGAGCTTTATAACACTCTGAGGTGTGTCTTTAGAGCTTTATACACTCTGAGGTGTGTCTTTAGAGCTTTATACACTCTGAAGTGTGTCTTTAGAGCTTTATACCACTCTGAGGTGTGTCTTTAGAGCTTTATTCACTCTGAGGTGTGTCTTTAGAGCTTTATACACTCTGAGGTGTGTCTTTAGAGCTTTATAATACTCTGAGGTGTTTCTTTAGAGCTTTATAACACTCTGAGGTGTGTCTTTAGAGCTTTAAACACTCTGAGGTGTGTCTTTAGAGCTTTATGCCACTCTAAGGTGTGTCTTTAGAGCTTTATACACTCTAAGGTGTGTCTTTAGAGCTTTATACACTCTGAGGTATGTCTTTAGAGCTTTATACACTCTGAGGTGTGTCTTTAGAGCTTTATAACACTCTGAGGTGTGTCTTTAGAGCTTTATACACTCTGAGGTGTGTCTTTAGAGCTTTATACACTCTGAGGTGCGTCTTTAGAGCTTTATACACTCTGAGGTGCGTCTTTAGAGCTTTATGCCACTCTGAGGTGTGTCTTTAGAGCTTTTTACACTCTGAGGTGTGTCTTTAGAGCTTTATATCACTCTGAGGTGTGTCTTTAGAGCTTTATACCGCTCTGAGGTGTGTCTTTAGAGCTTTATACACTCTGAGGTGTGTCTTTAGAGCTTTATACCACTCTGAGGTGTGTCTTTAGAGCTTTATACACTCTGAGGTGTGTCTTTAGAGCTTTATCCACTCTGAGGTGTGTCTTTAGAGCTTTATACCGCTCTGAGGTGTGTCTTTAGAGCTTTATACACTCTGAGGTGTGTCTTTAGAGCTTTATACCACTCTGAGGTGTGTCTTTAGAGCTTTATACACTCTGAGGTGTGTCTTTAGAGCTTTATACACTCTGAGGTGTGTCTTTAGAGCTTTATACACTCTGAGGTGTGTCTTTAGAGCTTTATGCCACTCTGAGGTGTGTCTTTAGAGCTTTATACACTCTGAGGTGTGTCTTTAGAGCTTTATTCACTCTGAGGTGTGTCTTTAGAGCTTTATGCCACTCTGAGGTGTGTTTTTAGAGCTTTATACACTCTGAGGTGTGTCTTTAGAGCTTTATATCACTCTGAGGTGTGTCTTTAGAGCTTTATACACTCTGAGGTGTGTCTTTAGAGCTTTATACCACTCTGAGGTGTGTCTTTAGAGCTTTATACCGCTCTGAGGTGTGTCTTTAGAGCTTTATACACTCTGAGGTGTGTCTTTAGAGCTTTATAACACTCTGAGGTGTGTCTTTAGAGCTTTATACACTCTGAGGTGTGTCTTTAGATGCTTTATAACACTCTGAGGTGTGTTTTTAGAGCTTTAAACACTCTGAGGTGTGTCTTTAGAGCTTTATACACTCTGAGGTGTGTCTTTAGAGCTTTATACCGCTTTGAGATGTGTCTTTAGAGCTTTATACACTCTGAGGTGTGTCTTTAGAGCTTTATAACACTCTGAGGTGTGTCTTTACAGCTTTATACACTCTGAGGTGTGTATTTAGAGCTTTATACACTCTGAGGTGTGTCTTTAGAGCTTTATAACACTCTGAGGTGTGTCTTTAGAGCTTTATACCACTCTGAGGTGTGTCTTTAGAGCTTTATAATACTCTGAGGTGTGTCTTTAGAGCTTTATACTGCTCTGAGGTGTGTCTTTAGAGCTTTATACACTCTGAGGTGTGTCTTTAGAGCTTTATACACTCTGAGGTGTGTCTTTAGAGCTTTATACCACTCTGAGGTGTGTCTTTAGAGCTTTATTCACTCTGAGGTGTGTCTTTAGAGCTTTATACACTCTGAGGTGTGTCTTTAGAGCTTTATAATACTCTGAGGTGTGTCTTTAGAGCTTTATAACACTCTGAGGTGTGTCTTTAGAGCTTTATGCCACTCTAAGGTGTGTCTTTAGAGCTTTATACACTGAGGTGTGTCTTTAGAGCTTTATAACACTCTGAGGTGTGTCTTTAGAGCTTTATACACTCTGAGGTGTGTCTTTAGATGCTTTATAACACTCTGAGGTGTGTTTTTAGAGCTTTAAACACTCTGAGGTGTGTCTTTAGAGCTTTATACACTCTGAGGTGTGTCTTTAGAGCTTTATAACACTCTGAGGTGTGTCTTTAGAGCTTTATACCGCTTTGAGATGTGTCTTTAGAGCTTTATACACTCTGAGGTGTGTCTTTAGAGCTTTATAACACTCTGAGGTGTGTCTTTACAGCTTTATACACTCTGAGGTGTGTATTTAGAGCTTTATACACTCTGAGGTGTGTCTTTAGAGCTTTATAACACTCTGAGGTGTGTCTTTAGAGCTTTATACCACTCTGAGGTGTGTCTTTAGAGCTTTATAATACTCTGAGGTGTGTCTTTAGAGCTTTATACTGCTCTGAGGTGTGTCTTTAGAGCTTTATACACTCTGAGGTGTGTCTTTAGAGCTTTATAATACTCTGAGGTGTGTCTTTAGAGCTTTATAACACTCTGAGGTGTGTCTTTAGAGCTTTAAACACTCTGAGGTGTGTCTTTAGAGCTTTATGCCACTCTAAGGTGTGTCTTTAGAGCTTTATACACTCTAAGGTGTGTCTTTAGAGCTTTATACATTCTGAGGTGTGTCTTTAGAGCTTTATAACACTCTGAGGTGTGTCTTTAGAGCTTTATACACTCTGAGGTGTGTCTTTAGAGCTTTATAACACTCTGAGGTGTGTCTTTAGAGCTTTATACCGCTCTGAGGTGTGTCTTTAGAGCTTTATAACACTCTGAGGTGTGTCTTTAGAGCTTTATACCGCTCTGAGGTGTGTCTTTAGAGCTTTATACACTCTGAGGTGTGTCTTTAGAGCTTTATACCGCTCTGAGGTGTGTCTTTAGAGCTTTATACACTCTGAGGTGTGTCTTTAGAGCTTTATAACACTCTGAGGTGTGTCTTTAGAGCTTTATACACTCTGAGGTGTGTATTTAGAGCTTTATACACTCTGAGGTGTGTCTTTAGAGCTTTATAACACTCTGAGGTGTGTCTTTAGAGCTTTATACCACTCTGAGGTGTGTCTTTAGAGCTTTATAATACTCTGAGGTGTGTCTTTAGAGCTTTATACTGCTCTGAGGTGTGTCTTTAGAGCTTTATACCACTCTGAGGTGTGTCTTTAGAGCTTTATAACACTCTGAGGTGTGTCTTTAGAGCTTTATACACTCTGAGGTGTGTCTTTAGAGCTTTATACACTCTGAGGTGTGTCTTTAGAGCTTTATACCACTCTGAGGTGTGTCTTTAGAGCTTTATTCACTCTGAGGTGTGTCTTTAGAGCTTTATACACTCTGAGGTGTGTCTTTAGAGCTTTATAATACTCTGAGGTGTTTCTTTAGAGCTTTATAACACTCTGAGGTGTGTCTTTAGAGCTTTAAACACTCTGAGGTGTGTCTTTAGAGCTTTATGCCACTCTAAGGTGTGTCTTTAGAGCTTTATACACTCTAAGGTGTGTCTTTAGAGCTTTATACACTCTGAGGTATGTCTTTAGAGCTTTATACACTCTGAGGTGTGTCTTTAGAGCTTTATAACACTCTGAGGTGTGTCTTTAGAGCTTTATACACTCTGAGGTGTGTCTTTAGAGCTTTATACACTCTGAGGTGCGTCTTTAGAGCTTTATACACTCTGAGGTGCGTCTTTAGAGCTTTATGCCACTCTGAGGTGTGTCTTTAGAGCTTTTTACACTCTGAGGTGTGTCTTTAGAGCTTTATATCACTCTGAGGTGTGTCTTTAGAGCTTTATCCACTCTGAGGTGTGTCTTTAGAGCTTTATACCGCTCTGAGGTGTGTCTTTAGAGCTTTATACACTCTGAGGTGTGTCTTTAGAGCTTTATACCACTCTGAGGTGTGTCTTTAGAGCTTTATACACTCTGAGGTGTGTCTTTAGAGCTTTATACACTCTGAGGTGTGTCTTTAGAGCTTTATACACTCTGAGGTGTGTCTTTAGAGCTTTATGCCACTCTGAGGTGTGTCTTTAGAGCTTTATACACTCTGAGGTGTGTCTTTAGAGCTTTATTCACTCTGAGGTGTGTCTTTAGACTTTATGCCACTCTGAGGTGTGTTTTTAGAGCTTTATACACTCTGAGGTGTGTCTTTAGAGCTTTATAACACTCTGAGGTGTGTCTTTAGAGCTTTATACACTCTGAGGTGTGTCTTTAGAGCTTTATACACTCTGAGGTGTGTCTTTAGAGCTTTATGCCACTCTGAGGTGTGTCTTTAGAGCTTTATATCACTCTGAGGTGTGTCTTTAGAGCTTTATACACTCTGAGGTGTGTCTTTAGAGCTTTATACCACTCTGAGGTGTGTCTTTAGAGCTTTATACCGCTCTGAGGTGTGTCTTTAGAGCTTTATACACTCTGAGGTGTGTCTTTAGAGCTTTATACACTCTGAGGTGTGTCTTTAGAGCTTTATATCACTCTGAGGTGTGTCTTTAGATTTTTATATCACTCTGAGGTGTGTCTTTAGAGCTTTATATCACTCTGAGGTGTGTCTTTAGAGCTTTTTACACTCTGAGGTGTGTCTTTAGAGCTTTATACACTCTGAGGTGTGTCTTTAGAGCTTTATAACACTCTGAGGTGTGTCTTTAGAGCTTTATACACTCTGTGGTGTGTCTTTAGAGCTTTATACCACTCTGAGGTGTGTCTTTAGAGCTTTATACACTCTGAGGTGTGTCTTTAGAGCTTTATACACTCTGATGTGTGTCTTTAGAGCTATAAACCACTCTGAGGTGTGTCTTTAGAGCTTTATACCACTCTGAGTTGTGTCTTTAGAGCTTTATATCACTCTGAGGTGCGTCTTTAGAGCTTTATACACTCTGAGGTGTGTCTTTAGAGCTTTATACACTCTGAGGTGCGTCTTTATAGCTTTATACACTCTGAGGTGTGTCTTTAGAGCTTTATACACTCTGAGGTGTGTCTTTAGAGCTTTATACTACTCTGAGGTGTGTCTTTAGAGCTTTATACACTCTGAGGTGCGTCTTTAGAGCTTTATATCACTCTGAGGTGTGTCTTTAGAGCTTTATACACTCTGAGGTGCGTCTTTAGAGCTTTATATCACTCTGAGGTGTGTCTTTAGAGCTTTATAACACTCTTAGGTGTGTCTTTAGAGCTTTTTACACTCTGAGGTGCGTCTTTAGAGCTTTATACACTCTGAGGTGTGTCTTTAGAGCTTTATACCGCTCTGAGGTGTGTCTTTAGACCTTTATAAACTCTAAGGTGTGTCTTTAGAGCTTTATGCCACTCTGAGGTGTGTCTTTAGCGCTTTATAACACTCTGAGGTGTGTCTTTAGAGCTTTATACACTCTGAGGTGTGTCTTTAGAGCTTTATACACTCTGAGGTGTGTCTTTAGAGCTTTATACCACTCTGAGGTGTGTCTTTAGAGCTTTATACACTCTGAGGTGTGTCTTTAGAGCTTTATACACTCTGAGGTGTGTCTTTAGAGCTTTATATCACTCTGAGGTGTGTCTTTAGAGCTTTATACACTCTGAGGTGTGTCTTTAGAGCTTTATACACTCTGAGGTGTGTCTTTAGAGCTTAATACACTCTGAGGTGTGTCTTTAGAGCTTTATAACATTCTGAGGTGTGTCTTTAGAGCTTTATAGACTCTGATGTGTGTCTTTAGAGCTTTATACCACTCTGAGGTGTGTCTTTAGAGCTTAATACACTCTGAGGTGTGTCTTTAGAGCTTTATATCACTCTGATGTGCGTCTTTAGAGCTTTATACACTCTGAGGTGCGTCTTTAGAGCTTTATACACTCTGAGGTGTGTCTTTAGAGCTTTATACACTCTGAGGTATGTCTTTAGAGCTTTTTACACTCTGAGGTGTGTCTTTAGAGCTTTATACACTCTGAGGTGTGTCTTTAGAGCTTTATAACACTCTGAGGTGTGTCTTTAGAGCTTTATACACTCTGAGGTGTGTCTTTAGAGCTTTATACCACTCTGAGGTGTGTCTTTAGAGCTTTATGCACTCTGAGGTGTGTCTTTAGAGCTTTATAACACGCTGAGGTGTGTCTTTAGAGCTTTATACACTCTGATGTGTGTCTTTAGAGCTTTATACCACTCTGAGGTGTGTCTTTAGAGCTTTATACCGCTCTGAGGTGTGTCTTTAGAGCTTTATACACTCTGAGGTGTGTCTTTAGAGCTTTATACACTCTGAGTTGTGTCTTTAGAGCTTTATATCACTCTGAGGTGCGTCTTTAGAGCTTTATACACTCTGAGGTGTGTCTTTAGAGCTTTATACACTCTGAGGTGTGTCTTTAGAGCTTTATATCACTCTGAGGTGTGTCTTTAGAGCTTTATACACTTTGAGGTGTGTCTTTAGAGCTTTATACACTCTGAGGTGTGTCTTTAGAGCTTTATAACACTCTGAGGTGTGTCTTTAGAGCTTTATACACTCTGAGGTGTGTCTTTAGAGCTTTATAACTCTGAGGTGTTTCTTTAGAGCTTTATACACTCTGAGGTGTGTCTTTAGAGCTTTATAACATTCTGAGGTGTGTCTTTAGAGCTTTATACCACTCTGAGGTGTGTCTTTAGAGCTTTATACACTCTGAGGTGTGTCTTTAGAGCTTTATACACTCTGAGATGTGTCTTTAGAGCTTTATACACTCTGAGGTGTGTCTTTAGAGCTTTATACACTCTGAGGTGTGTCTTTAGAGCTTTATAACATTCTGAGGTGTGTCTTTAGAGCTTTATACCACTCTGAGGTGTGTCTTTAGAGCTTTATACCACTCTGAGGTGTGTCTTTAGAGCTTTATTCACTCTGAGGTGTGTCTTTAGAGCTTTATACACTCTGAGGTGTGTCTTTAGAGCTTTATAATACTCTGAGGTGTGTCTTTAGAGCTTTATAACACTCTGAGGTGTGTCTTTAGAGCTTTATGCCACTCTAAGGTGTGTCTTTAGAGCTTTATACACTGAGGTGTGTCTTTAGAGCTTTATAACACTCTGAGGTGTGTCTTTAGAGCTTTATACACTCTGAGGTGTGTCTTTAGATGCTTTATAACACTCTGAGGTGTGTTTTTAGAGCTTTAAACACTCTGAGGTGTGTCTTTAGAGCTTTATACACTCTGAGGTGTGTCTTTAGAGCTTTATAACACTCTGAGGTGTGTCTTTAGAGCTTTATACCGCTTTGAGATGTGTCTTTAGAGCTTTATACACTCTGAGGTGTGTCTTTAGAGCTTTATAACACTCTGAGGTGTGTCTTTACAGCTTTATACACTCTGAGGTGTGTCTTTAGAGCTTTATAACACTCTGAGGTGTGTCTTTAGAGCTTTATACCACTCTGAGGTGTGTCTTTAGAGCTTTATAATACTCTGAGGTGTGTCTTTAGAGCTTTATACTGCTCTGAGGTGTGTCTTTAGAGCTTTATACACTCTGAGGTGTGTCTTTAGAGCTTTATAATACTCTGAGGTGTGTCTTTAGAGCTTTATAACACTCTGAGGTGTGTCTTTAGAGCTTTATACCGCTCTGAGGTGTGTCTTTAGAGCTTTATGCCACTCTAAGGTGTGTCTTTAGAGCTTTATACACTCTAAGGTGTGTCTTTAGAGCTTTATACATTCTGAGGTGTGTCTTTAGAGCTTTATAACACTCTGAGGTGTGTCTTTAGAGCTTTATACACTCTGAGGTGTGTCTTTAGAGCTTTATAACACTCTGAGGTGTGTCTTTAGAGCTTTATACCGCTCTGAGGTGTGTCTTTAGAGCTTTATACCAATCTGAGGTGTGTCTTTAGAGCTTTATAACACTCTGAGGTGTGTCTTTAGAGCTTTATACCGCTCTGAGGTGTGTCTTTAGAGCTTTATACACTCTGAGGTGTGTCTTTAGAGCTTTATACCGCTCTGAGGTGTGTCTTTAGAGCTTTATACACTCTGAGGTGTGTCTTTAGAGCTTTATAACACTCTGAGGTGTGTCTTTAGAGCTTTATACACTCTGAGGTGTGTATTTAGAGCTTTATACACTCTGAGGTGTGTCTTTAGAGCTTTATAACACTCTGAGGTGTGTCTTTAGAGCTTTATACCACTCTGAGGTGTGTCTTTAGAGCTTTATAATACTCTGAGGTGTGTCTTTAGAGCTTTATACTGCTCTGAGGTGTGTCTTTAGAGCTTTATACCACTCTGAGGTGTGTCTTTAGAGCTTTATAACACTCTGAGGTGTGTCTTTAGAGCTTTATACACTCTGAGGTGTGTCTTTAGAGCTTTATACACTCTGAGGTGTGTCTTTAGAGCTTTATACCACTCTGAGGTGTGTCTTTAGAGCTTTATTCACTCTGAGGTGTGTCTTTAGAGCTTTATACACTCTGAGGTGTGTCTTTAGAGCTTTATAATACTCTGAGGTGTTTCTTTAGAGCTTTATAACACTCTGAGGTGTGTCTTTAGAGCTTTAAACACTCTGAGGTGTGTCTTTAGAGCTTTATGCCACTCTAAGGTGTGTCTTTAGAGCTTTATACACTCTAAGGTGTGTCTTTAGAGCTTTATACACTCTGAGGTATGTCTTTAGAGCTTTATACACTCTGAGGTGTGTCTTTAGAGCTTTATAACACTCTGAGGTGTGTCTTTAGAGCTTTATACACTCTGAGGTGTGTCTTTAGAGCTTTATACACTCTGAGGTGCGTCTTTAGAGCTTTATACACTCTGAGGTGCGTCTTTAGAGCTTTATGCCACTCTGAGGTGTGTCTTTAGAGCTTTTTACACTCTGAGGTGTGTCTTTAGAGCTTTATATCACTCTGAGGTGTGTCTTTAGAGCTTTATCCACTCTGAGGTGTGTCTTTAGAGCTTTATACCGCTCTGAGGTGTGTCTTTAGAGCTTTATACACTCTGAGGTGTGTCTTTAGAGCTTTATACCACTCTGAGGTGTGTCTTTAGAGCTTTATACACTCTGAGGTGTGTCTTTAGAGCTTTATACACTCTGAGGTGTGTCTTTAGAGCTTTATACACTCTGAGGTGTGTCTTTAGAGCTTTATGCCACTCTGAGGTGTGTCTTTAGAGCTTTATACACTCTGAGGTGTGTCTTTAGAGCTTTATTCACTCTGAGGTGTGTCTTTAGAGCTTTATGCCACTCTGAGGTGTGTTTTTAGAGCTTTATACACTCTGAGGTGTGTCTTTAGAGCTTTATAACACTCTGAGGTGTGTCTTTAGAGCTTTATACACTCTGAGGTGTGTCTTTAGAGCTTTATACACTCTGAGGTGTGTCTTTAGAGCTTTATGCCACTCTGAGGTGTGTCTTTAGAGCTTTATATCACTCTGAGGTGTGTCTTTAGAGCTTTATACACTCTGAGGTGTGTCTTTAGAGCTTTATACCACTCTGAGGTGTGTCTTTAGAGCTTTATACCGCTCTGAGGTGTGTCTTTAGAGCTTTATACACTCTGAGGTGTGTCTTTAGAGCTTTATACACTCTGAGGTGTGTCTTTAGAGCTTTATATCACTCTGAGGTGTGTCTTTAGATTTTTATATCACTCTGAGGTGTGTCTTTAGAGCTTTTTACACTCTGAGGTGTGTCTTTAGAGCTTTATACACTCTGAGGTGTGTCTTTAGAGCTTTATAACACTCTGAGGTGTGTCTTTAGAGCTTTATACACTCTGAGGTGTGTCTTTAGAGCTTTATACCACTCTGAGGTGTGTCTTTAGAGCTTTATACACTCTGAGGTGTGTCTTTAGAGCTTTATACACTCTGATGTGTGTCTTTAGAGCTATAAACCACTCTGAGGTGTGTCTTTAGAGCTTTATACCACTCTGAGTTGTGTCTTTAGAGCTTTATATCACTCTGAGGTGCGTCTTTAGAGCTTTATACACTCTGAGGTGTGTCTTTAGAGCTTTATACACTCTGAGGTGCGTCTTTATAGCTTTATACACTCTGAGGTGTGTCTTTAGAGCTTTATACACTCTGAGGTGCGTCTTTAGAGCTTTATATCACTCTGAGGTGTGTCTTTAGAGCTTTATACACTCTGAGGTGCGTCTTTAGAGCTTTATATCACTCTGAGGTGTGTCTTTAGAGCTTTATAACACTCTTAGGTGTGTCTTTAGAGCTTTTTACACTCTGAGGTGCGTCTTTAGAGCTTTATACACTCTGAGGTGTGTCTTTAGAGCTTTATACCGCTCTGAGGTGTGTCTTTAGACCTTTATAAACTCTAAGGTGTGTCTTTAGAGCTTTATACCACTCTGAGGTGCGTCTTTAGAGCTTTATATCACTCTAAGGTGTGTCTTTAGAGCTTTATACCACTCTGAGGTGCGTCTTTAGAGCTTTATATCACTCTGAGGTGTGTCTTTAGCGCTTTATAACACTCTGAGGTGTGTCTTTAGAGCTTTATACACTCTGAGGTGTGTCTTTAGAGCTTTATACACTCTGAGGTGTGTCTTTAGAGCTTTATACCACTCTGAGGTGTGTCTTTAGAGCTTTATACACTCTGAGGTGTGTCTTTAGAGCTTTATACACTCTGAGGTGTGTCTTTAGAGCTTTATATCACTCTGAGGTGTGTCTTTAGAGCTTTATACACTCTGAGGTGTGTCTTTAGAGCTTTATACACTCTGAGGTGTGTCTTTAGAGCTTTATACACTCTGAGGTGTGTCTTTAGAGCTTAATACACTCTGAGGTGTGTCTTTAGAGCTTTATAACATTCTGAGGTGTGTCTTTAGAGCTTTATAGACTCTGATGTGTGTCTTTAGAGCTTTATACCACTCTGAGGTGTGTCTTTAGAGCTTAATACACTCTGAGGTGTGTCTTTAGAGCTTTATATCACTCTGATGTGCGTCTTTAGAGCTTTATACACTCTGAGGTGCGTCTTTAGAGCTTTATACACTCTGAGGTGTGTCTTTAGAGCTTTATACACTCTGAGGTATGTCTTTAGAGCTTTTTACACTCTGAGGTGTGTCTTTAGAGCTTTATACACTCTGAGGTGTGTCTTTAGAGCTTTATAACACTCTGAGGTGTGTCTTTAGAGCTTTATACACTCTGAGGTGTGTCTTTAGAGCTTTATACCACTCTGAGGTGTGTCTTTAGAGCTTTATGCACTCTGAGGTGTGTCTTTAGAGCTTTATAACACGCTGATGTGTGTCTTTAGAGCTTTATACACTCTGATGTGTGTCTTTAGAGCTTTATACCACTCTGAGGTGTGTCTTTAGAGCTTTATACCGCTCTGAGGTGTGTCTTTAGAGCTTTATACACTCTGAGGTGTGTCTTTAGAGCTTTATACACTCTGAGTTGTGTCTTTAGAGCTTTATATCACTCTGAGGTGCGTCTTTAGAGCTTTATACACTCTGAGGTGTGTCTTTAGAGCTTTATACACTCTGAGGTGTGTCTTTAGAGCTTTATATCACTCTGAGGTGTGTCTTTAGAGCTTTATACACTCTGAGGTGTGTCTTTAGAGCTTTATATCACTCTGAGGTGTGTCTTTAGAGCTTTATACACTCTGAGTTGTGTCTTTAGAGCTTTATATCACTCTGAGGTGCGTCTTTAGAGCTTTATACACTCTGAGGTGTGTCTTTAGAGCTTTATACACTCTGAGTTGTGTCTTTAGAGCTTTATATCACTCTGAGGTGCGTCTTTAGAGCTTTATACACTCTGAGGTGTGTCTTTAGAGCTTTATACACTCTGAGGTGTGTCTTTAGAGCTTTATAACACTCTGAGGTGTGTCTTTAGAGCTTTATACACTCTGAGGTGTGTCTTTAGAGCTTTATAACTCTGAGGTGTTTCTTTAGAGCTTTATACACTCTGAGGTGTGTCTTTAGAGCTTTATAACATTCTGAGGTGTGTCTTTAGAGCTTTATACCACTCTGAGGTGTGTCTTTAGAGCTTTATACACTCTGAGGTGTGTCTTTAGAGCTTTATACACTCTGAGATGTGTCTTTAGAGCTTTATACACTCTGAGGTGTGTCTTTAGAGCTTTATACACTCTGAGGTGTGTCTTTAGAGCTTTATAACATTCTGAGGTGTGTCTTTAGAGCTTTATACCACTCTGAGGTGTGTCTTTAGAGCTTTATACACTCTGAGGTGTGTCTTTAGAGCTTTATACACTCTGAGGTGTGTCTTTAGAGCTTTATAACACTCTGAGGTGTGTCTTCAGAGCTTTATACACTCTGAGGTGTGTCTTTAGAGCTTTATAACACTCTGAGGTGTGTCTTTAGAGCTTTATACCGCTCTGAGGTGTGTCTTTAGAGCTTTATACACTCTGAGGTGTCTTTAGAGCTTTATACACTCTGAGGTGTGTCTTTAGAGCTTTATACACTCTGAGGTGTGTCTTTAGAGCTTTATACCGCTCTGAGGTGTGTCTTTAGAGCTTTATACACTCTGAGGTGTGTCTTTAGAGCTTTATACACTCTGAGGTGTGTCTTTAGAGCTTTATACACTCTGAGGTGTGTCTTTAGAGATTTATAACACTCTGAGGTGCATCTTTAGAGCTTTATACACTCTGAGGTGCGTCTTTAGAGCTTTATACACTCTGAGGTGCGTCTTTAGAGCTTTATAATACTCTGAGGTGTGTCTTTAGAGCTTTATAACACTCTGAGGTGTGTCTTTAGAGCTTTATACACTCTAAGGTGTGTCTTTAGAGCTTTAAACACTCTGAGGTGTGTCTTTAGAGCTTTATACACTCTGAGGTGTGTCTTTAGAGCTTTATAACACTCTGAGGTGTGTCTTTAAAGCTTTATAACACTCTGAGGTGTGTCTTTAGAGCTTTAAACACTCTGAGGTGTGTCTTTAGAGCTTTATAATACTCTGAGGTGTGTCTTTAGAGCTTTATAACACTCTGAGGTGTGTCTTTAGAGCTTTAAACACTCTGAGGTGTGTCTTTAGAGCTTTATGCCACTCTAAGGTGTGTCTTTAGAGCTTTATACACTCTAAGGTGTGTCTTTAGAGCTTTATACACTCTGAGGTGTGTCTTTAGAGCTTTATACACTCTGAGGTGTGTCTTTAGAGCTTTATACACTCTGAGGTGTGTCTTTAGAGCTTTATACACTCTGAGGTGTGTCTTTAGAGCTTTATACCAATCTGAGGTGTGTCTTTAGAGCTTTATACCGCTCTGAGGTGTGTCTTTAGAGCTTTATACACTCTGAGGTGTGTCTTTAGAGCTTTATACCGCTCTGAGGTGTGTCTTTAGAGCTTTATAAAACTTTGAGGTGTGTCTTTAGAGCTTTATAACGCTCTAAGGTGTGTCTTTAGAGCTTTATACCAATCTGAGGTGTGTCTTTAGAGCTTTATACCACTCTGAGGTGTGTCTTTAGAGCTTTATACACTGAGGTGTGTCTTTAGAGCTTTATACACTGAGGTGTGTCTTTAGAGCTTTATAACACTCTGAGGTGTGTCTTTAGAGCTTTATACACTCTGAGGTGTGTCTTTAGATGCTTTATAACACTCTGAGGTGTGTTTTTAGAGCTTTAAACACTCTGAGGTGTGTCTTTAGAGCTTTATACACTCTGAGGTGTGTCTTTAGAGCTTTATAACACTCTGAGGTGTGTCTTTAGAGCTTTATACCGCTTTGAGATGTGTCTTTAGAGCTTTATACACTCTGAGGTGTGTCTTTAGAGCTTTATAACACTCTGAGGTGTGTCTTTACAGCTTTATACACTCTGAGGTGTGTATTTAGAGCTTTATACACTCTGAGGTGTGTCTTTAGAGCTTTATAACACTCTGAGGTGTGTCTTTAGAGCTTTATACAACTCTGAGGTGTGTCTTTAGAGCTTTATAATACTCTGAGGTGTGTCTTTAGAGCTTTATACTGCTCTGAGGTGTGTCTTTAGAGCTTTATACACTCTGAGGTGTGTCTTTAGAGCTTTATAATACTCTGAGGTGTGTCTTTAGAGCTTTATAACACTCTGAGGTGTGTCTTTAGAGCTTTAAACACTCTGAGGTGTGTCTTTAGAGCTTTATGCCACTCTAAGGTGTGTCTTTAGAGCTTTATACACTCTAAGGTGTGTCTTTAGAGCTTTATACATTCTGAGGTGTGTCTTTAGAGCTTTATAACACTCTGAGGTGTGTCTTTAGAGCTTTATACACTCTGAGGTGTGTCTTTAGAGCTTTATAACACTCTGAGGTGTGTCTTTAGAGCTTTATACCGCTCTGAGGTGTGTCTTTAGAGCTTTATACCAATCTGAGGTGTGTCTTTAGAGCTTTATAACACTCTGAGGTGTGTCTTTAGAGCTTTATACCGCTCTGAGGTGTGTCTTTAGAGCTTTATACACTCTGAGGTGTGTCTTTAGAGCTTTATACCGCTCTGAGGTGTGTCTTTAGAGCTTTATACACTCTGAGGTGTGTCTTTAGAGCTTTATAACACTCTGAGGTGTGTCTTTAGAGCTTTATACACTCTGAGGTGTGTATTTAGAGCTTTATACACTCTGAGGTGTGTCTTTAGAGCTTTATAACACTCTGAGGTGTGTCTTTAGAGCTTTATACCACTCTGAGGTGTGTCTTTAGAGCTTTATAATACTCTGAGGTGTGTCTTTAGAGCTTTATACACTCTGAGGTGTGTCTTTAGAGCTTTATACCACTCTGAGGTGTGTCTTTAGAGCTTTATGCACTCTGAGGTGTGTCTTTAGAGCTTTATAACACGCTGAGGTGTGTCTTTAGAGCTTTATACACTCTGATGTGTGTCTTTAGAGCTTTATACCACTCTGAGGTGTGTCTTTAGAGCTTTATACCGCTCTGAGGTGTGTCTTTAGAGCTTTATACACTCTGAGGTGTGTCTTTAGAGCTTTATACACTCTGAGTTGTGTCTTTAGAGCTTTATATCACTCTGAGGTGCGTCTTTAGATCTTTATACACTCTGAGGTGTGTCTTTAGAGCTTTATACACTCTGAGGTGTGTCTTTAGAGCTTTATATCACTCTGAGGTGTGTCTTTAGAGCTTTATACACTTTGAGGTGTGTCTTTAGAGCTTTATACACTCTGAGGTGTGTCTTTAGAGCTTTATAACACTCTGAGGTGTGTCTTTAGAGCTTTATACACTCTGAGGTGTGTCTTTAGAGCTTTATAACTCTGAGGTGTTTCTTTAGAGCTTTATACACTCTGAGGTGTGTCTTTAGAGCTTTATAACATTCTGAGGTGTGTCTTTAGAGCTTTATACCACTCTGAGGTGTGTCTTTAGAGCTTTATACACTCTGAGGTGTGTCTTTAGAGCTTTATACACTCTGAGATGTGTCTTTAGAGCTTTATACACTCTGAGGTGTGTCTTTAGAGCTTTATACACTCTGAGGTGTGTCTTTAGAGCTTTATAACATTCTGAGGTGTGTCTTTAGAGCTTTATACCACTCTGAGGTGTGTCTTTAGAGCTTTATACACTCTGAGGTGTGTCTTTAGAGCTTTATACACTCTGAGGTGTGTCTTTAGAGCTTTATAACACTCTGAGGTGTGTCTTCAGAGCTTTATACACTCTGAGGTGTGTCTTTAGAGCTTTATAACACTCTGAGGTGTGTCTTTAGAGCTTTATACCGCTCTGAGGTGTGTCTTTAGAGCTTTATAACACTCTGAGGTGTGTCTTTAGAGCTTTATACACTCTGAGGTGTGTCTTTAGAGCTTTATACACTCTGAGGTGTGTCTTTAGAGCTTTATACCACTCTGAGGTGTGTCTTTAGAGCTTTATTCACTCTGAGGTGTGTCTTTAGAGCTTTATAATACTCTGAGGTGTGTCTTTAGAGCTTTATAACACTCTGAGGTGTGTCTTTAGAGCTTTAAACACTCTGAGGTGTGTCTTTAGAGCTTTATGCCACTCTAAGGTGTGTCTTTAGAGCTTTATACACTCTAAGGTGTGTCTTTAGAGCTTTATACACTCTGAGGTATGTCTTTAGAGCTTTATACACTCTGAGGTGTGTCTTTAGAGCTTTATAACACTCTGAGGTGTGTCTTTAGAGCTTTATACACTCTGAGGTGTGTCTTTAGAGCTTTATACACTCTGAGGTGCGTCTTTAGAGCTTTATACACTCTGAGGTGCGTCTTTAGAGCTTTAAACACTCTGAGGTGTGTCTTTAGAGCTTTTTACACTCTGAGGTGTGTCTTTAGAGCTTTATATCACTCTGAGGTGTGTCTTTAGAGCTTTATCCACTCTGAGGTGTGTCTTTAGAGCTTTATGCCACTCTAAGGTGTGTCTTTAGAGCTTTATACACTCTGAGGTGTGTCTTTAGAGCTTTATACCACTCTGAGGTGTGTCTTTAGAGCTTTATACACTCTGAGGTGTGTCTTTAGAGCTTTATACACTCTGAGGTGTGTCTTTAGAGCTTTATACACTCTGAGGTGTGTCTTTAGAGCTTTATACCAATCTGAGGTGTGTCTTTAGAGCTTTATACCGCTCTGAGGTGTGTCTTTAGAGCTTTATACACTCTGAGGTGTGTCTTTAGAGCTTTATACCGCTCTGAGGTGTGTCTTTAGAGCTTTATAAAACTTTGAGGTGTGTCTTTAGAGCTTTATAACGCTCTAAGGTGTGTCTTTAGAGCTTTATACCAATCTGAGGTGTGTCTTTAGAGCTTTATACCACTCTGAGGTGTGTCTTTAGAGCTTTATACACTGAGGTGTGTCTTTAGAGCTTTATACACTGAGGTGTGTCTTTAGAGCTTTATAACACTCTGAGGTGTGTCTTTAGAGCTTTATACACTCTGAGGTGTGTCTTTAGATGCTTTATAACACTCTGAGGTGTGTTTTTAGAGCTTTAAACACTCTGAGGTGTGTCTTTAGAGCTTTATACACTCTGAGGTGTGTCTTTAGAGCTTTATAACACTCTGAGGTGTGTCTTTAGAGCTTTATACCGCTTTGAGATGTGTCTTTAGAGCTTTATACACTCTGAGGTGTGTCTTTAGAGCTTTATAACACTCTGAGGTGTGTCTTTACAGCTTTATACACTCTGAGGTGTGTATTTAGAGCTTTATACACTCTGAGGTGTGTCTTTAGAGCTTTATAACACTCTGAGGTGTGTCTTTAGAGCTTTATACCACTCTGAGGTGTGTCTTTAGAGCTTTATAATACTCTGAGGTGTGTCTTTAGAGCTTTATACTGCTCTGAGGTGTGTCTTTAGAGCTTTATACACTCTGAGGTGTGTCTTTAGAGCTTTATAATACTCTGAGGTGTGTCTTTAGAGCTTTATAACACTCTGAGGTGTGTCTTTAGAGCTTTAAACACTCTGAGGTGTGTCTTTAGAGCTTTATGCCACTCTAAGGTGTGTCTTTAGAGCTTTATACACTCTAAGGTGTGTCTTTAGAGCTTTATACATTCTGAGGTGTGTCTTTAGAGCTTTATAACACTCTGAGGTGTGTCTTTAGAGCTTTATACACTCTGAGGTGTGTCTTTAGAGCTTTATAACACTCTGAGGTGTGTCTTTAGAGCTTTATACACTCTGAGGTGTGTCTTTAGCGCTTTATAACACTCTGAGGTGTGTCTTTAGAGCTTTATACACTCTGAGGTGTGTCTTTAGAGCTTTATACACTCTGAGGTGTGTCTTTAGAGCTTTATACCACTCTGAGGTGTGTCTTTAGAGCTTTATACACTCTGAGGTGTGTCTTTAGAGCTTTATACACTCTGAGGTGTGTCTTTAGAGCTTTATATCACTCTGAGGTGTGTCTTTAGAGCTTTATACACTCTGAGGTGTGTCTTTAGAGCTTTATACACTCTGAGGTGTGTCTTTAGAGCTTTATACACTCTGAGGTGTGTCTTTAGAGCTTAATACACTCTGAGGTGTGTCTTTAGAGCTTTATAACATTCTGAGGTGTGTCTTTAGAGCTTTATAGACTCTGATGTGTGTCTTTAGAGCTTTATACCACTCTGAGGTGTGTCTTTAGAGCTTAATACACTCTGAGGTGTGTCTTTAGAGCTTTATATCACTCTGATGTGCGTCTTTAGAGCTTTATACACTCTGAGGTGCGTCTTTAGAGCTTTATACACTCTGAGGTGTGTCTTTAGAGCTTTATACACTCTGAGGTATGTCTTTAGAGCTTTTTACACTCTGAGGTGTGTCTTTAGAGCTTTATACACTCTGAGGTGTGTCTTTAGAGCTTTATACACTCTGAGGTGTGTCTTTAGAGCTTTATACACTCTGAGGTGTGTCTTTAGAGCTTTATACCACTCTGAGGTGTGTCTTTAGAGCTTTATGCACTCTGAGGTGTGTCTTTAGAGCTTTATAACACGCTGAGGTGTGTCTTTAGAGCTTTATACACTCTGATGTGTGTCTTTAGAGCTTTATACCACTCTGAGGTGTGTCTTTAGAGCTTTATACCGCTCTGAGGTGTGTCTTTAGAGCTTTATACACTCTGAGGTGTGTCTTTAGAGCTTTATACACTCTGAGTTGTGTCTTTAGAGCTTTATATCACTCTGAGGTGCGTCTTTAGAGCTTTATACACTCTGAGGTGTGTCTTTAGAGCTTTATACACTCTGAGGTGTGTCTTTAGAGCTTTATATCACTCTGAGGTGTGTCTTTAGAGCTTTATACACTTTGAGGTGTGTCTTTAGAGCTTTATACACTCTGAGGTGTGTCTTTAGAGCTTTATAACACTCTGAGGTGTGTCTTTAGAGCTTTATACACTCTGAGGTGTGTCTTTAGAGCTTTATAACTCTGAGGTGTTTCTTTAGAGCTTTATACACTCTGAGGTGTGTCTTTAGAGCTTTATAACATTCTGAGGTGTGTCTTTAGAGCTTTATACCACTCTGAGGTGTGTCTTTAGAGCTTTATACACTCTGAGGTGTGTCTTTAGAGCTTTATACACTCTGAGATGTGTCTTTAGAGCTTTATACACTCTGAGGTGTGTCTTTAGAGCTTTATACACTCTGAGGTGTGTCTTTAGAGCTTTATAACATTCTGAGGTGTGTCTTTAGAGCTTTATACACTCTGAGGTGTGTCTTTAGAGCTTTATAACATTCTGAGGTGTGTCTTTAGAGCTTTATAACACTCTGAGGTGTGTCTTCAGAGCTTTATACACTCTGAGGTGTGTCTTTAGAGCTTTATAACACTCTGAGGTGTGTCTTTAGAGCTTTATACCGCTCTGAGGTGTGTCTTTAGAGCTTTATACACTCTGAGGTGTCTTTAGAGCTTTATACACTCTGAGGTGTGTCTTTAGAGCTTTATACACTCTGAGGTGTGTCTTTAGAGCTTTATACCGCTCTGAGGTGTGTCTTTAGAGCTTTATACACTCTGAGGTGTGTCTTTAGAGCTTTATACACTCTGAGGTGTGTCTTTAGAGCTTTATACACTCTGAGGTGTGTCTTTAGAGATTTATAACACTCTGAGGTGCATCTTTAGAGCTTTATACACTCTGAGGTGCGTCTTTAGAGCTTTATACACTCTGAGGTGCGTCTTTAGAGCTTTATAATACTCTGAGGTGTGTCTTTAGAGCTTTATAACACTCTGAGGTGTGTCTTTAGAGCTTTATACACTCTAAGGTGTGTCTTTAGAGCTTTAAACACTCTGAGGTGTGTCTTTAGAGCTTTATACACTCTGAGGTGTGTCTTTAGAGCTTTATAACACTCTGAGGTGTGTCTTTAAAGCTTTATAACACTCTGAGGTGTGTCTTTAGAGCTTTAAACACTCTGAGGTGTGTCTTTAGAGCTTTATAATACTCTGAGGTGTGTCTTTAGAGCTTTATAACACTCTGAGGTGTGTCTTTAGAGCTTTAAACACTCTGAGGTGTGTCTTTAGAGCTTTATGCCACTCTAAGGTGTGTCTTTAGAGCTTTATACACTCTAAGGTGTGTCTTTAGAGCTTTATACACTCTAAGGTGTGTCTTTAGAGCTTTATACACTCTGAGGTGTGTCTTTAGAGCTTTATACACTCTGAGGTGTGTCTTTAGAGCTTTATACCAATCTGAGGTGTGTCTTTAGAGCTTTATACCGCTCTGAGGTGTGTCTTTAGAGCTTTATACACTCTGAGGTGTGTCTTTAGAGCTTTATACCGCTCTGAGGTGTGTCTTTAGAGCTTTATAAAACTTTGAGGTGTGTCTTTAGAGCTTTATAACGCTCTAAGGTGTGTCTTTAGAGCTTTATACCAATCTGAGGTGTGTCTTTAGAGCTTTATACCACTCTGAGGTGTGTCTTTAGAGCTTTATACACTGAGGTGTGTCTTTAGAGCTTTATAACACTCTGAGGTGTGTCTTTAGAGCTTTATACACTCTGAGGTGTGTCTTTAGATGCTTTATAACACTCTGAGGTGTGTTTTTAGAGCTTTAAACACTCTGAGGTGTGTCTTTAGAGCTTTATACACTCTGAGGTGTGTCTTTAGAGCTTTATAACACTCTGAGGTGTGTCTTTAGAGCTTTATACCGCTTTGAGATGTGTCTTTAGAGCTTTATACACTCTGAGGTGTGTCTTTAGAGCTTTATAACACTCTGAGGTGTGTCTTTACAGCTTTATACACTCTGAGGTGTGTATTTAGAGCTTTATACACTCTGAGGTGTGTCTTTAGAGCTTTATAACACTCTGAGGTGTGTCTTTAGAGCTTTATACCACTCTGAGGTGTGTCTTTAGAGCTTTATAATACTCTGAGGTGTGTCTTTAGAGCTTTATACTGCTCTGAGGTGTGTCTTTAGAGCTTTATACACTCTGAGGTGTGTCTTTAGAGCTTTATACACTCTGAGGTGTGTCTTTAGAGCTTTATACCACTCTGAGGTGTGTCTTTAGAGCTTTATTCACTCTGAGGTGTGTCTTTAGAGCTTTATACACTCTGAGGTGTGTCTTTAGAGCTTTATAATACTCTGAGGTGTGTCTTTAGAGCTTTATAACACTCTGAGGTGTGTCTTTAGAGCTTTAAACACTCTGAGGTGTGTCTTTAGAGCTTTATGCCACTCTAAGGTGTGTCTTTAGAGCTTTATACACTGAGGTGTGTCTTTAGAGCTTTATAACACTCTGAGGTGTGTCTTTAGAGCTTTATACACTCTGAGGTGTGTCTTTAGATGCTTTATAACACTCTGAGGTGTGTTTTTAGAGCTTTAAACACTCTGAGGTGTGTCTTTAGAGCTTTATACACTCTGAGGTGTGTCTTTAGAGCTTTATAACACTCTGAGGTGTGTCTTTAGAGCTTTATACCTCTTTGAGATGTGTCTTTAGAGCTTTATACACTCTGAGGTGTGTCTTTAGAGCTTTATAACACTCTGAGGTGTGTCTTTACAGCTTTATACACTCTGAGGTGTGTATTTAGAGCTTTATACACTCTGAGGTGTGTCTTTAGAGCTTTATAACACTCTGAGGTGTGTCTTTAGAGCTTTATACCACTCTGAGGTGTGTCTTTAGAGCTTTATAATACTCTGAGGTGTGTCTTTAGAGCTTTATACTGCTCTGAGGTGTGTCTTTAGAGCTTTATACACTCTGAGGTGTGTCTTTAGAGCTTTATACACTCTGAGGTGTGTCTTTAGAGCTTTATACCACTCTGAGGTGTGTCTTTAGAGCTTTATTCACTCTGAGGTGTGTCTTTAGAGCTTTATACACTCTGAGGTGTGTATTTAGAGCTTTATACCACTCTGAGGTGTGTCTTTAGAGCTTTATAACACTCTGAGGTGTGTCTTTAGAGCTTTAAACACTCTGAGGTGTGTCTTTAGAGCTTTATGCCACTCTAAGGTGTGTCTTTAGAGCTTTATACACTCTAAGGTGTGTCTTTAGAGCTTTATACATTCTGAGGTGTGTCTTTAGAGCTTTATAACACTCTGAGGTGTGTCTTTAGAGCTTTATACACTCTGAGGTGTGTCTTTAGAGCTTTATAACACTCTGAGGTGTGTCTTTAGAGCTTTATACCGCTCTGAGGTGTGTCTTTAGAGCTTTATACCAATCTGAGGTGTGTCTTTAGAGCTTTATAACACTCTGAGGTGTGTCTTTAGAGCTTTATACCGCTCTGAGGTGTGTCTTTAGAGCTTTATACACTCTGAGGTGTGTCTTTAGAGCTTTATACCGCTCTGAGGTGTGTCTTTAGAGCTTTATACACTCTGAGGTGTGTCGTTAGAGCTTTATACACTCTGAGGTGTGTCTTTAGAGCTTTATAACACTCTGAGGTGTGTCTTTAGAGCTTTATACACTCTGAGGTGTGTATTTAGAGCTTTATACACTCTGAGGTGTGTCTTTAGAGCTTTATAACACTCTGAGGTGTGTCTTTAGAGCTTTATACCACTCTGAGGTGTGTCTTTAGAGCTTTATAATACTCTGAGGTGTGTCTTTAGAGCTTTATACTGCTCTGAGGTGTGTCTTTAGAGCTTTATACCACTCTGAGGTGTGTCTTTAGAGCTTTATAACACTCTGAGGTGTGTCTTTAGAGCTTTATACACTCTGAGGTGTGTCTTTAGAGCTTTATACACTCTGAGGTGTGTCTTTAGAGCTTTATACCACTCTGAGGTGTGTCTTTAGAGCTTTATTCACTCTGAGGTGTGTCTTTAGAGCTTTATAATACTCTGAGGTGTGTCTTTAGAGCTTTATAATACTCTGAGGTGTTTCTTTAGAGCTTTATAACACTCTGAGGTGTGTCTTTAGAGCTTTAAACACTCTGAGGTGTGTCTTTAGAGCTTTATGCCACTCTAAGGTGTGTCTTTAGAGCTTTATACACTCTAAGGTGTGTCTTTAGAGCTTTATACACTCTGAGGTGTGTCTTTAGAGCTTTATAACACTCTGAGGTGTGTCTTTAGAGCTTTATACACTCTGAGGTGTGTCTTTAGAGCTTTATACACTCTGAGGTGTGTCTTTAGAGCTTTATAACACTCTGAGGTGAGTCTTTAGAGCTTTATACCGCTCTGAGGTGTGTCTTTAGAGCTTTATACCAATCTGAGGTGTGTCTTTAGAGTTTTATACCGCTCTGAGGTGTGTCTTTAGAGCTTTATACACTCTGAGGTGTGTCTTTAGAGCTTTATACCGCTCTGAGGTGTGTCTTTAGAGCTTTATGCACTCTGAGGTGTATCTTTAGAGCTTTATAAAACTTTGAGGTGTGTCTTTAGAGCTTTATAACGCTCTAAGGTGTGTCTTTAGAGCTTTATACACTGAGGTGTGTCTTTAGAGCTTTATAACACTCTGAGGTGTGTCTTTAGAGCTTTATAACACTCTGAGGTGCGTCTTTAGAGCTTTATGCCACTCTGAGGTGTGTCTTTAGAGCTTTATATCACTCTGAGGTGTGTCTTTAGAGCTTTATACACTCTGAGGTGTGTCTTTAGAGCTTTATATCACTCTGAGGTGTGTCTTTAGAGCTTTATATCACTCTGAGGTGTGTCTTTAGAGCTTTATACACTCTGAGGTGTGTCTTTAGAGCCTTATAACACTCTGAGGTGCGTCTTTAGAGCTTTATGCCACTCTGAGGTGTGTCTTTAGAGCTTTATACACTCTGAGGTGTGTCTTTAGAGCTTTATACCACTCTGAGGTGTGTCTTTAGAGATTTATACACTCTGAGGTGTGTCTTTAGAGCTTTATACACTCTGAGGTGTTTCTTTAGAGCTTTATTCCAATCTGAGGTGTGTCTTTAGAGCTTTATACACTCTGAGGTGTGTCTTTAGACCTTTATAAACTCTGAGGTGTGTCTTTAGAGCTTTATACACTCTGAGGTGCGTCTTTAGAGCTTTATAACACTCTAAGGTGTGTCTTTAGAGCTTTATACACTCTGAGGTGTGTCTTTAGAGCTTTATAACACTCTAAGGTGTGTCTTTAGAGCTTTATAACACTCTGAGGTGTGTCTTTAGAGCTTTATACACTCTGAGGTGTGTCTTTAGACCTTTATAAACTCTAAGGTGTGTCTTTAGAGCTTTATATCACTCTGAGGTGTGTCTTTAGAGCTTTATACATTCTGAGGTGTGTCTTTAGACCTTTATAAACTCTAAGGTGTGTCTTTAGAGCTTCATACACTCTGAGGTGTGTCTTTAGAGATTTATACCACTCTGACGTGTGTCTTTAGAGCTTTATGCCACTCTGAGGTGTGTCTTTAGAGCTTTATACACTCTGAGGTGTGTCTTTAGAGCTTTATAACACTCTGAGGTGTGTCTTTAGAGCTTTATACACTCTGAGGTGTTTCTTTAGAGCTTTATACACTCTGAGGTGTGTCTTTAGAGCTTTATACCACTCTGAGGTGTGTCTTTAGAGCTTTATACCGCTCGGAGGTGTGTCTTTAGAGCTTTATACACTCTGAGGTGCGTCTTTAGAGCTTTATATCACTCTGAGGTGTGTCTTTAGAGCTTTATACACTCTGAGGTGCGTCTTTAGAGCTTTATACACTCTGAGGTGTGTCTTTAGAGCTTTATACCACTCTGAGGTGTGTCTTTAGAGCTTTATACACTCTGAGGTGCGTCTTTAGAGCTTTATGCCACTCTGAGGTGCGTCTTTAGAGCTTTATATCACTCTGAGGTGTGTCTTTAGAGCTTTATACACTCTGAGGTGCGTCTTTAGAGCTTTATGCCACTCTGAGGTGTGTCTTTAGAGCTTTATACACTCTGAGGTGTGTCTTTAGAGCTTTATAACACTCTGAGGTGTGTCTTTAGAGCTTTATACACTCTGAGGTGTGTCTTTAGAGCTTTATACCGCTCGGAGGTGTGTCTTTAGAGCTTTATACACTCTGAGGTGTGTCTTTAGAGCTTTATACACTCTGAGGTGTGTCTTTAGAGCTTTATACACTCTGAGATGTGTCTTTAGAGCTTTATACACTCTGACGTGTGTCTTTAGAGCTTTATGCCACTCTGAGGTGCGTCTTTAGAGCTTTATACACTCTGAGGTGTGTCTTTAGAGCTTTATACACTCTGAGGTGTGTCTTTAGACCTTTATAAACTCTAAGGTGTGTCTTTAGAGCTTTATATCACTCTGAGGTGTGTCTTTAGAGCTTTATATCACTCTGAGGTGTGTCTTTAGAGCTTTATACACTCTGAGGTGTGTCTTTAGACCTTTATAAACTCTAAGGTGTGTCTTTAGAGCTTCATACACTCTGAGGTGTGTCTTTAGAGATTTATACCACTCTGAGGTGTGTCTTTAGAGCTTTATGCACTCTGAGGTGTGTCTTTAGAGCTTTATACACTTTGAGGTGTGTCTTTAGAGCTTTATACACTCTGAGGTGTGTCTTTAGAGCTTTATAACACTCTGAAGTGTGTCTTTAGAGCTTTATACACTCTGAGGTGTGTCTTTAGAGCTTTATAACTCTGAGGTGTTTCTTTAGAGCTTTATACACTCTGAGGTGTGTCTTTAGAGCTTTAAACACTCTGAGGTGTGTCTTTAGAGCTTTATACCGCTCGGAGGTGTGTCTTTAGAGCTTTATACACTCTGAGGTGTGTCTTTAGAGCTTTATACACTCTGAGATGTGTCTTTAGAGCTTTATACACTCTGAGGTGTGTCTTTAGAGCTTTATACACTCTGAGGTGTGTCTTTAGAGCTTTATAACATTCTGAGGTGTGTCTTTAGAGCTTTATACACTCTGAGGTGTGTCTTTAGAGCTTTATAACATTCTGAGGTGTGTCTTTAGAGCTTTATACCACTCTGAGGTGTGTCTTTAGAGCTTTATACACTCTGAGGTGTGTCTTTAGAGCTTTATACACTCTGAGGTGTGTCTTTAGAGCTTTATACCACTCTGAGGTGTGTCTTTAGAGCTTTATACACTCTGAGGTGTGTCTTTAGAGCTTTATAACATTCTGAGGTGTGTCTTTAGAGCTTTATACCACTCTGAGGTGTGTCTTTAGAGCTTTATACACTCTGAGGTGTGTCTTTAGAGCTTTATACACTCTGAGGTGTGTCTTTAGAGATTTATAACACTCTGAGGTGTGTCTTTAGAGCTTTATACACTCTGAGGTGTGTCTTTAGAGCTTTATACCACTCTGAGGTGTGTCTTTAGAGCTTTATACACTCTGAGGTGTGTCTTTAGAGATTTATAACACTCTGAGGTGCGTCTTTAGAGCTTTATACACTCTGAGGTGCGTCTTTAGAGCTTTATACACTCTGAGGTGTGTCTTTAGAGCTTTATACACTCTGAGGTGTGTCTTTAGAGCTTTTTACACTCTGAGGTGTGTCTTTAGAGCTTTATACACTCTGAGGTGTGTCTTTAGAGCTTTATAACACTCTGAGGTGTGTCTTTAGAGCTTTATACACTCTGAGGTGTGTCTTTAGAGCTTTATACCACTCTGAGGTGTGTCTTTAGAGCTTTATACACTCTGAGGTGTGTCTTTAGAGCTTTATACACTCTGAGGTGTGTCTTTAGAGCTTTATACCACTCTGAGGTGTGTCTTTAGAGCTTTATACACTCTGAGGTGCGTCTTTAGAGCTTTATATCACTCTGAGGTGTGTCTTTAGAGCTTTATACACTCTGAGGTGCGTCTTTAGAGCTTTATATCACTCTGAGGTGTGTCTTTAGAGCTTTATAACACTCTTAGGTGTGTCTTTAGAGCTTTTTACACTCTCAGGTGCATCTTTAGAGCTTTATACACTCTGAGGTGTGTCTTTAGAGCTTTATACCGCTCTGAGGTGTGTCTTTAGACCTTTATAAACTCTAAGGTGTGTCTTTAGAGCTTTTTACACTCTGAGGTGTGTCTTTAGAGCTTTATAACACTCTTAGGTGTGTCTTTAGAGCTTTTTACACTCTGAGGTGCATCTTTAGAGCTTTATACACTCTGAGGTGTGTCTTTAGAGCTTTATACCGCTCTGAGGTGTGTCTTTAGACCTTTATAAACTCTAAGGTGTGTCTTTAGAGCTTTATACCACTCTGAGGTGCGTCTTTAGAGCTTTATATCACTCTGAGGTGTGTCTTTAGAGCTTTATACACTCTGAGGTGTGTCTTTAGAGCTTTATGCCACTCTGAGGTGTGTCTTTAGAGCTTTATACACTCTGAGGTGTGTCTTTAGAGCTTTATACACTCTGAGGTGTGTCTTTAGAGCTTTATATCACTCTGAGGTGTGTCTTTAGAGCTTTATACCGCTCTGAGGTGTGTCTTTAGAGCTTTATACACTCTGAGGTGTGTCTTTAGAGCTTTATACACTCTGAGGTGTGTCTTTAGAGCTTTATACACTCTGAGGTGTGTCTTTAGAGCTTAATACACTCTGAGGTGTGTCTTTAGAGCTTTATAACATTCTGAGGTGTGTCTTTAGAGCTTTATAGACTCTGATGTGTGTCTTTAGAGCTTTATACCACTCTGAGGTGTGTCTTTAGAGCTTAATACACTCTGAGGTGTGTCTTTAGAGCTTTATATCACTCTGATGTGCGTCTTTAGAGCTTTATACACTCTGAGGTGCGTCTTTAGAGCTTTATACACTCTGAGGTGTGTCTTTAGAGCTTTATACACTCTGAGGTATGTCTTTAGAGCTTTTTACACTCTGAGGTGTGTCTTTAGAGCTTTATGCCACTCTAAGGTGTGTCTTTAGAGCTTTATACACTCTAAGGTGTGTCTTTAGAGCTTTATACACTCTGAGGTGTGTCTTTAGAGCTTTATAACACTCTGAGGTGTGTCTTTAGAGCTTTATACACTCTGAGGTGTGTCTTTAGAGCTTTATACACTCTGAGGTGTGTCTTTAGAGCTTTATAACACTCTGAGGTGTGTCTTTAGAGCTTTATACCGCTCTGAGGTGTGTCTTTAGAGCTTTATACCAATCTGAGGTGTGTCTTTAGAGTTTTATACCGCTCTGAGGTGTGTCTTTAGAGCTTTATACACTCTGAGGTGTGTCTTTAGAGCTTTATACCGCTCTGAGGTGTGTCTTTAGAGCTTTATGCACTCTGAGGTGTATCTTTAGAGCTTTATAAAACTTTGAGGTGTGTCTTTAGAGCTTTATAACGCTCTAAGGTGTGTCTTTAGAGCTTTATACACTGAGGTGTGTCTTTAGAGCTTTATAACACTCTGAGGTGTGTCTTTAGAGCTTTATAACACTCTGAGGTGCGTCTTTAGAGCTTTATGCCACTCTGAGGTGTGTCTTTAGAGCTTTATATCACTCTGAGGTGTGTCTTTATAGCTTTATACACTCTGAGGTGTGTCTTTAGAGCTTTATATCACTCTGAGGTGTGTCTTTAGAGCTTTATATCACTCTGAGGTGTGTCTTTAGAGCTTTATACACTCTGAGGTGTGTCTTTAGAGCCTTATAACACTCTGAGGTGCGTCTTTAGAGCTTTATGCCACTCTGAGGTGTGTCTTTAGAGCTTTATACACTCTGAGGTGTGTCTTTAGAGCTTTATACCACTCTGAGGTGTGTCTTTAGAGATTTATACACTCTGAGGTGTGTCTTTAGAGCTTTATACACTCTGAGGTGTTTCTTTAGAGCTTTATTCCAATCTGAGGTGTGTCTTTAGAGCTTTATACACTCTGAGGTGTGTCTTTAGACCTTTATAAACTCTGAGGTGTGTCTTTAGAGCTTTATACACTCTGAGGTGCGTCTTTAGAGCTTTATAACACTCTAAGGTGTGTCTTTAGAGCTTTATACACTCTGAGGTTTGTCTTTAGAGCTTTATAACACTCTAAGGTGTGTCTTTAGAGCTTTATAACACTCTGAGGTGTGTCTTTAGAGCTTTATACACTCTGAGGTGTGTCTTTAGACCTTTATAAACTCTAAGGTGTGTCTTTAGAGCTTTATATCACTCTGAGGTGTGTCTTTAGAGCTTTATACATTCTGAGGTGTGTCTTTAGACCTTTATAAACTCTAAGGTGTGTCTTTAGAGCTTCATACACTCTGAGGTGTGTCTTTAGAGATTTATACCACTCTGAGGTGTGTCTTTAGAGCTTTATGCCACTCTGAGGTGTGTCTTTAGAGCTTTATACACTCTGAGGTGTGTCTTTAGAGCTTTATAACACTCTGAGGTGTGTCTTTAGAGCTTTATACACTCTGAGGTGTTTCTTTAGAGCTTTATACACTCTGAGGTGTGTCTTTAGAGCTTTATACCACTCTGAGGTGTGTCTTTAGAGCTTTATACCGCTCGGAGGTGTGTCTTTAGAGCTTTATACACTCTGAGGTGCGTCTTTAGAGCTTTATATCACTCTGAGGTGTGTCTTTAGAGCTTTATACACTCTGAGGTGCGTCTTTAGAGCTTTATACACTCTGAGGTGTGTCTTTAGAGCTTTATACCACTCTGAGGTGTGTCTTTAGAGCTTTATACACTCTGAGGTGCGTCTTTAGAGCTTTATGCCACTCTGAGGTGCGTCTTTAGAGCTTTATATCACTCTGAGGTGTGTCTTTAGAGCTTTATACACTCTGAGGTGCGTCTTTAGAGCTTTATGCCACTCTGAGGTGTGTCTTTAGAGCTTTATACACTCTGAGGTGTGTCTTTAGAGCTTTATAACACTCTAAGGTGTGTCTTTAGAGCTTTATAACACTCTGAGGTGTGTCTTTAGAGCTTTATACACTCTGAGGTGTGTCTTTAGACCTTTATAAACTCTAAGGTGTGTCTTTAGAGCTTCATACACTCTGAGGTGTGTCTTTAGAGATTTATACCACTCTGAGGTGTGTCTTTAGAGCTTTATGCCACTCTGAGGTGTGTCTTTAGAGCTTTATACACTCTGAGGTGTGTCTTTAGAGCTTTATAACACTCTGAGGTGTGTCTTTAGAGCTTTATACACTCTGAGGTGTGTCTTTAGAGCTTTATACCGCTCGGAGGTGTGTCTTTAGAGCTTTATACACTCTGAGGTGTGTCTTTAGAGCTTTATACACTCTGAGGTGTGTCTTTAGAGCTTTATACACTCTGAGATGTGTCTTTAGAGCTTTATACACTCTGACGTGTGTCTTTAGAGCTTTATGCCACTCTGAGGTGCGTCTTTAGAGCTTTATACACTCTGAGGTGTGTCTTTAGAGCTTTATACACTCTGAGGTGTGTCTTTAGACCTTTATAAACTCTAAGGTGTGTCTTTAGAGCTTTATATCACTCTGAGGTGTGTCTTTAGAGCTTTATATCACTCTGAGGTGTGTCTTTAGAGCTTTATACACTCTGAGGTGTGTCTTTAGACCTTTATAAACTCTAAGGTGTGTCTTTAGAGCTTCATACACTCTGAGGTGTGTCTTTAGAGATTTATACCACTCTGAGGTGTGTCTTTAGAGCTTTATGCACTCTGAGGTGTGTCTTTAGAGCTTTATACACTTTGAGGTGTGTCTTTAGAGCTTTATACACTCTGAGGTGTGTCTTTAGAGCTTTATAACACTCTGAAGTGTGTCTTTAGAGCTTTATACACTCTGAGGTGTGTCTTTAGAGCTTTATAACTCTGAGGTGTTTCTTTAGAGCTTTATACACTCTGAGGTGTGTCTTTAGAGCTTTAAACACTCTGAGGTGTGTCTTTAGAGCTTTATACCGCTCGGAGGTGTGTCTTTAGAGCTTTATACACTCTGAGGTGTGTCTTTAGAGCTTTATACACTCTGAGATGTGTCTTTAGAGCTTTATACACTCTGAGGTGTGTCTTTAGAGCTTTATACCACTCTGAGGTGTGTCTTTAGAGCTTTATACACTCTGAGGTGTGTCTTTAGAGCTTTATAACATTCTGAGGTGTGTCTTTAGAGCTTTATACCACTCTGAGGTGTGTCTTTAGAGCTTTATACACTCTGAGGTGTGTCTTTAGAGCTTTATACACTCTGAGGTGTGTCTTTAGAGATTTATAACACTCTGAGGTGTGTCTTTAGAGCTTTATACACTCTGAGGTGTGTCTTTAGAGCTTTATACCACTCTGAGGTGTGTCTTTAGAGCTTTATACACTCTGAGGTGTGTCTTTAGAGATTTATAACACTCTGAGGTGCGTCTTTAGAGCTTTATACACTCTGAGGTGCGTCTTTAGAGCTTTATACACTCTGAGGTGTGTCTTTAGAGCTTTATACACTCTGAGGTGTGTCTTTAGAGCTTTATACACTCTGAGGTGTGTATTTAGAGCTTTATAAACTCTGAGGTGTGTCTTTAGATTTTTATACCACTCTGAGGTGTGTCTTTAGAGCTTTATACACTCTGAGGTGTGTCTTTAGAGCTTTTTACACTCTGAGGTGTGTCTTTAGAGCTTTATACACTCTGAGGTGTGTCTTTAGAGCTTTATAACACTCTGAGGTGTGTCTTTAGAGCTTTATACACTCTGAGGTGTGTCTTTAGAGCTTTATACCACTCTGAGGTGTGTCTTTAGAGCTTTATACACTCTGAGGTGTGTCTTTAGAGCTTTATACCACTCTGAGGTGTGTCTTTAGAGCTTTATACACTCTGAGGTGCGTCTTTAGAGCTTTATATCACTCTGAGGTGTGTCTTTAGAGCTTTATACACTCTGAGGTGCGTCTTTAGAGCTTTATATCACTCTGAGGTGTGTCTTTAGAGCTTTATAACACTCTTAGGTGTGTCTTTAGAGCTTTTTACACTCTGAGGTGCATCTTTAGAGCTTTATACACTCTGAGGTGTGTCTTTAGAGCTTTATACCGCTCTGAGGTGTGTCTTTAGACCTTTATAAACTCTAAGGTGTGTCTTTAGAGCTTTATACCACTCTGAGGTGCGTCTTTAGAGCTTTATATCACTCTGAGGTGTGTCTTTAGAGCTTTATACACTCTGAGGTGTGTCTTTAGAGCTTTATGCCACTCTGAGGTGTGTCTTTAGAGCTTTATACACTCTGAGGTGTGTCTTTAGAGCTTTATACACTCTGAGGTGTGTCTTTAGAGCTTTATATCACTCTGAGGTGTGTCTTTAGAGCTTTATACCGCTCTGAGGTGTGTCTTTAGAGCTTTATACACTCTGAGGTGTGTCTTTAGAGCTTTATACACTCTGAGGTGTGTCTTTAGAGCTTTATACACTCTGAGGTGTGTCTTTAGAGCTTAATACACTCTGAGGTGTGTCTTTAGAGCTTTATAACATTCTGAGGTGTGTCTTTAGAGCTTTATAGACTCTGATGTGTGTCTTTAGAGCTTTATACCACTCTGAGGTGTGTCTTTAGAGCTTTATAACACTCTGAGGTGCGTCTTTAGAGCTTTATGCCACTCTGAGGTGTGTCTTTAGAGCTTTATATCACTCTGAGGTGTGTCTTTAGAGCTTTATACACTCTGAGGTGTGTCTTTAGAGCTTTATATCACTCTGAGGTGTGTCTTTAGAGCTTTATATCACTCTGAGGTGTGTCTTTAGAGCTTTATACACTCTGAGGTGTGTCTTTAGAGCCTTATAACACTCTGAGGTGCGTCTTTAGAGCTTTATGCCACTCTGAGGTGTGTCTTTAGAGCTTTATACACTCTGAGGTGTGTCTTTAGAGCTTTATACCACTCTGAGGTGTGTCTTTAGAGATTTATACACTCTGAGGTGTGTCTTTAGAGCTTTATACACTCTGAGGTGTTTCTTTAGAGCTTTATTCCAATCTGAGGTGTGTCTTTAGAGCTTTATACACTCTGAGGTGTGTCTTTAGACCTTTATAAACTCTGAGGTGTGTCTTTAGAGCTTTATACACTCTGAGGTGCGTCTTTAGAGCTTTATAACACTCTAAGGTGTGTCTTTAGAGCTTTATACACTCTGAGGTGTGTCTTTAGAGCTTTATAACACTCTAAGGTGTGTCTTTAGAGCTTTATAACACTCTGAGGTGTGTCTTTAGAGCTTTATACACTCTGAGGTGTGTCTTTAGACCTTTATAAACTCTAAGGTGTGTCTTTAGAGCTTTATATCACTCTGAGGTGTGTCTTTAGAGCTTTATACATTCTGAGGTGTGTCTTTAGACCTTTATAAACTCTAAGGTGTGTCTTTAGAGCTTCATACACTCTGAGGTGTGTCTTTAGAGATTTATACCACTCTGAGGTGTGTCTTTAGAGCTTTATGCCACTCTGAGGTGTGTCTTTAGAGCTTTATACACTCTGAGGTGTGTCTTTAGAGCTTTATAACACTCTGAGGTGTGTCTTTAGAGCTTTATACACTCTGAGGTGTTTCTTTAGAGCTTTATACACTCTGAGGTGTGTCTTTAGAGCTTTATACCACTCTGAGGTGTGTCTTTAGAGCTTTATACCGCTCGGAGGTGTGTCTTTAGAGCTTTATACACTCTGAGGTGCGTCTTTAGAGCTTTATATCACTCTGAGGTGTGTCTTTAGAGCTTTATACACTCTGAGGTGCGTCTTTAGAGCTTTATACACTCTGAGGTGTGTCTTTAGAGCTTTATACCACTCTGAGGTGTGTCTTTAGAGCTTTATACACTCTGAGGTGCGTCTTTAGAGCTTTATACACTCTGAGGTGTGTCTTTAGAGCTTTATACCACTCTGAGGTGTGTCTTTAGAGCTTTATACACTCTGAGGTGCGTCTTTAGAGCTTTATGCCACTCTGAGGTGTGTCTTTAGAGCTTTATACACTCTGAGGTGCGTCTTTAGAGCTTTATGCCACTCTGAGGTGTGTCTTTAGAGCTTTATACACTCTGAGGTGTGTCTTTAGAGCTTTATAACACTCTAAGGTGTGTCTTTAGAGCTTTATAACACTCTGAGGTGTGTCTTTAGAGCTTTATACACTCTGAGGTGTGTCTTTAGACCTTTATAAACTCTAAGGTGTGTCTTTAGAGCTTCATACACTCTGAGGTGTGTCTTTAGAGATTTATACCACTCTGAGGTGTGTCTTTAGAGCTTTATGCCACTCTGAGGTGTGTCTTTAGAGCTTTATACACTCTGAGGTGTGTCTTTAGAGCTTTATAACACTCTGAGGTGTGTCTTTAGAGCTTTATACACTCTGAGGTGTGTCTTTAGAGCTTTATACCGCTCGGAGGTGTGTCTTTAGAGCTTTATACACTCTGAGGTGTGTCTTTAGAGCTTTATACACTCTGAGGTGTGTCTTTAGAGCTTTATACACTCTGAGATGTGTCTTTAGAGCTTTATACACTCTGACGTGTGTCTTTAGAGCTTTATGCCACTCTGAGGTGTGTCTTTAGAGCTTTATACACTCTGAGGTGTGTCTTTAGACCTTTATAAACTCTAAGGTGTGTCTTTAGAGCTTTATATCACTCTGAGGTGTGTCTTTAGAGCTTTATATCACTCTGAGGTGTGTCTTTAGAGCTTTATACACTCTGAGGTGTGTCTTTAGACCTTTATAAACTCTAAGGTGTGTCTTTAGAGCTTCATACACTCTGAGGTGTGTCTTTAGAGATTTATACCACTCTGAGGTGTGTCTTTAGAGCTTTATGCACTCTGAGGTGTGTCTTTAGAGCTTTATACACTTTGAGGTGTGTCTTTAGAGCTTTATACACTCTGAGGTGTGTCTTTAGAGCTTTATAACACTCTGAAGTGTGTCTTTAGAGCTTTATACACTCTGAGGTGTGTCTTTAGAGCTTTATAACTCTGAGGTGTTTCTTTAGAGCTTTATACACTCTGAGGTGTGTCTTTAGAGCTTTAAACACTCTGAGGTGTGTCTTTAGAGCTTTATACCGCTCGGAGGTGTGTCTTTAGAGCTTTATACACTCTGAGGTGTGTCTTTAGAGCTTTATACACTCTGAGATGTGTCTTTAGAGCTTTATACACTCTGAGGTGTGTCTTTAGAGCTTTATACACTCTGAGGTGTGTCTTTAGAGCTTTATAACACTCTGAAGTGTGTCTTTAGAGCTTTATACACTCTGAGGTGTGTCTTTAGAGCTTTATAACTCTGAGGTGTTTCTTTAGAGCTTTATACACTCTGAGGTGTGTCTTTAGAGCTTTAAACACTCTGAGGTGTGTCTTTAGAGCTTTATACCGCTCGGAGGTGTGTCTTTAGAGCTTTATACACTCTGAGGTGTGTCTTTAGAGCTTTATACACTCTGAGATGTGTCTTTAGAGCTTTATACACTCTGAGGTGTGTCTTTAGAGCTTTATACCACTCTGAGGTGTGTCTTTAGAGCTTTATACACTCTGAGGTGTGTCTTTAGAGCTTTATAACATTCTGAGGTGTGTCTTTAGAGCTTTATACCACTCTGAGGTGTGTCTTTAGAGCTTTATAACATTCTGAGGTGTGTCTTTAGAGCTTTATACCACTCTGAGGTGTGTCTTTAGAGCTTTATACACTCTGAGGTGTGTCTTTAGAGCTTTATAACATTCTGAGGTGTGTCTTTAGAGCTTTATGCCACTCTGAGGTGTGTCTTTAGAGCTTTATACACTCTGAGGTGTGTCTTTAGAGCTTTATAACACTCTGAGGTGTGTCTTTAGAGCTTTATACACTCTGAGGTGTTTCTTTAGAGCTTTATACACTCTGAGGTGTGTCTTTAGAGCTTTATACCACTCTGAGGTGTGTCTTTAGAGCTTTATACCGCTCGGAGGTGTGTCTTTAGAGCTTTATACACTCTGAGGTGCGTCTTTAGAGCTTTATATCACTCTGAGGTGTGTCTTTAGAGCTTTATACACTCTGAGGTGCGTCTTTAGAGCTTTATACACTCTGAGGTGTGTCTTTAGAGCTTTATACCACTCTGAGGTGTGTCTTTAGAGCTTTATACACTCTGAGGTGCGTCTTTAGAGCTTTATACACTCTGAGGTGTGTCTTTAGAGCTTTATACCACTCTGAGGTGTGTCTTTAGAGCTTTATACACTCTGAGGTGCGTCTTTAGAGCTTTATGCCACTCTGAGGTGTGTCTTTAGAGCTTTATACACTCTGAGGTGCGTCTTTAGAGCTTTATGCCACTCTGAGGTGTGTCTTTAGAGCTTTATACACTCTGAGGTGTGTCTTTAGAGCTTTATAACACTCTAAGGTGTGTCTTTAGAGCTTTATAACACTCTGAGGTGTGTCTTTAGAGCTTTATACACTCTGAGGTGTGTCTTTAGACCTTTATAAACTCTAAGGTGTGTCTTTAGAGCTTCATACACTCTGAGGTGTGTCTTTAGAGATTTATACCACTCTGAGGTGTGTCTTTAGAGCTTTATGCCACTCTGAGGTGTGTCTTTAGAGCTTTATACACTCTGAGGTGTGTCTTTAGAGCTTTATAACACTCTGAGGTGTGTCTTTAGAGCTTTATACACTCTGAGGTGTGTCTTTAGAGCTTTATACCGCTCGGAGGTGTGTCTTTAGAGCTTTATACACTCTGAGGTGTGTCTTTAGAGCTTTATACACTCTGAGGTGTGTCTTTAGAGCTTTATACACTCTGAGATGTGTCTTTAGAGCTTTATACACTCTGACGTGTGTCTTTAGAGCTTTATGCCACTCTGAGGTGTGTCTTTAGAGCTTTATACACTCTGAGGTGTGTCTTTAGACCTTTATAAACTCTAAGGTGTGTCTTTAGAGCTTTATATCACTCTGAGGTGTGTCTTTAGAGCTTTATATCACTCTGAGGTGTGTCTTTAGAGCTTTATACACTCTGAGGTGTGTCTTTAGACCTTTATAAACTCTAAGGTGTGTCTTTAGAGCTTCATACACTCTGAGGTGTGTCTTTAGAGATTTATACCACTCTGAGGTGTGTCTTTAGAGCTTTATGCACTCTGAGGTGTGTCTTTAGAGCTTTATACACTTTGAGGTGTGTCTTTAGAGCTTTATACACTCTGAGGTGTGTCTTTAGAGCTTTATAACACTCTGAAGTGTGTCTTTAGAGCTTTATACACTCTGATGTGTGTCTTTAGAGCTTTATAACTCTGAGGTGTTTCTTTAGAGCTTTATACACTCTGAGGTGTGTCTTTAGAGCTTTAAACACTCTGAGGTGTGTCTTTAGAGCTTTATACCGCTCGGAGGTGTGTCTTTAGAGCTTTATACACTCTGAGGTGTGTCTTTAGAGCTTTATACACTCTGAGATGTGTCTTTAGAGCTTTATACACTCTGAGGTGTGTCTTTAGAGCTTTATACCACTCTGAGGTGTGTCTTTAGAGCTTTATACACTCTGAGGTGTGTCTTTAGAGCTTTATAACATTCTGAGGTGTGTCTTTAGAGCTTTATACCACTCTGAGGTGTGTCTTTAGAGCTTTATACCACTCTGAGGTGTGTCTTTAGAGCTTTATACACTCTGAGGTGTGTCTTTAGAGCTTTATACACTCTGAGGTGTGTCTTTAGAGATTTATAACACTCTGAGGTGTGTCTTTAGAGCTTTATACACTCTGAGGTGTGTCTTTAGAGATTTATAACACTCTGAGGTGCGTCTTTAGAGCTTTATACACTCTGAGGTGCGTCTTTAGAGCTTTATACACTCTGAGGTGTGTCTTTAGAGCTTTATACACTCTGAGGTGTGTCTTTAGAGCTTTATACACTCTGAGGTGTGTATTTAGAGCTTTATAAACTCTGAGGTGTGTCTTTAGATTTTTATACCACTCTGAGGTGTGTCTTTAGAGCTTTATACACTCTGAGGTGTGTCTTTAGAGCTTTTTACACTCTGAGGTGTGTCTTTAGAGCTTTATACACTCTGAGGTGTGTCTTTAGAGCTTTATAACACTCTGAGGTGTGTCTTTAGAGCTTTATACACTCTGAGGTGTGTCTTTAGAGCTTTATACCACTCTGAGGTGTGTCTTTAGAGCTTTATACACTCTGAGGTGTGTCTTTAGAGCTTTATACACTCTGAGGTGTGTCTTTAGAGCTTTATACCACTCTGAGGTGTGTCTTTAGAGCTTTATACACTCTGAGGTGCGTCTTTAGAGCTTTATATCACTCTGAGGTGTGTCTTTAGAGCTTTATACACTCTGAGGTGCGTCTTTAGAGCTTTATATCACTCTGAGGTGTGTCTTTAGAGCTTTATAACACTCTTAGGTGTGTCTTTAGAGCTTTTTACACTCTGAGGTGCATCTTTAGAGCTTTATACACTCTGAGGTGTGTCTTTAGAGCTTTATACCGCTCTGAGGTGTGTCTTTAGACCTTTATAAACTCTAAGGTGTGTCTTTAGAGCTTTATACCACTCTGAGGTGCGTCTTTAGAGCTTTATATCACTCTGAGGTGTGTCTTTAGAGCTTTATACACTCTGAGGTGTGTCTTTAGAGCTTTATGCCACTCTGAGGTGTGTCTTTAGAGCTTTATACACTCTGAGGTGTGTCTTTAGAGCTTTATACACTCTGAGGTGTGTCTTTAGAGCTTTATATCACTCTGAGGTGTGTCTTTAGAGCTTTATACCGCTCTGAGGTGTGTCTTTAGAGCTTTATACACTCTGAGGTGTGTCTTTAGAGCTTTATACACTCTGAGGTGTGTCTTTAGAGCTTTATACACTCTGAGGTGTGTCTTTAGAGCTTAATACACTCTGAGGTGTGTCTTTAGAGCTTTATAACATTCTGAGGTGTGTCTTTAGAGCTTTATAGACTCTGATGTGTGTCTTTAGAGCTTTATACCACTCTGAGGTGTGTCTTTAGAGCTTAATACACTCTGAGGTGTGTCTTTAGAGCTTTATATCACTCTGATGTGCGTCTTTAGAGCTTTATACACTCTGAGGTGCGTCTTTAGAGCTTTATACACTCTGAGGTGTGTCTTTAGAGCTTTATACACTCTGAGGTATGTCTTTAGAGCTTTTTACACTCTGAGGTGTGTCTTTAGAGCTTTATACACTCTGAGGTGTGTCTTTAGAGCTTTATAACACTCTGAGGTGTGTCTTTAGAGCTTTATACACTCTGAGGTGTGTCTTTAGAGCTTTATACCACTCTGAGGTGTGTCTTTAGAGCTTTATAACACGCTGAGGTGTGTCTTTAGAGCTTTATACACTCTGATGTGTGTCTTTAGAGCTTTATACCACTCTGAGGTGTGTCTTTAGAGCTTTATACCGCTCTGAGGTGCATCATTAGAGCTATAAACCACTCTGAGGTGTGTCTTTAGAGCTTTATACCACTCTGAGTTGTGTCTTTAGAGCTTTATACACTCTGAGGTGTGTCTTTAGAGCTTTATACACTCTGAGGTGTGTCTTTAGAGCTTTATATCACTCTGAGGTGTGTCTTTAGAGCTTTATACACTCTGAGGTGTGTCTTTAGAGCTTTATAACTCTGAGGTGTTTCTTTAGAGCTTTATACACTCTGAGGTGTGTCTTTAGAGCTTTATAACATTCTGAGGTGTGTCTTTAGAGCTTTATACCACTCTGAGGTGTGTCTTTAGAGCTTTATACACTCTGAGATGTGTCTTTAGAGCTTTATACACTCTGAGATGTGTCTTTAGAGCTTTATACACTCTGAGGTGTGTCTTTAGAGCTTTATAACATTCTGAGGTGTGTCTTTAGAGCTTTATACCACTCTGAGGTGTGTCTTTAGAGCTTTATACACTCTGAGGTGTGTCTTTAGAGCTTTATAACACTCTGAGGTGTGTCTTCAGAGCTTTATACACTCTGAGGTGTGTCTTTAGAGCTTTATAACACTCTGAGGTGCGTCTTTAGAGCTTTATACACTCTGAGGTGCGTCTTTAGAGCTTTATAATACTCTGAGGTGTGTCTTTAGAGCTTTATAACACTCTGAGGTGTGTCTTTAGAGCTTTATACACTCTAAGGTGTGTCTTTAGAGCTTTAAACACTCTGAGGTGTGTCTTTAGAGCTTTATACACTCTGAGGTGTGTCTTTAGAGCTTTATAATACTCTGAGGTGTGTCTTTAGAGCTTTATAACACTCTGAGGTGTGTCTTTAGAGCTTTAAACACTCTGAGGTGTGTCTTTAGAGCTTTATGCCACTCTAAGGTGTGTCTTTAGAGCTTTATACACTCTAAGGTGTGTCTTTAGAGCTTTATACCAATCTGAGGTGTGTCTTTAGAGCTTTATACCGCTCTGAGGTGTGTCTTTAGAGCTTTATACACTCTGAGGTGTGTCTTTAGAGCTTTATACCGCTCTGAGGTGTGTCTTTAGAGCTTTATATCACTCTGAGGTGTGTCTTTAGAGCTTTATACACTCTGAGGTGTGTCTTTAGAGCTTTATACCAATCTGAGGTGTGTCTTTAGAGCTTTATACCGCTCTGAGGTGTGTCTTTAGAGCTTTATACACTCTGAGGTGTGTCTTTAGAGCTTTATAACACTCTGAGGTGTGTCTTTAGAGCTTTATACACTCTGAGGTGTGTCTTTAGATGCTTTATAACACTCTGAGGTGTGTTTTTAGAGCTTTAAACACTCTGAGGTGTGTCTTTAGAGCTTTATACACTCTGAGGTGTGTCTTTAGAGCTTTATAACACTCTGAGGTGTGTCTTTAGAGCTTTATACCGCTTTGAGATGTGTCTTTAGAGCTTTATACACTCTGAGGTGTGTCTTTAGAGCTTTATAACACTCTGAGGTGTGTCTTTACAGCTTTATACACTCTGAGGTGTGTATTTAGAGCTTTATACACTCTGAGGTGTGTCTTTAGAGCTTTATAACACTCTGAGGTGTGTCTTTAGAGCTTTATACCACTCTGAGGTGTGTCTTTAGAGCTTTATAATACTCTGAGGTGTGTCTTTAGAGCTTTATACTGCTCTGAGGTGTGTCTTTAGAGCTTTATACCACTCTGAGGTGTGTCTTTAGAGCTTTATAATACTCTGAGGTGTGTCTTTAGAGCTTTATACACTCTGAGGTGTGTCTTTAGAGCTTTATTCACTCTGAGGTGTGTCTTTAGAGCTTTATAATACTCTGAGGTGTGTCTTTAGAGCTTTATACCACTCTGAGGTGTGTCTTTAGAGCTTTATTCACTCTGAGGTGTGTCTTTAGAGCTTTATACACTCTGAGGTGTGTCTTTAGAGCTTTATTCACTCTGAGGTGTGTCTTTAGAGCTTTATACACTCTGAGGTGTGTCTTTAGAGCTTTATACCACTCTGAGGTGTGTCTTTAGAGCTTTATTCACTCTGAGGTGTGTCTTTAGAGCTTTATACCACTCTGAGGTGTGTCTTTAGAGCTTTATTCACTCTGAGGTGTGTCTTTAGAGCTTTATACACTCTGAGGTGTGTCTTTAGAGCTTTATAATACTCTGAGGTGTGTCTTTAGAGCTTTATAACACTCTGAGGTGTGTCTTTAGAGCTTTAAACACTCTGAGGTGTGTCTTTAGAGCTTTATACACTCTAAGGTGTGTCTTTAGAGCTTTATACACTCTAAGGTGTGTCTTTAGAGCTTTATACACTCTGAGGTGTGTCTTTAGAGCTTTATACACTCTGAGGTGTGTCTTTAGAGCTTTATAACACTCTGAGGTGTGTCTTTAGAGCTTTATACCGCTCTGAGGTGTGTCTTTAGAGCTTTATAACACCCTGAGGTGTGTCTTTAGAGCTTTATACCGCTCTGAGGTGTGTCTTTAGAGCTTTATACACTCTGAGGTGTGTCTTTAGAGCTTTATACACTCTGAGGTGTGTCGTTAGAGCTTTATACACTCTGAGGTGTGTCTTTAGAGCTTTATAACACTCTGAGGTGTGTCTTTAGAGCTTTATACACTCTGAGGTGTGTATTTAGAGCTTTATACACTCTGAGGTGTGTCTTTAGAGCTTTATAACACTCTGAGGTGTGTCTTTAGAGCTTTATACCACTCTGAGGTGTGTCTTTAGAGCTTTATAATACTCTGAGGTGTGTCTTTAGAGCTTTATACTGCTCTGAGGTGTGTCTTTAGAGCTTTATACCACTCTGAGGTGTGTCTTTAGAGCTTTATAACACTCTGAGGTGTGTCTTTAGAGCTTTATACACTCTGAGGTGTGTCTTTAGAGCTTTATACCACTCTGAGGTGTGTCTTTAGAGCTTTATTCACTCTGAGGTGTGTCTTTAGAGCTTTATACACTCTGAGGTGTGTCTTTAGAGCTTTATAATACTCTGAGGTGTTTCTTTAGAGCTTTATACACTCTGAGGTGTGTCTTTAGAGCTTTATACACTCTGAGGTGTGTCTTTAGAGCTTTATACACTCTGAGGTGTGTCTTTAGAGCTTTATATCACTCTGAGGTGTGTCTTTAGAGCTTTATACACTCTGAGGTGTGTCTTTAGAGCTTTATACACTCTGAGGTGTGTCTTTAGAGCTTTATACACTCTGAGGTGTGTCTTTAGAGCTTAATACACTCTGAGGTGTGTCTTTAGAGCTTTATAACATTCTGAGGTGTGTCTTTAGAGCTTTATAGACTCTGATGTGTGTCTTTAGAGCTTTATACCACTCTGAGGTGTGTCTTTAGAGCTTAATACACTCTGAGGTGCGTCTTTAGAGCTTTATACACTCTGAGGTGCGTCTTTAGAGCTTTATACACTCTGAGGTGTGTCTTTAGAGCTTTATACACTCTGAGGTATGTCTTTAGAGCTTTTTACACTCTGAGGTGTGTCTTTAGAGCTTTATACACTCTGAGGTGTGTCTTTAGAGCTTTATAACACTCTGAGGTGTGTCTTTAGAGCTTTATACACTCTGAGGTGTGTCTTTAGAGCTTTATACCACTCTGAGGTGTGTCTTTAGAGCTTTATGCACTCTGAGGTGTGTCTTTAGAGCTTTATAACACGCTGAGGTGTGTCTTTAGAGCTTTATACCACTCTGAGGTGTGTCTTTAGAGCTTTATACCGCTCTGAGGTGTGTCTTTAGAGCTTTATACACTCTGAGGTGTGTCTTTAGAGCTTTATACACTCTGAGTTGTGTCTTTAGAGCTTTATATCACTCTGAGGTGCGTCTTTAGAGCTTTATACACTCTGAGGTGTGTCTTTAGAGCTTTATACACTCTGAGGTGTGTCTTTAGAGCTTTATATCACTCTGAGGTGTGTCTTTAGAGCTTTATACACTTTGAGGTGTGTCTTTAGAGCTTTATACACTCTGAGGTGTGTCTTTAGAGCTTTATAACACTCTGAGGTGTGTCTTTAGAGCTTTATACACTCTGAGGTGTGTCTTTAGAGCTTTATAACTCTGAGGTGTTTCTTTAGAGCTTTATACACTCTGAGGTGTGTCTTTAGAGCTTTATAACATTCTGAGGTGTGTCTTTAGAGCTTTATACCACTCTGAGGTGTGTCTTTAGAGCTTTATGCACTCTGAGGTGTGTCTTTAGAGCTTTATAACACGCTGAGGTGTGTCTTTAGAGCTTTATACCACTCTGAGGTGTGTCTTTAGAGCTTTATACCGCTCTGAGGTGTGTCTTTAGAGCTTTATACACTCTGAGGTGTGTCTTTAGAGCTTTATACACTCTGAGTTGTGTCTTTAGAGCTTTATATCACTCTGAGGTGCGTCTTTAGAGCTTTATACACTCTGAGGTGTGTCTTTAGAGCTTTATACACTCTGAGGTGTGTCTTTAGAGCTTTATATCACTCTGAGGTGTGTCTTTAGAGCTTTATACACTTTGAGGTGTGTCTTTAGAGCTTTATACACTCTGAGGTGTGTCTTTAGAGCTTTATAACACTCTGAGGTGTGTCTTTAGAGCTTTATACACTCTGAGGTGTGTCTTTAGAGCTTTATAACTCTGAGGTGTTTCTTTAGAGCTTTATACACTCTGAGGTGTGTCTTTAGAGCTTTATAACATTCTGAGGTGTGTCTTTAGAGCTTTATACCACTCTGAGGTGTGTCTTTAGAGCTTTATACACTCTGAGGTGTGTCTTTAGAGCTTTATACACTCTGAGATGTGTCTTTAGAGCTTTATACACTCTGAGGTGTGTCTTTAGAGCTTTATACACTCTGAGGTGTGTCTTTAGAGCTTTATAACATTCTGAGGTGTGTCTTTAGAGCTTTATACCACTCTGAGGTGTGTCTTTAGAGCTTTATACACTCTGAGGTGTGTCTTTAGAGCTTTATACACTCTGAGGTGTGTCTTCAGAGCTTTATACACTCTGAGGTGTGTCTTTAGAGCTTTATAACACTCTGAGGTGTGTCTTTAGAGCTTTATACCGCTCTGAGGTGTGTCTTTAGAGCTTTATACACTCTGAGGTGTCTTTAGAGCTTTATACACTCTGAGGTGTGTCTTTAGAGCTTTATACACTCTGAGGTGTGTCTTTAGAGCTTTATACCGCTCTGAGGTGTGTCTTTAGAGCTTTATACACTCTGAGGTGTGTCTTTAGAGCTTTATACACTCTGAGGTGTGTCTTTAGAGCTTTATACACTCTGAGGTGTGTCTTTAGAGATTTATAACACTCTGAGGTGCATCTTTAGAGCTTTATACACTCTGAGGTGCGTCTTTAGAGCTTTATACACTCTGAGGTGCGTCTTTAGAGCTTTATAATACTCTGAGGTGTGTCTTTAGAGCTTTATAACACTCTGAGGTGTGTCTTTAGAGCTTTATACACTCTAAGGTGTGTCTTTAGAGCTTTAAACACTCTGAGGTGTGTCTTTAGAGCTTTATACACTCTGAGGTGTGTCTTTAGAGCTTTATAACACTCTGAGGTGTGTCTTTAAAGCTTTATAACACTCTGAGGTGTGTCTTTAGAGCTTTAAACACTCTGAGGTGTGTCTTTAGAGCTTTATAATACTCTGAGGTGTGTCTTTAGAGCTTTATAACACTCTGAGGTGTGTCTTTAGAGCTTTAAACACTCTGAGGTGTGTCTTTAGAGCTTTATGCCACTCTAAGGTGTGTCTTTAGAGCTTTATACACTCTAAGGTGTGTCTTTAGAGCTTTATACACTCTGAGGTGTGTCTTTAGAGCTTTATACACTCTGAGGTGTGTCTTTAGAGCTTTATACACTCTGAGGTGTGTCTTTAGAGCTTTATACACTCTGAGGTGTGTCTTTAGAGCTTTATACCAATCTGAGGTGTGTCTTTAGAGCTTTATACCGCTCTGAGGTGTGTCTTTAGAGCTTTATACACTCTGAGGTGTGTCTTTAGAGCTTTATACCGCTCTGAGGTGTGTCTTTAGAGCTTTATAAAACTTTGAGGTGTGTCTTTAGAGCTTTATAACGCTCTAAGGTGTGTCTTTAGAGCTTTATACCAATCTGAGGTGTGTCTTTAGAGCTTTATACCACTCTGAGGTGTGTCTTTAGAGCTTTATACACTGAGGTGTGTCTTTAGAGCTTTATAACACTCTGAGGTGTGTCTTTAGAGCTTTATACACTCTGAGGTGTGTCTTTAGATGCTTTATAACACTCTGAGGTGTGTTTTTAGAGCTTTAAACACTCTGAGGTGTGTCTTTAGAGCTTTATACACTCTGAGGTGTGTCTTTAGAGCTTTATAACACTCTGAGGTGTGTCTTTAGAGCTTTATAACACTCTGAGGTGCGTCTTTAGAGCTTTATACACTCTGAGGTGCGTCTTTAGAGCTTTATAATACTCTGAGGTGTGTCTTTAGAGCTTTATAACACTCTGAGGTGTGTCTTTAGAGCTTTATACACTCTAAGGTGTGTCTTTAGAGCTTTAAACACTCTGAGGTGTGTCTTTAGAGCTTTATACACTCTGAGGTGTGTCTTTAGAGCTTTATAATACTCTGAGGTGTGTCTTTAGAGCTTTATAACACTCTGAGGTGTGTCTTTAGAGCTTTAAACACTCTGAGGTGTGTCTTTAGAGCTTTATGCCACTCTAAGGTGTGTCTTTAGAGCTTTATACACTCTAAGGTGTGTCTTTAGAGCTTTATACCAATCTGAGGTGTGTCTTTAGAGATTTATACCACTCTGAGGTGTGTCTTTAGAGCTTTATGCACTCTGAGGTGTGTCTTTAGAGCTTTATACACTTTGAGGTGTGTCTTTAGAGCTTTATACACTCTGAGGTGTGTCTTTAGAGCTTTATAACACTCTGAAGTGTGTCTTTAGAGCTTTATACACTCTGAGGTGTGTCTTTAGAGCTTTATAACTCTGAGGTGTTTCTTTAGAGCTTTATACACTCTGAGGTGTGTCTTTAGAGCTTTAAACACTCTGAGGTGTGTCTTTAGAGCTTTATACCGCTCGGAGGTGTGTCTTTAGAGCTTTATACACTCTGAGGTGTGTCTTTAGAGCTTTATACACTCTGAGATGTGTCTTTAGAGCTTTATACACTCTGAGGTGTGTCTTTAGAGCTTTATACCACTCTGAGGTGTGTCTTTAGAGCTTTATACACTCTGAGGTGTGTCTTTAGAGCTTTATAACATTCTGAGGTGTGTCTTTAGAGCTTTATACCACTCTGAGGTGTGTCTTTAGAGCTTTATACCACTCTGAGGTGTGTCTTTAGAGCTTTATACACTCTGAGGTGTGTCTTTAGAGCTTTATACACTCTGAGGTGTGTCTTTAGAGATTTATAACACTCTGAGGTGTGTCTTTAGAGCTTTATACACTCTGAGGTGTGTCTTTAGAGATTTATAACACTCTGAGGTGCGTCTTTAGAGCTTTATACACTCTGAGGTGCGTCTTTAGAGCTTTATACACTCTGAGGTGTGTCTTTAGAGCTTTATACACTCTGAGGTGTGTCTTTAGAGCTTTATACACTCTGAGGTGTGTATTTAGAGCTTTATAAACTCTGAGGTGTGTCTTTAGATTTTTATACCACTCTGAGGTGTGTCTTTAGAGCTTTATACACTCTGAGGTGTGTCTTTAGAGCTTTTTACACTCTGAGGTGTGTCTTTAGAGCTTTATACACTCTGAGGTGTGTCTTTAGAGCTTTATAACACTCTGAGGTGTGTCTTTAGAGCTTTATACACTCTGAGGTGTGTCTTTAGAGCTTTATACCACTCTGAGGTGTGTCTTTAGAGCTTTATACACTCTGAGGTGTGTCTTTAGAGCTTTATACACTCTGAGGTGTGTCTTTAGAGCTTTATACCACTCTGAGGTGTGTCTTTAGAGCTTTATACACTCTGAGGTGCGTCTTTAGAGCTTTATATCACTCTGAGGTGTGTCTTTAGAGCTTTATACACTCTGAGGTGCGTCTTTAGAGCTTTATATCACTCTGAGGTGTGTCTTTAGAGCTTTATAACACTCTTAGGTGTGTCTTTAGAGCTTTTTACACTCTGAGGTGCATCTTTAGAGCTTTATACACTCTGAGGTGTGTCTTTAGAGCTTTATACCGCTCTGAGGTGTGTCTTTAGACCTTTATAAACTCTAAGGTGTGTCTTTAGAGCTTTATACCACTCTGAGGTGCGTCTTTAGAGCTTTATATCACTCTGAGGTGTGTCTTTAGAGCTTTATACACTCTGAGGTGTGTCTTTAGAGCTTTATGCCACTCTGAGGTGTGTCTTTAGAGCTTTATACACTCTGAGGTGTGTCTTTAGAGCTTTATACACTCTGAGGTGTGTCTTTAGAGCTTTATATCACTCTGAGGTGTGTCTTTAGAGCTTTATACCGCTCTGAGGTGTGTCTTTAGAGCTTTATACACTCTGAGGTGTGTCTTTAGAGCTTTATACACTCTGAGGTGTGTCTTTAGAGCTTTATACACTCTGAGGTGTGTCTTTAGAGCTTAATACACTCTGAGGTGTGTCTTTAGAGCTTTATAACATTCTGAGGTGTGTCTTTAGAGCTTTATAGACTCTGATGTGTGTCTTTAGAGCTTTATACCACTCTGAGGTGTGTCTTTAGAGCTTAATACACTCTGAGGTGTGTCTTTAGAGCTTTATATCACTCTGATGTGCGTCTTTAGAGCTTTATACACTCTGAGGTGCGTCTTTAGAGCTTTATACACTCTGAGGTGTGTCTTTAGAGCTTTATACACTCTGAGGTATGTCTTTAGAGCTTTTTACACTCTGAGGTGTGTCTTTAGAGCTTTATACACTCTGAGGTGTGTCTTTAGAGCTTTATAACACTCTGAGGTGTGTCTTTAGAGCTTTATACACTCTGAGGTGTGTCTTTAGAGCTTTATACCACTCTGAGGTGTGTCTTTAGAGCTTTATAACACGCTGAGGTGTGTCTTTAGAGCTTTATACACTCTGATGTGTGTCTTTAGAGCTTTATACCACTCTGAGGTGTGTCTTTAGAGCTTTATACCGCTCTGAGGTGCATCATTAGAGCTATAAACCACTCTGAGGTGTGTCTTTAGAGCTTTATACCACTCTGAGTTGTGTCTTTAGAGCTTTATACACTCTGAGGTGTGTCTTTAGAGCTTTATACACTCTGAGGTGTGTCTTTAGAGCTTTATATCACTCTGAGGTGTGTCTTTAGAGCTTTATACACTCTGAGGTGTGTCTTTAGAGCTTTATAACTCTGAGGTGTTTCTTTAGAGCTTTATACACTCTGAGGTGTGTCTTTAGAGCTTTATAACATTCTGAGGTGTGTCTTTAGAGCTTTATACCACTCTGAGGTGTGTCTTTAGAGCTTTATACACTCTGAGGTGTGTCTTTAGAGCTTTATACACTCTGAGATGTGTCTTTAGAGCTTTATACACTCTGAGGTGTGTCTTTAGAGCTTTATAACATTCTGAGGTGTGTCTTTAGAGCTTTATACCACTCTGAGGTGTGTCTTTAGAGCTTTATACACTCTGAGGTGTGTCTTTAGAGCTTTATAACACTCTGAGGTGTGTCTTCAGAGCTTTATACACTCTGAGGTGTGTCTTTAGAGCTTTATAACACTCTGAGGTGCGTCTTTAGAGCTTTATACACTCTGAGGTGCGTCTTTAGAGCTTTATAATACTCTGAGGTGTGTCTTTAGAGCTTTATAACACTCTGAGGTGTGTCTTTAGAGCTTTATACACTCTAAGGTGTGTCTTTAGAGCTTTAAACACTCTGAGGTGTGTCTTTAGAGCTTTATACACTCTGAGGTGTGTCTTTAGAGCTTTATAATACTCTGAGGTGTGTCTTTAGAGCTTTATAACACTCTGAGGTGTGTCTTTAGAGCTTTATACACTCTAAGGTGTGTCTTTAGAGCTTTAAACACTCTGAGGTGTGTCTTTAGAGCTTTATACACTCTGAGGTGTGTCTTTAGAGCTTTATAACACTCTGAGGTGTGTCTTTAAAGCTTTATAACACTCTGAGGTGTGTCTTTAGAGCTTTAAACACTCTGAGGTGTGTCTTTAGAGCTTTATAATACTCTGAGGTGTGTCTTTAGAGCTTTATAACACTCTGAGGTGTGTCTTTAGAGCTTTAAACACTCTGAGGTGTGTCTTTAGAGCTTTATGCCACTCTAAGGTGTGTCTTTAGAGCTTTATACACTCTAAGGTGTGTCTTTAGAGCTTTATACACTCTGAGGTGTGTCTTTAGAGCTTTATACACTCTGAGGTGTGTCTTTAGAGCTTTATACACTCTGAGGTGTGTCTTTAGAGCTTTATACACTCTGAGGTGTGTCTTTAGAGCTTTATACCAATCTGAGGTGTGTCTTTAGAGCTTTATACCGCTCTGAGGTGTGTCTTTAGAGCTTTATACACTCTGAGGTGTGTCTTTAGAGCTTTATACCGCTCTGAGGTGTGTCTTTAGAGCTTTATAAAACTTTGAGGTGTGTCTTTAGAGCTTTATAACGCTCTAAGGTGTGTCTTTAGAGCTTTATACCAATCTGAGGTGTGTCTTTAGAGCTTTATACCACTCTGAGGTGTGTCTTTAGAGCTTTATACACTGAGGTGTGTCTTTAGAGCTTTATAACACTCTGAGGTGTGTCTTTAGAGCTTTATACACTCTGAGGTGTGTCTTTAGATGCTTTATAACACTCTGAGGTGTGTTTTTAGAGCTTTAAACACTCTGAGGTGTGTCTTTAGAGCTTTATACACTCTGAGGTGTGTCTTTAGAGCTTTATAACACTCTGAGGTGTGTCTTTAGAGCTTTATAACACTCTGAGGTGCGTCTTTAGAGCTTTATACACTCTGAGGTGCGTCTTTAGAGCTTTATAATACTCTGAGGTGTGTCTTTAGAGCTTTATAACACTCTGAGGTGTGTCTTTAGAGCTTTATACACTCTAAGGTGTGTCTTTAGAGCTTTAAACACTCTGAGGTGTGTCTTTAGAGCTTTATACACTCTGAGGTGTGTCTTTAGAGCTTTATAATACTCTGAGGTGTGTCTTTAGAGCTTTATAACACTCTGAGGTGTGTCTTTAGAGCTTTAAACACTCTGAGGTGTGTCTTTAGAGCTTTATGCCACTCTAAGGTGTGTCTTTAGAGCTTTATACACTCTAAGGTGTGTCTTTAGAGCTTTATACCAATCTGAGGTGTGTCTTTAGAGCTTTATACCGCTCTGAGGTGTGTCTTTAGAGCTTTATACACTCTGAGGTGTGTCTTTAGAGCTTTATACCGCTCTGAGGTGTGTCTTTAGAGCTTTATATCACTCTGAGGTGTGTCTTTAGAGCTTTATACACTCTGAGGTGTGTCTTTAGAGCTTTATACCAATCTGAGGTGTGTCTTTAGAGCTTTATACCGCTCTGAGGTGTGTCTTTAGAGCTTTATACACTCTGAGGTGTGTCTTTAGAGCTTTATAACACTCTGAGGTGTGTCTTTAGAGCTTTATACACTCTGAGGTGTGTCTTTAGATGCTTTATAACACTCTGAGGTGTGTTTTTAGAGCTTTAAACACTCTGAGGTGTGTCTTTAGAGCTTTATACACTCTGAGGTGTGTCTTTAGAGCTTTATAACACTCTGAGGTGTGTCTTTAGCGCTTTATACCGCTTTGAGATGTGTCTTTAGAGCTTTATACACTCTGAGGTGTGTCTTTAGAGCTTTATAACACTCTGAGGTGTGTCTTTACAGCTTTATACACTCTGAGGTGTGTATTTAGAGCTTTATACACTCTGAGGTGTGTCTTTAGAGCTTTATAACACTCTGAGGTGTGTCTTTAGAGCTTTATACCACTCTGAGGTGTGTCTTTAGAGCTTTATAATACTCTGAGGTGTGTCTTTAGAGCTTTATACTGCTCTGAGGTGTGTCTTTAGAGCTTTATACCACTCTGAGGTGTGTCTTTAGAGCTTTATAATACTCTGAGGTGTGTCTTTAGAGCTTTATACACTCTGAGGTGTGTCTTTAGAGCTTTATTCACTCTGAGGTGTGTATTTAGAGCTTTATACACTCTGAGGTGTGTCTTTAGAGCTTTATAATACTCTGAGGTGTGTCTTTAGAGCTTTATACCACTCTGAGGTGTGTCTTTAGAGCTTTATTCACTCTGAGGTGTGTCTTTAGAGCTTTATACACTCTGAGGTGTGTCTTTAGAGCTTTATTCACTCTGAGGTGTGTCTTTAGAGCTTTATACACTCTGAGGTGTGTCTTTAGAGCTTTATACCACTCTGAGGTGTGTCTTTAGAGCTTTATTCACTCTGAGGTGTGTCTTTAGAGCTTTATACCACTCTGAGGTGTGTCTTTAGAGCTTTATTCACTCTGAGGTGTGTCTTTAGAGCTTTATACACTCTGAGGTGTGTCTTTAGAGCTTTATAATACTCTGAGGTGTGTCTTTAGAGCTTTATAACACTCTGAGGTGTGTCTTTAGAGCTTTAAACACTCTGAGGTGTGTCTTTAGAGCTTTATACACTCTAAGGTGTGTCTTTAGAGCTTTATACACTCTAAGGTGTGTCTTTAGAGCTTTATACACTCTGAGGTGTGTCTTTAGAGCTTTATACACTCTGAGGTGTGTCTTTAGAGCTTTAAACACTCTGAGGTGTGTCTTTAGAGCTTTATACACTCTAAGGTGTGTCTTTAGAGCTTTATACACTCTAAGGTGTGTCTTTAGAGCTTTATACACTCTGAGGTGTGTCTTTAGAGCTTTATAACACCCTGAGGTGTGTCTTTAGAGCTTTATACCGCTCTGAGGTGTGTCTTTAGAGCTTTATACACTCTGAGGTGTGTCTTTAGAGCTTTATACACTCTGAGGTGTGTCGTTAGAGCTTTATACACTCTGAGGTGTGTCTTTAGATGCTTTATAACACTCTGAGGTGTGTTTTTAGAGCTTTAAACACTCTGAGGTGTGTCTTTAGAGCTTTATACACTCTGAGGTGTGTCTTTAGAGCTTTATAACACTCTGAGGTGTGTCTTTAGAGCTTTATACCGCTTTGAGATGTGTCTTTAGAGCTTTATACACTCTGAGGTGTGTCTTTAGAGCTTTATAACACTCTGAGGTGTGTCTTTACAGCTTTATACACTCTGAGGTGTGTATTTAGAGCTTTATACACTCTGAGGTGTGTCTTTAGAGCTTTATAACACTCTGAGGTGTGTCTTTAGAGCTTTATACCACTCTGAGGTGTGTCTTTAGAGCTTTATAATACTCTGAGGTGTGTCTTTAGAGCTTTATACTGCTCTGAGGTGTGTCTTTAGAGCTTTATACCACTCTGAGGTGTGTCTTTAGAGCTTTATAATACTCTGAGGTGTGTCTTTAGAGCTTTATACACTCTGAGGTGTGTCTTTAGAGCTTTATTCACTCTGAGGTGTGTATTTAGAGCTTTATACACTCTGAGGTGTGTCTTTAGAGCTTTATAATACTCTGAGGTGTGTCTTTAGAGCTTTATACCACTCTGAGGTGTGTCTTTAGAGCTTTATTCACTCTGAGGTGTGTCTTTAGAGCTTTATACACTCTGAGGTGTGTCTTTAGAGCTTTATTCACTCTGAGGTGTGTCTTTAGAGCTTTATACACTCTGAGGTGTGTCTTTAGAGCTTTATACCACTCTGAGGTGTGTCTTTAGAGCTTTATTCACTCTGAGGTGTGTCTTTAGAGCTTTATACCACTCTGAGGTGTGTCTTTAGAGCTTTATTCACTCTGAGGTGTGTCTTTAGAGCTTTATACACTCTGAGGTGTGTCTTTAGAGCTTTATAATACTCTGAGGTGTGTCTTTAGAGCTTTATACACTCTGAGGTGTGTCTTTAGAGCTTTAAACACTCTGAGGTGTGTCTTTAGAGCTTTATACACTCTAAGGTGTGTCTTTAGAGCTTTATACACTCTAAGGTGTGTCTTTAGAGCTTTATACACTCTGAGGTGTGTCTTTAGAGCTTTATACACTCTGAGGTGTGTCTTTAGAGCTTTATAACACTCTGAGGTGTGTCTTTAGAGCTTTATACCGCTCTGAGGTGTGTCTTTAGAGCTTTATAACACCCTGAGGTGTGTCTTTAGAGCTTTATACCGCTCTGAGGTGTGTCTTTAGAGCTTTATACACTCTGAGGTGTGTCTTTAGAGCTTTATACACTCTGAGGTGTGTCGTTAGAGCTTTATACACTCTGAGGTGTGTCTTTAGAGCTTTATAACACTCTGAGGTGTGTCTTTAGAGCTTTATACACTCTGAGGTGTGTATTTAGAGCTTTATACACTCTGAGGTGTGTCTTTAGAGCTTTATAACACTCTGAGGTGTGTCTTTAGAGCTTTATACCACTCTGAGGTGTGTCTTTAGAGCTTTATAATACTCTGAGGTGTGTCTTTAGAGCTTTATACTGCTCTGAGGTGTGTCTTTAGAGCTTTATACCACTCTGAGGTGTGTCTTTAGAGCTTTATAACACTCTGAGGTGTGTCTTTAGAGCTTTATAATACTCTGAGGTGTTTCTTTAGAGCTTTATACACTCTGAGGTGTGTCTTTAGAGCTTTATACACTCTGAGGTGTGTCTTTAGAGCTTTATATCACTCTGAGGTGTGTCTTTAGAGCTTTATACACTCTGAGGTGTGTCTTTAGAGCTTTATACACTCTGAGGTGTGTCTTTAGAGCTTAATACACTCTGAGGTGTGTCTTTAGAGCTTTATAACATTCTGAGGTGTGTCTTTAGAGCTTTATAGACTCTGATGTGTGTCTTTAGAGCTTTATACCACTCTGAGGTGTGTCTTTAGAGCTTAATACACTCTGAGGTGTGTCTTTAGAGCTTTATATCACTCTGATGTGCGTCTTTAGAGCTTTATACACTCTGAGGTGCGTCTTTAGAGCTTTATACACTCTGAGGTGTGTCTTTAGAGCTTTATACACTCTGAGGTATGTCTTTAGAGCTTTTTACACTCTGAGGTGTGTCTTTAGAGCTTTATACACTCTGAGGTGTGTCTTTAGAGCTTTATAACACTCTGAGGTGTGTCTTTAGAGCTTTATACACTCTGAGGTGTGTCTTTAGAGCTTTATACCACTCTGAGGTGTGTCTTTAGAGCTTTATGCACTCTGAGGTGTGTCTTTAGAGCTTTATAACACGCTGAGGTGTGTCTTTAGAGCTTTATACCACTCTGAGGTGTGTCTTTAGAGCTTTATACCGCTCTGAGGTGTGTCTTTAGAGCTTTATACACTCTGAGGTGTGTCTTTAGAGCTTTATACACTCTGAGTTGTGTCTTTAGAGCTTTATATCACTCTGAGGTGCGTCTTTAGAGCTTTATACACTCTGAGGTGTGTCTTTAGAGCTTTATACACTCTGAGGTGTGTCTTTAGAGCTTTATATCACTCTGAGGTGTGTCTTTAGAGCTTTATACACTTTGAGGTGTGTCTTTAGAGCTTTATACACTCTGAGGTGTGTCTTTAGAGCTTTATAACACTCTGAGGTGTGTCTTTAGAGCTTTATACACTCTGAGGTGTGTCTTTAGAGCTTTATAACTCTGAGGTGTTTCTTTAGAGCTTTATACACTCTGAGGTGTGTCTTTAGAGCTTTATAACATTCTGAGGTGTGTCTTTAGAGCTTTATACCACTCTGAGGTGTGTCTTTAGAGCTTTATGCACTCTGAGGTGTGTCTTTAGAGCTTTATAACACGCTGAGGTGTGTCTTTAGAGCTTTATACCACTCTGAGGTGTGTCTTTAGAGCTTTATACCGCTCTGAGGTGTGTCTTTAGAGCTTTATACACTCTGAGGTGTGTCTTTAGAGCTTTATACACTCTGAGTTGTGTCTTTAGAGCTTTATATCACTCTGAGGTGCGTCTTTAGAGCTTTATACACTCTGAGGTGTGTCTTTAGAGCTTTATACACTCTGAGGTGTGTCTTTAGAGCTTTATATCACTCTGAGGTGTGTCTTTAGAGCTTTATACACTTTGAGGTGTGTCTTTAGAGCTTTATACACTCTGAGGTGTGTCTTTAGAGCTTTATAACACTCTGAGGTGTGTCTTTAGAGCTTTATACACTCTGAGGTGTGTCTTTAGAGCTTTATAACTCTGAGGTGTTTCTTTAGAGCTTTATACACTCTGAGGTGTGTCTTTAGAGCTTTATAACATTCTGAGGTGTGTCTTTAGAGCTTTATACCACTCTGAGGTGTGTCTTTAGAGCTTTATACACTCTGAGGTGTGTCTTTAGAGCTTTATACACTCTGAGGTGTGTCTTTAGAGCTTTATAACATTCTGAGGTGTGTCTTTAGAGCTTTATACCACTCTGAGGTGTGTCTTTAGAGCTTTATACACTCTGAGGTGTGTCTTTAGAGCTTTATACACTCTGAGGTGTGTCTTTAGAGCTTTATAACACTCTGAGGTGTGTCTTCAGAGCTTTATACACTCTGAGGTGTGTCTTTAGAGCTTTATAACACTCTGAGGTGTGTCTTTAGAGCTTTATACCGCTCTGAGGTGTGTCTTTAGAGCTTTATACACTCTGAGGTGTCTTTAGAGCTTTATACACTCTGAGGTGTGTCTTTAGAGCTTTATACACTCTGAGGTGTGTCTTTAGAGCTTTATACCGCTCTGAGGTGTGTCTTTAGAGCTTTATACACTCTGAGGTGTGTCTTTAGAGCTTTATACACTCTGAGGTGTGTCTTTAGAGCTTTATACACTCTGAGGTGTGTCTTTAGAGATTTATAACACTCTGAGGTGCATCTTTAGAGCTTTATACACTCTGAGGTGCGTCTTTAGAGCTTTATACACTCTGAGGTGCGTCTTTAGAGCTTTATAATACTCTGAGGTGTGTCTTTAGAGCTTTATAACACTCTGAGGTGTGTCTTTAGAGCTTTATACACTCTAAGGTGTGTCTTTAGAGCTTTAAACACTCTGAGGTGTGTCTTTAGAGCTTTATACACTCTGAGGTGTGTCTTTAGAGCTTTATAACACTCTGAGGTGTGTCTTTAAAGCTTTATAACACTCTGAGGTGTGTCTTTAGAGCTTTAAACACTCTGAGGTGTGTCTTTAGAGCTTTATAATACTCTGAGGTGTGTCTTTAGAGCTTTATAACACTCTGAGGTGTGTCTTTAGAGCTTTAAACACTCTGAGGTGTGTCTTTAGAGCTTTATGCCACTCTAAGGTGTGTCTTTAGAGCTTTATACACTCTAAGGTGTGTCTTTAGAGCTTTATACACTCTGAGGTGTGTCTTTAGAGCTTTATACACTCTGAGGTGTGTCTTTAGAGCTTTATACACTCTGAGGTGTGTCTTTAGAGCTTTATACACTCTGAGGTGTGTCTTTAGAGCTTTATACCAATCTGAGGTGTGTCTTTAGAGCTTTATACCGCTCTGAGGTGTGTCTTTAGAGCTTTATACACTCTGAGGTGTGTCTTTAGAGCTTTATACCGCTCTGAGGTGTGTCTTTAGAGCTTTATAAAACTTTGAGGTGTGTCTTTAGAGCTTTATAACGCTCTAAGGTGTGTCTTTAGAGCTTTATACCAATCTGAGGTGTGTCTTTAGAGCTTTATACCACTCTGAGGTGTGTCTTTAGAGCTTTATACACTGAGGTGTGTCTTTAGAGCTTTATAACACTCTGAGGTGTGTCTTTAGAGCTTTATACACTCTGAGGTGTGTCTTTAGATGCTTTATAACACTCTGAGGTGTGTTTTTAGAGCTTTAAACACTCTGAGGTGTGTCTTTAGAGCTTTATACACTCTGAGGTGTGTCTTTAGAGCTTTATAACACTCTGAGGTGTGTCTTTAGAGCTTTATACCGCTTTGAGATGTGTCTTTAGAGCTTTATACACTCTGAGGTGTGTCTTTAGAGCTTTATAACACTCTGAGGTGTGTCTTTACAGCTTTATACACTCTGAGGTGTGTATTTAGAGCTTTATACACTCTGAGGTGTGTCTTTAGAGCTTTATAACACTCTGAGGTGTGTCTTTAGAGCTTTATACCACTCTGAGGTGTGTCTTTAGAGCTTTATAATACTCTGAGGTGTGTCTTTAGAGCTTTATACTGCTCTGAGGTGTGTCTTTAGAGCTTTATACACTCTGAGGTGTGTCTTTAGAGCTTTATACACTCTGAGGTGTGTCTTTAGAGCTTTATACCACTCTGAGGTGTGTCTTTAGAGCTTTATTCACTCTGAGGTGTGTCTTTAGAGCTTTATACACTCTGAGGTGTGTCTTTAGAGCTTTATACCAATCTGAGGTGTGTCTTTAGAGCTTTATACCGCTCTGAGGTGTGTCTTTAGAGCTTTATACACTCTGAGGTGTGTCTTTAGAGCTTTATACCGCTCTGAGGTGTGTCTTTAGAGCTTTATAAAACTTTGAGGTGTGTCTTTAGAGCTTTATAACGCTCTAAGGTGTGTCTTTAGAGCTTTATACCAATCTGAGGTGTGTCTTTAGAGCTTTATACCACTCTGAGGTGTGTCTTTAGAGCTTTATACACTGAGGTGTGTCTTTAGAGCTTTATAACACTCTGAGGTGTGTCTTTAGAGCTTTATACACTCTGAGGTGTGTCTTTAGATGCTTTATAACACTCTGAGGTGTGTTTTTAGAGCTTTAAACACTCTGAGGTGTGTCTTTAGAGCTTTATACACTCTGAGGTGTGTCTTTAGAGCTTTATAACACTCTGAGGTGTGTCTTTAGAGCTTTATACCGCTTTGAGATGTGTCTTTAGAGCTTTATACACTCTGAGGTGTGTCTTTAGAGCTTTATAACACTCTGAGGTGTGTCTTTACAGCTTTATACACTCTGAGGTGTGTATTTAGAGCTTTATACACTCTGAGGTGTGTCTTTAGAGCTTTATAACACTCTGAGGTGTGTCTTTAGAGCTTTATACCACTCTGAGGTGTGTCTTTAGAGCTTTATAATACTCTGAGGTGTGTCTTTAGAGCTTTATACTGCTCTGAGGTGTGTCTTTAGAGCTTTATACACTCTGAGGTGTGTCTTTAGAGCTTTATACACTCTGAGGTGTGTCTTTAGAGCTTTATACCACTCTGAGGTGTGTCTTTAGAGCTTTATTCACTCTGAGGTGTGTCTTTAGAGCTTTATACACTCTGAGGTGTGTCTTTAGAGCTTTATAATACTCTGAGGTGTGTCTTTAGAGCTTTATACATTCTGAGGTGTGTCTTTAGAGCTTTATAACACTCTGAGGTGTGTCTTTAGAGCTTTATACACTCTGAGGTGTGTCTTTAGAGCTTTATAACACTCTGAGGTGTGTCTTTAGAGCTTTATACCGCTCTGAGGTGTGTCTTTAGAGCTTTATACCAATCTGAGGTGTGTCTTTAGAGCTTTATAACACTCTGAGGTGTGTCTTTAGAGCTTTATACCGCTCTGAGGTGTGTCTTTAGAGCTTTATACACTCTGAGGTGTGTCTTTAGATGCTTTATAACACTCTGAGGTGTGTCTTTAGAGCTTTATGCCACTCTAAGGTGTGTCTTTAGAGCTTTATACACTGAGGTGTGTCTTTAGAGCTTTATAACACTCTGAGGTGTGTCTTTAGAGCTTTATACACTCTGAGGTGTGTCTTTAGATGCTTTATAACACTCTGAGGTGTGTTTTTAGAGCTTTAAACACTCTGAGGTGTGTCTTTAGAGCTTTATACACTCTGAGGTGTGTCTTTAGAGCTTTATAACACTCTGAGGTGTGTCTTTAGAGCTTTATACCGCTTTGAGATGTGTCTTTAGAGCTTTATACACTCTGAGGTGTGTCTTTAGAGCTTTATAACACTCTGAGGTGTGTCTTTACAGCTTTATACACTCTGAGGTGTGTATTTAGAGCTTTATACACTCTGAGGTGTGTCTTTAGAGCTTTATAACACTCTGAGGTGTGTCTTTAGAGCTTTATACCACTCTGAGGTGTGTCTTTAGAGCTTTATAATACTCTGAGGTGTGTCTTTAGAGCTTTATACTGCTCTGAGGTGTGTCTTTAGAGCTTTATACACTCTGAGGTGTGTCTTTAGAGCTTTATACACTCTGAGGTGTGTCTTTAGAGCTTTATACCACTCTGAGGTGTGTCTTTAGAGCTTTATTCACTCTGAGGTGTGTCTTTAGAGCTTTATACACTCTGAGGTGTGTATTTAGAGCTTTATAATACTCTGAGGTGTGTCTTTAGAGCTTTATAACACTCTGAGGTGTGTCTTTAGAGCTTTAAACACTCTGAGGTGTGTCTTTAGAGCTTTATGCCACTCTAAGGTGTGTCTTTAGAGCTTTATACACTCTAAGGTGTGTCTTTAGAGCTTTATACATTCTGAGGTGTGTCTTTAGAGCTTTATAACACTCTGAGGTGTGTCTTTAGAGCTTTATACACTCTGAGGTGTGTCTTTAGAGCTTTATAACACTCTGAGGTGTGTCTTTAGAGCTTTATACCGCTCTGAGGTGTGTCTTTAGAGCTTTATACCAATCTGAGGTGTGTCTTTAGAGCTTTATAACACTCTGAGGTGTGTCTTTAGAGCTTTATACCGCTCTGAGGTGTGTCTTTAGAGCTTTATACACTCTGAGGTGTGTCTTTAGAGCTTTATACCGCTCTGAGGTGTGTCTTTAGAGCTTTATACACTCTGAGGTGTGTCGTTAGAGCTTTATACACTCTGAGGTGTGTCTTTAGAGCTTTATAACACTCTGAGGTGTGTCTTTAGAGCTTTATACACTCTGAGGTGTGTATTTAGAGCTTTATACACTCTGAGGTGTGTCTTTAGAGCTTTATAACACTCTGAGGTGTGTCTTTAGAGCTTTATACCACTCTGAGGTGTGTCTTTAGAGCTTTATAATACTCTGAGGTGTGTCTTTAGAGCTTTATACTGCTCTGAGGTGTGTCTTTAGAGCTTTATACCACTCTGAGGTGTGTCTTTAGAGCTTTATAACACTCTGAGGTGTGTCTTTAGAGCTTTATACACTCTGAGGTGTGTCTTTAGAGCTTTATACACTCTGAGGTGTGTCTTTAGAGCTTTATACCACTCTGAGGTGTGTCTTTAGAGCTTTATTCACTCTGAGGTGTGTCTTTAGAGCTTTATACACTCTGAGGTGTGTCTTTAGAGCTTTATAATACTCTGAGGTGTTTCTTTAGAGCTTTATAACACTCTGAGGTGTGTCTTTAGAGCTTTAAACACTCTGAGGTGTGTCTTTAGAGCTTTATGCCACTCTAAGGTGTGTCTTTAGAGCTTTATACACTCTAAGGTGTGTCTTTAGAGCTTTATACACTCTGAGGTGTGTCTTTAGAGCTTTATAACACTCTGAGGTGTGTCTTTAGAGCTTTATACACTCTGAGGTGTGTCTTTAGAGCTTTATACACTCTGAGGTGTGTCTTTAGAGCTTTATAACACTCTGAGGTGTGTCTTTAGAGCTTTATACCGCTCTGAGGTGTGTCTTTAGAGCTTTATACCAATCTGAGGTGTGTCTTTAGAGCTTTATACCGCTCTGAGGTGTGTCTTTAGAGCTTTATACACTCTGAGGTGTGTCTTTAGAGCTTTATACCGCTCTGAGGTGTGTCTTTAGAGCTTTATGCACTCTGAGGTGTATCTTTAGAGCTTTATAAAACTTTGAGGTGTGTCTTTAGAGCTTTATAACGCTCTAAGGTGTGTCTTTAGAGCTTTATACACTGAGGTGTGTCTTTAGAGCTTTATAACACTCTGAGGTGTGTCTTTAGAGCTTTATAACACTCTGAGGTGCGTCTTTAGAGCTTTATGCCACTCTGAGGTGTGTCTTTAGAGCTTTATACACTCTGAATTGTGTCTTTAGAGCTTTATACACTCTGAGGTGTGTCTTTAGAGCTTTATACACTCTGAGTTGCGTCTTTAGAGCTTTATACACTCTGAGGTGTGTCTTTAGAGCTTTATACAGTCTGAGGTGTGTCTTTAGAGCTTTATACCACTCTGAGGTGTGTCTTTAGAGCTTTATACACTCTGAGGTGTGTCTTTAGAGCTTTATATCACTCTGAGGTGTGTCTTTAGAGCTTTATATCACTCTGAGGTGTGTCTTTAGAGCTTTATACACTCTGAGGTGTGTCTTTAGAGCCTTATAACACTCTGAGGTGCGTCTTTAGAGCTTTATGCCACTCTGAGGTGTGTCTTTAGAGCTTTATACACTCTGAGGTGTGTCTTTAGAGCTTTATACCACTCTGAGGTGTGTCTTTAGAGATTTATACACTCTGAGGTGTGTCTTTAGAGCTTTATACACTCTGAGGTGTTTCTTTAGAGCTTTATTCCAATCTGAGGTGTGTCTTTAGAGCTTTATACACTCTGAGGTGTGTCTTTAGACCTTTATAAACTCTGAGGTGTGTCTTTAGAGCTTTATACACTCTGAGGTGCGTCTTTAGAGCTTTATAACACTCTAAGGTGTGTCTTTAGAGCTTTATACACTCTGAGGTGTGTCTTTAGAGCTTTATAACACTCTAAGGTGTGTCTTTAGAGCTTTATAACACTCTGAGGTGTGTCTTTAGAGCTTTATACACTCTGAGGTGTGTCTTTAGACCTTTATAAACTCTAAGGTGTGTCTTTAGAGCTTTATATCACTCTGAGGTGTGTCTTTAGAGCTTTATACATTCTGAGGTGTGTCTTTAGACCTTTATAAACTCTAAGGTGTGTCTTTAGAGCTTCATACACTCTGAGGTGTGTCTTTAGAGATTTATACCACTCTGAGGTGTGTCTTTAGAGCTTTATGCCACTCTGAGGTGTGTCTTTAGAGCTTTATACACTCTGAGGTGTGTCTTTAGAGCTTTATAACACTCTGAGGTGTGTCTTTAGAGCTTTATACACTCTGAGGTGTTTCTTTAGAGCTTTATACACTCTGAGGTGTGTCTTTAGAGCTTTATACCACTCTGAGGTGTGTCTTTAGAGCTTTATACCGCTCGGAGGTGTGTCTTTAGAGCTTTATACACTCTGAGGTGCGTCTTTAGAGCTTTATATCACTCTGAGGTGTGTCTTTAGAGCTTTATACACTCTGAGGTGCGTCTTTAGAGCTTTATACACTCTGAGGTGTGTCTTTAGAGCTTTATACCACTCTGAGGTGTGTCTTTAGAGCTTTATACACTCTGAGGTGCGTCTTTAGAGCTTTATGCCACTCTGAGGTGCGTCTTTAGAGCTTTATATCACTCTGAGGTGTGTCTTTAGAGCTTTATACACTCTGAGGTGCGTCTTTAGAGCTTTATACACTCTGAGGTGTGTCTTTAGAGCTTTATACCACTCTGAGGTGTGTCTTTAGAGCTTTATACACTCTGAGGTGCGTCTTTAGAGCTTTATGCCACTCTGAGGTGCGTCTTTAGAGCTTTATATCACTCTGAGGTGTGTCTTTAGAGCTTTATACACTCTGAGGTGTGTCTTTAGAGCTTTATACCACTCTGAGGTGTGTCTTTAGAGCTTTATACACTCTGAGGTGCGTCTTTAGAGCTTTATGCCACTCTGAGGTGCGTCTTTAGAGCTTTATATCACTCTGAGGTGTGTCTTTAGAGCTTTATACACTCTGAGGTGTGTCTTTAGAGCTTTATACACTCTGAGGTGTGTCTTTAGAGCTTTATAACACTCTAAGGTGTGTCTTTAGAGCTTTATAACACTCTGAGGTGTGTCTTTAGAGCTTTATACACTCTGAGGTGTGTCTTTAGACCTTTATAAACTCTAAGGTGTGTCTTTAGAGCTTCATACACTCTGAGGTGTGTCTTTAGAGATTTATACCACTCTGAGGTGTGTCTTTAGAGCTTTATGCCACTCTGAGGTGTGTCTTTAGAGCTTTATACACTCTGAGGTGTGTCTTTAGAGCTTTATAACACTCTGAGGTGTGTCTTTAGAGCTTTATACACTCTGAGGTGTGTCTTTAGAGCTTTATACACTCTGAGGTGTGTCTTTAGAGCTTTATAACACTCTGAGGTGTGTCTTTAGAGCTTTATACCACTCTGAGGTGTGTCTTTAGAGCTTTATACACTCTGAGGTGTGTCTTTAGAGCTTTATACACTCTGAGATGTGTCTTTAGAGCTTTATACACTCTGACGTGTGTCTTTAGAGCTTTATGCCACTCTGAGGTGCGTCTTTAGAGCTTTATACACTCTGAGGTGTGTCTTTAGAGCTTTATACACTCTGAGGTGTGTCTTTAGACCTTTATAAACTCTAAGGTGTGTCTTTAGAGCTTTATATCACTCTGAGGTGTGTCTTTAGAGCTTTATACACTCTGAGGTGTGTCTTTAGACCTTTATAAACTCTAAGGTGTGTCTTTAGAGCTTCATACACTCTGAGGTGTGTCTTTAGAGATTTATACCACTCTGAGGTGTGTCTTTAGAGCTTTATGCACTCTGAGGTGTGTCTTTAGAGCTTTATACACTTTGAGGTGTGTCTTTAGAGCTTTATACACTCTGAGGTGTGTCTTTAGAGCTTTATAACACTCTGAAGTGTGTCTTTAGAGCTTTATACACTCTGAGGTGTGTCTTTAGAGCTTTATAACTCTGAGGTGTTTCTTTAGAGCTTTATACACTCTGAGGTGTGTCTTTAGAGCTTTAAACACTCTGAGGTGTGTCTTTAGAGCTTTATACCGCTCGGAGGTGTGTCTTTAGAGCTTTATACACTCTGAGGTGTGTCTTTAGAGCTTTATACACTCTGAGATGTGTCTTTAGAGCTTTATACACTCTGAGGTGTGTCTTTAGAGCTTTATACACTCTGAGGTGTGTCTTTAGAGCTTTATAACATTCTGAGGTGTGTCTTTAGAGCTTTATACCACTCTGAGGTGTGTCTTTAGAGCTTTATACACTCTGAGGTGTGTCTTTAGAGCTTTATAACATTCTGAGGTGTGTCTTTAGAGCTTTATACCACTCTGAGGTGTGTCTTTAGAGCTTTATACACTCTGAGGTGTGTCTTTAGAGCTTTATACACTCTGAGGTGTGTCTTTAGAGATTTATAACACTCTGAGGTGTGTCTTTAGAGCTTTATACACTCTGAGGTGTGTCTTTAGAGCTTTATACCACTCTGAGGTGTGTCTTTAGAGCTTTATACACTCTGAGGTGTGTCTTTAGAGCTTTATACACTCTGAGGTGTGTATTTAGAGCTTTATAAACTCTGAGGTGTGTCTTTAGATTTTTATACCACTCTGAGGTGTGTCTTTAGAGCTTTATACACTCTGAGGTGTGTCTTTAGAGCTTTTTACACTCTGAGGTGTGTCTTTAGAGCTTTATACACTCTGAGGTGTGTCTTTAGAGCTTTATAACACTCTGAGGTGTGTCTTTAGAGCTTTATACACTCTGAGGTGTGTCTTTAGAGCTTTATACCACTCTGAGGTGTGTCTTTAGAGCTTTATAACACTCTGAGGTGTGTCTTTAGAGCTTTATACACTCTGAGGTGTGTCCTTAGAGCTTTATACACTCTGAGGTGTGTCTTTAGAGCTTTATACCACTCTGAGGTGTGTCTTTAGAGCTTTATACACTCTGAGGTGCGTCTTTAGAGCTTTATATCACTCTGAGGTGTGTCTTTAGAGCTTTATACACTCTGAGGTGCGTCTTTAGAGCTTTATATCACTCTGAGGTGTGTCTTTAGAGCTTTATAACACTCTTAGGTGTGTCTTTAGAGCTTTTTACACTCTGAGGTGCATCTTTAGAGCTTTATACACTCTGAGGTGTGTCTTTAGAGCTTTATACCGCTCTGAGGTGTGTCTTTAGACCTTTATAAACTCTAAGGTGTGTCTTTAGAGCTTTATACCACTCTGAGGTGCGTCTTTAGAGCTTTATATCACTCTGAGGTGTGTCTTTAGAGCTTTATACACTCTGAGGTGTGTCTTTAGAGCTTTATGCCACTCTGAGGTGTGTCTTTAGAGCTTTATACACTCTGAGGTGTGTCTTTAGAGCTTTATACACTCTGAGGTGTGTCTTTAGAGCTTTATATCACTCTGAGGTGTGTCTTTAGAGCTTTATACCGCTCTGAGGTGTGTCTTTAGAGCTTTATACACTCTGAGGTGTGTCTTTAGAGCTTTATACACTCTGAGGTGTGTCTTTAGAGCTTTATACACTCTGAGGTGTGTCTTTAGAGCTTAATACACTCTGAGGTGTGTCTTTAGAGCTTTATAACATTCTGAGGTGTGTCTTTAGAGCTTTATAGACTCTGATGTGTGTCTTTAGAGCTTTATACCACTCTGAGGTGTGTCTTTAGAGCTTAATACACTCTGAGGTGTGTCTTTAGAGCTTTATATCACTCTGAGGTGCGTCTTTAGAGCTTTATACACTCTGAGGTGTGTCTTTAGAGCTTTATACACTCTGAGGTATGTCTTTAGAGCTTTTTACACTCTGAGGTGTGTCTTTAGAGCTTTATACACTCTGAGGTGTGTCTTTAGAGCTTTATAACACTCTGAGGTGTGTCTTTAGAGCTTTATACACTCTGAGGTGTGTCTTTAGAGCTTTATACCACTCTGAGGTGTGTCTTTAGAGCTTTATAACACGCTGAGGTGTGTCTTTAGAGCTTTATACACTCTGATGTGTGTCTTTAGAGCTTTATACCACTCTGAGGTGTGTCTTTAGAGCTTTATACCGCTCTGAGGTGCATCATTAGAGCTATAAACCACTCTGAGGTGTGTCTTTAGAGCTTTATACCACTCTGAGTTGTGTCTTTAGAGCTTTATATCACTCTGAGGTGCGTCTTTAGAGCTTTATACACTCTGAGGTGTGTCTTTAGAGCTTTATACACTCTGAGGTGTGTCTTTAGAGCTTTATATCACTCTGAGGTGTGTCTTTAGAGCTTTATAACACTCTGAGGTGTGTCTTTAGAGCTTTATACACTCTGAGGTGTGTCTTTAGAGCTTTATAACTCTGAGGTGTTTCTTTAGAGCTTTATACACTCTGAGGTGTGTCTTTAGAGCTTTATAACATTCTGAGGTGTGTCTTTAGAGCTTTATACCACTCTGAGGTGTGTCTTTAGAGCTTTATACACTCTGAGGTGTGTCTTTAGAGCTTTATACACTCTGAGATGTGTCTTTAGAGCTTTATACACTCTGAGGTGTGTCTTTAGAGCTTTATACACTCTGAGGTGTGTCTTTAGAGCTTTATAACATTCTGAGGTGTGTCTTTAGAGCTTTATACCACTCTGAGGTGTGTCTTTAGAGCTTTATACACTCTGAGGTGTGTCTTTAGAGCTTTATACACTCTGAGGTGTGTCTTTAGAGCTTTATAACACTCTGAGGTGTGTCTTCAGAGCTTTATACACTCTGAGGTGTGTCTTTAGAGTTTTATAACACTCTGAGGTGTGTCTTTAGAGCTTTATACACTCTGAGGTGTCTTTAGAGCTTTATACACTCTGAGGTGTGTCTTTAGAGCTTTATACACTCTGAGGTGTGTCTTTAGAGCTTTATACCGCTCTGAGGTGTGTCTTTAGAGCTTTATACACTCTGAGGTGTGTCTTTAGAGCTTTATACACTCTGAGGTGTGTCTTTAGAGCTTTATACACTCTGAGGTGTGTCTTTAGAGATTTATAACACTCTGAGGTGCATCTTTAGAGCTTTATACACTCTGAGGTGCGTCTTTAGAGCTTTATACACTCTGAGGTGCGTCTTTAGAGCTTTATAATACTCTGAGGTGTGTCTTTAGAGCTTTATAACACTCTGAGGTGTGTCTTTAGAGCTTTATACACTCTAAGGTGTGTCTTTAGAGCTTTAAACACTCTGAGGTGTGTCTTTAGAGCTTTATACACTCTGAGGTGTGTCTTTAGAGCTTTATAATACTCTGAGGTGTGTCTTTAGAGCTTTATAACACTCTGAGGTGTGTCTTTAGAGCTTTAAACACTCTGAGGTGTGTCTTTAGAGCTTTATGCCACTCTAAGGTGTGTCTTTAGAGCTTTATACACTCTAAGGTGTGTCTTTAGAGCTTTATACACTCTGAGGTGTGTCTTTAGAGCTTTATAACACTCTGAGGTGTGTCTTTAGAGCTTTATACACTCTGAGGTGTGTCTTTAGAGCTTTATACCAATCTGAGGTGTGTCTTTAGAGCTTTATACCGCTCTGAGGTGTGTCTTTAGAGCTTTATACACTCTGAGGTGTGTCTTTAGAGCTTTATACCGCTCTGAGGTGTGTCTTTAGAGCTTTATATCACTCTGAGGTGTGTCTTTAGAGCTTTATACACTCTGAGGTGTGTCTTTAGAGCTTTATACCAATCTGAGGTGTGTCTTTAGAGCTTTATACCGCTCTGAGGTGTGTCTTTAGAGCTTTATACACTCTGAGGTGTGTCTTTAGAGCTTTATAACACTCTGAGGTGTGTCTTTAGAGCTTTATACACTCTGAGGTGTGTCTTTAGATGCTTTATAACACTCTGAGGTGTGTTTTTAGAGCTTTAAACACTCTGAGGTGTGTCTTTAGAGCTTTATACACTCTGAGGTGTGTCTTTAGAGCTTTATAACACTCTGAGGTGTGTCTTTAGAGCTTTATACCGCTTTGAGATGTGTCTTTAGAGCTTTATACACTCTGAGGTGTGTCTTTAGAGCTTTATAACACTCTGAGGTGTGTCTTTACAGCTTTATACACTCTGAGGTGTGTATTTAGAGCTTTATACACTCTGAGGTGTGTCTTTAGAGCTTTATAACACTCTGAGGTGTGTCTTTAGAGCTTTATACCACTCTGAGGTGTGTCTTTAGAGCTTTATAATACTCTGAGGTGTGTCTTTAGAGCTTTATACTGCTCTGAGGTGTGTCTTTAGAGCTTTATACACTCTGAGGTGTGTCTTTAGAGCTTTATACCACTCTGAGGTGTGTCTTTAGAGCTTTATTCACTCTGAGGTGTGTATTTAGAGCTTTATACACTCTGAGGTGTGTCTTTAGAGCTTTATAATACTCTGAGGTGTGTCTTTAGAGCTTTATACCACTCTGAGGTGTGTCTTTAGAGCTTTATTCACTCTGAGGTGCGTCTTTAGAGCTTTATACACTCTGAGGTGTGTCTTTAGAGCTTTATACACTCTGAGGTATGTCTTTAGAGCTTTTTACACTCTGAGGTGTGTCTTTAGAGCTTTATACACTCTGAGGTGTGTCTTTAGAGCTTTATAACACTCTGAGGTGTGTCTTTAGAGCTTTATACACTCTGAGGTGTGTCTTTAGAGCTTTATACCACTCTGAGGTGTGTCTTTAGAGCTTTATAACACGCTGAGGTGTGTCTTTAGAGCTTTATACACTCTGATGTGTGTCTTTAGAGCTTTATACCACTCTGAGGTGTGTCTTTAGAGCTTTATACCGCTCTGAGGTGCATCATTAGAGCTATAAACCACTCTGAGGTGTGTCTTTAGAGCTTTATACCACTCTGAGTTGTGTCTTTAGAGCTTTATATCACTCTGAGGTGCGTCTTTAGAGCTTTATACACTCTGAGGTGTGTCTTTAGAGCTTTATACACTCTGAGGTGTGTCTTTAGAGCTTTATATCACTCTGAGGTGTGTCTTTAGAGCTTTATAACACTCTGAGGTGTGTCTTTAGAGCTTTATACACTCTGAGGTGTGTCTTTAGAGCTTTATAACTCTGAGGTGTTTCTTTAGAGCTTTATACACTCTGAGGTGTGTCTTTAGAGCTTTATAACATTCTGAGGTGTGTCTTTAGAGCTTTATACCACTCTGAGGTGTGTCTTTAGAGCTTTATACACTCTGAGGTGTGTCTTTAGAGCTTTATACACTCTGAGATGTGTCTTTAGAGCTTTATACACTCTGAGGTGTGTCTTTAGAGCTTTATACACTCTGAGGTGTGTCTTTAGAGCTTTATAACATTCTGAGGTGTGTCTTTAGAGCTTTATACCACTCTGAGGTGTGTCTTTAGAGCTTTATACACTCTGAGGTGTGTCTTTAGAGCTTTATACACTCTGAGGTGTGTCTTTAGAGCTTTATAACACTCTGAGGTGTGTCTTCAGAGCTTTATACACTCTGAGGTGTGTCTTTAGAGTTTTATAACACTCTGAGGTGTGTCTTTAGAGCTTTATACACTCTGAGGTGTCTTTAGAGCTTTATACACTCTGAGGTGTGTCTTTAGAGCTTTATACACTCTGAGGTGTGTCTTTAGAGCTTTATACCGCTCTGAGGTGTGTCTTTAGAGCTTTATACACTCTGAGGTGTGTCTTTAGAGCTTTATACACTCTGAGGTGTGTCTTTAGAGCTTTATACACTCTGAGGTGTGTCTTTAGAGATTTATAACACTCTGAGGTGCATCTTTAGAGCTTTATACACTCTGAGGTGCGTCTTTAGAGCTTTATACACTCTGAGGTGCGTCTTTAGAGCTTTATAATACTCTGAGGTGTGTCTTTAGAGCTTTATAACACTCTGAGGTGTGTCTTTAGAGCTTTATACACTCTAAGGTGTGTCTTTAGAGCTTTAAACACTCTGAGGTGTGTCTTTAGAGCTTTATACACTCTGAGGTGTGTCTTTAGAGCTTTATAATACTCTGAGGTGTGTCTTTAGAGCTTTATAACACTCTGAGGTGTGTCTTTAGAGCTTTAAACACTCTGAGGTGTGTCTTTAGAGCTTTATGCCACTCTAAGGTGTGTCTTTAGAGCTTTATACACTCTAAGGTGTGTCTTTAGAGCTTTATACACTCTGAGGTGTGTCTTTAGAGCTTTATAACACTCTGAGGTGTGTCTTTAGAGCTTTATACACTCTGAGGTGTGTCTTTAGAGCTTTATACCAATCTGAGGTGTGTCTTTAGAGCTTTATACCGCTCTGAGGTGTGTCTTTAGAGCTTTATACACTCTGAGGTGTGTCTTTAGAGCTTTATACCGCTCTGAGGTGTGTCTTTAGAGCTTTATATCACTCTGAGGTGTGTCTTTAGAGCTTTATACACTCTGAGGTGTGTCTTTAGAGCTTTATACCAATCTGAGGTGTGTCTTTAGAGCTTTATACCGCTCTGAGGTGTGTCTTTAGAGCTTTATACACTCTGAGGTGTGTCTTTAGAGCTTTATAACACTCTGAGGTGTGTCTTTAGAGCTTTATACACTCTGAGGTGTGTCTTTAGATGCTTTATAACACTCTGAGGTGTGTTTTTAGAGCTTTAAACACTCTGAGGTGTGTCTTTAGAGCTTTATACACTCTGAGGTGTGTCTTTAGAGCTTTATAACACTCTGAGGTGTGTCTTTAGAGCTTTATACCGCTTTGAGATGTGTCTTTAGAGCTTTATACACTCTGAGGTGTGTCTTTAGAGCTTTATAACACTCTGAGGTGTGTCTTTACAGCTTTATACACTCTGAGGTGTGTATTTAGAGCTTTATACACTCTGAGGTGTGTCTTTAGAGCTTTATAACACTCTGAGGTGTGTCTTTAGAGCTTTATACCACTCTGAGGTGTGTCTTTAGAGCTTTATAATACTCTGAGGTGTGTCTTTAGAGCTTTATACTGCTCTGAGGTGTGTCTTTAGAGCTTTATACACTCTGAGGTGTGTCTTTAGAGCTTTATACCACTCTGAGGTGTGTCTTTAGAGCTTTATTCACTCTGAGGTGTGTATTTAGAGCTTTATACACTCTGAGGTGTGTCTTTAGAGCTTTATAATACTCTGAGGTGTGTCTTTAGAGCTTTATACCACTCTGAGGTGTGTCTTTAGAGCTTTATTCACTCTGAGGTGTGTCTTTAGAGCTTTATACACTCTGAGGTGTGTCTTTAGAGCTTTATTCACTCTGAGGTGTGTCTTTAGAGCTTTATACACTCTGAGGTGTGTCTTTAGAGCTTTATACCACTCTGAGGTGTGTCTTTAGAGCTTTATTCACTCTGAGGTGTGTCTTTAGAGCTTTATACCACTCTGAGGTGTGTCTTTAGAGCTTTATTCACTCTGAGGTGTGTCTTTAGAGCTTTATACACTCTGAGGTGTGTCTTTAGAGCTTTATAATACTCTGAGGTGTGTCTTTAGAGCTTTATAACACTCTGAGGTGTGTCTTTAGAGCTTTAAACACTCTGAGGTGTGTCTTTAGAGCTTTATGCCACTCTAAGGTGTGTCTTTAGAGCTTTATACACTCTAAGGTGTGTCTTTAGAGCTTTATACACTCTAAGGTGTGTCTTTAGAGCTTTATACACTCTGAGGTGTGTCTTTAGAGCTTTATACACTCTGAGGTGTGTCTTTAGAGCTTTATAACACTCTGAGGTGTGTCTTTAGAGCTTTATACCGCTCTGAGGTGTGTCTTTAGAGCTTTATAACACCCTGAGGTGTGTCTTTAGAGCTTTATACCGCTCTGAGGTGTGTCTTTAGAGCTTTATACACTCTGAGGTGTGTCTTTAGAGCTTTATACACTCTGAGGTGTGTCGTTAGAGCTTTATACACTCTGAGGTGTGTCTTTAGAGCTTTATAACACTCTGAGGTGTGTCTTTAGAGCTTTATACACTCTGAGGTGTGTATTTAGAGCTTTATACACTCTGAGGTGTGTCTTTAGAGCTTTATACCACTCTGAGGTGTGTCTTTAGAGCTTTATAATACTCTGAGGTGTGTCTTTAGAGCTTTATACTGCTCTGAGGTGTGTCTTTAGAGCTTTATACCACTCTGAGGTGTGTCTTTAGAGCTTTATAACACTCTGAGGTGTGTCTTTAGAGCTTTATACACTCTGAGGTGTGTCTTTAGAGCTTTATACCACTCTGAGGTGTGTCTTTAGAGCTTTATTCACTCTGAGGTGTGTCTTTAGAGCTTTATACACTCTGAGGTGTGTCTTTAGAGCTTTATAATACTCTGAGGTGTTTCTTTAGAGCTTTATAACACTCTGAGGTGTGTCTTTAGAGCTTTAAACACTCTGAGGTGTGTCTTTAGAGCTTTATGCCACTCTAAGGTGTGTCTTTAGAGCTTTATACACTCTAAGGTGTGTCTTTAGAGCTTTATACACTCTGAGGTGTGTCTTTAGAGCTTTATAACACTCTGAGGTGTGTCTTTAGAGCGTTATACACTCTGAGGTGTGTCTTTAGAGCTTTATACACTCTGAGGTGTGTCTTTAGAGCTTTATAACACTCTGAGGTGTGTCTTTAGAGCTTTATACCGCTCTGAGGTGTGTCTTTAGAGCTTTATACCAATCTGAGGTGTGTCTTTAGAGCTTTATACCGCTCTGAGGTGTGTCTTTAGAGCTTTATACACTCTGAGGTGTGTCTTTAGAGCTTTATGCACTCTGAGGTGTGTCTTTAGAGCTTTATACACTGAGGTGTGTCTTTAGAGCTTTATAACACTCTGAGGTGTGTCTTTAGAGCTTTATACACTCTGAGGTGTGTCTTTAGAGCTTTATGCACTCTGAGGTGTGTCTTTAGAGCTTTATACACTGAGGTGTATCTTTAGAGCTTTATAAAACTTTGAGGTGTGTCTTTAGAGCTTTATAACGCTCTAAGGTGTGTCTTTAGAGCTTTATACACTGAGGTGTGTCTTTAGAGCTTTATAACACTCTGAGGTGTGTCTTTAGAGCTTTATAACACTCTGAGGTGCGTCTTTAGAGCTTTATGCCACTCTGAGGTGTGTCTTTAGAGCTTTATACACTCTGAAGTGTGTCTTTAGAGCTTTATACACTCTGAGTTGCGTCTTTAGAGCTTTATACACTCTGAGGTGTGTCTTTAGAGCTTTATACAGTCTGAGGTGTGTCTTTAGAGCTTTATACCACTCTGAGGTGTGTCTTTAGAGCTTTATACACTCTGAGGTGTGTCTTTAGAGCTTTATATCACTCTGAGGTGTGTCTTTAGAGCTTTATACACTCTGAGGTGTGTCTTTAGAGCCTTATAACACTCTGAGGTGCGTCTTTAGAGCTTTATGCCACTCTGAGGTGTGTCTTTAGAGCTTAATACACTCTGAGGTGTGTCTTTAGAGCCTTATAACACTCTGAGGTGCGTCTTTAGAGCTTTATACCACTCTGAGGTGTGTCTTTAGAGCTTTAAACACTCTGAGGTGTGTCTTTAGAGCTTTATGCCACTCTAAGGTGTGTCTTTAGAGCTTTATACACTCTAAGGTGTGTCTTTAGAGCTTTATACACTCTGAGGTGTGTCTTTAGAGCTTTATAACACTCTGAGGTGTGTCTTTAGAGCGTTATACACTCTGAGGTGTGTCTTTAGAGCTTTATACACTCTGAGGTGTGTCTTTAGAGCTTTATAACACTCTGAGGTGTGTCTTTAGAGCTTTATACCGCTCTGAGGTGTGTCTTTAGAGCTTTATACCAATCTGAGGTGTGTCTTTAGAGCTTTATACCGCTCTGAGGTGTGTCTTTAGAGCTTTATACACTCTGAGGTGTGTCTTTAGAGCTTTATGCACTCTGAGGTGTGTCTTTAGAGCTTTATACACTGAGGTGTGTCTTTAGAGCTTTATAACACTCTGAGGTGTGTCTTTAGAGCTTTATACACTCTGAGGTGTGTCTTTAGAGCTTTATGCACTCTGAGGTGTGTCTTTAGAGCTTTATACACTGAGGTGTATCTTTAGAGCTTTATAAAACTTTGAGGTGTGTCTTTAGAGCTTTATAACGCTCTAAGGTGTGTCTTTAGAGCTTTATACACTGAGGTGTGTCTTTAGAGCTTTATAACACTCTGAGGTGTGTCTTTAGAGCTTTATAACACTCTGAGGTGCGTCTTTAGAGCTTTATGCCACTCTGAGGTGTGTCTTTAGAGCTTTATACACTCTGAAGTGTGTCTTTAGAGCTTTATACACTCTGAGTTGCGTCTTTAGAGCTTTATACACTCTGAGGTGTGTCTTTAGAGCTTTATACAGTCTGAGGTGTGTCTTTAGAGCTTTATACACTCTGAGGTGTGTCTTTAGAGCTTTATACACTCTGAGGTGTGTCTTTAGAGCTTTATATCACTCTGAGGTGTGTCTTTAGAGCTTTATACACTCTGAGGTGTGTCTTTAGAGCCTTATAACACTCTGAGGTGCGTCTTTAGAGCTTTATGCCACTCTGAGGTGTGTCTTTAGAGCTTAATACACTCTGAGGTGTGTCTTTAGAGCCTTATAACACTCTGAGGTGCGTCTTTAGAGCTTTATACCACTCTGAGGTGTGTCTTTAGAGCTTAATACACTCTGAGGTGTGTCTTTAGAGCTTTATACACTCTGAGGTGCGTCTTTAGAGCTTTATACACTCTGAGGTGTGTCTTTAGAGCTTTATACACTCTGAGGTATGTCTTTAGAGCTTTTTACACTCTGAGGTGTGTCTTTAGAGCTTTATACACTCTGAGGTGTGTCTTTAGAGCTTTATAACACTCTGAGGTGTGTCTTTAGAGCTTTATACACTCTGAGGTGTGTCTTTAGAGCTTTATACCACTCTGAGGTGTGTCTTTAGAGCTTTATAACACGCTGAGGTGTGTCTTTAGAGCTTTATACACTCTGATGTGTGTCTTTAGAGCTTTATATCACTCTGAGGTGCGTCTTTAGAGCTTTATACACTCTGAGGTGTGTCTTTAGAGCTTTATACACTCTGAGGTGTGTCTTTAGAGCTTTATATCACTCTGAGGTGTGTCTTTAGAGCTTTATAACACTCTGAGGTGTGTCTTTAGAGCTTTATACACTCTGAGGTGTGTCTTTAGAGCTTTATAACTCTGAGGTGTTTCTTTAGAGCTTTATACACTCTGAGGTGTGTCTTTAGAGCTTTATAACATTCTGAGGTGTGTCTTTAGAGCTTTATACCACTCTGAGGTGTGTCTTTAGAGCTTTATACACTCTGAGGTGTGTCTTTAGAGCTTTATACACTCTGAGATGTGTCTTTAGAGCTTTATACACTCTGAGGTGTGTCTTTAGAGCTTTATACACTCTGAGGTGTGTCTTTAGAGCTTTATAACATTCTGAGGTGTGTCTTTAGAGCTTTATACCACTCTGAGGTGTGTCTTTAGAGCTTTATACACTCTGAGGTGTGTCTTTAGAGCTTTATAACACTCTGAGGTGTGTCTTCAGAGCTTTATACACTCTGAGGTGTGTCTTTAGAGCTTTATAACACTCTGAGGTGTGTCTTTAGAGCTTTATACACTCTGAGGTGTCTTTAGAGCTTTATACACTCTGAGGTGTGTCTTTAGAGCTTTATACACTCTGAGGTGTGTCTTTAGAGCTTTATACCGCTCTGAGGTGTGTCTTTAGAGCTTTATACACTCTGAGGTGTGTCTTTAGAGCTTTATACACTCTGAGGTGTGTCTTTAGAGATTTATAACACTCTGAGGTGCATCTTTAGAGCTTTATACACTCTGAGGTGCGTCTTTAGAGCTTTATACACTCTGAGGTGCGTCTTTAGAGCTTTATAATACTCTGAGGTGTGTCTTTAGAGCTTTATAACACTCTGAGGTGTGTCTTTAGAGCTTTATACACTCTAAGGTGTGTCTTTAGAGCTTTAAACACTCTGAGGTGTGTCTTTAGAGCTTTATACACTCTGAGGTGTGTCTTTAGAGCTTTATAATACTCTGAGGTGTGTCTTTAGAGCTTTATAACACTCTGAGGTGTGTCTTTAGAGCTTTAAACACTCTGAGGTGTGTCTTTAGAGCTTTATGCCACTCTAAGGTGTGTCTTTAGAGCTTTATACACTCTGAGGTGTGTCTTTAGAGCTTTATACCAATCTGAGGTGTGTCTTTAGAGCTTTATACCGCTCTGAGGTGTGTCTTTAGAGCTTTATACACTCTGAGGTGTGTCTTTAGAGCCTTATACCGCTCTGAGGTGTGTCTTTAGAGCTTTATATCACTCTGAGGTGTGTCTTTAGAGCTTTATGCCACTCTGAGGTGTGTCTTTAGAGCTTAATACACTCTGAGGTGTGTCTTTAGAGCCTTATAACACTCTGAGGTGCGTCTTTAGAGCTTTATACCACTCTGAGGTGTGTCTTTAGAGCTTAATACACTCTGAGGTGTGTCTTTAGAGCTTTATATCACTCTGATGTGCGTCTTTAGAGCTTTATACACTCTGAGGTGCGTCTTTAGAGCTTTATACACTCTGAGGTGTGTCTTTAGAGCTTTATACACTCTGAGGTATGTCTTTAGAGCTTTTTACACTCTGAGGTGTGTCTTTAGAGCTTTATACACTCTGAGGTGTGTCTTTAGAGCTTTATAACACTCTGAGGTGTGTCTTTAGAGCTTTATACACTCTGAGGTGTGTCTTTAGAGCTTTATACCACTCTGAGGTGTGTCTTTAGAGCTTTATAACACGCTGAGGTGTGTCTTTAGAGCTTTATACACTCTGAGGTGTGTCTTTAGAGCTTTATACCACTCTGAGGTGTGTCTTTAGAGCTTTATACCGCTCTGAGGTGCATCATTAGAGCTATAAACCACTCTGAGGTGTGTCTTTAGAGCTTTATACCACTCTGAGTTGTGTCTTTAGAGCTTTATATCACTCTGAGGTGCGTCTTTAGAGCTTTATACACTTTGAGGTGTGTCTTTAGAGCTTTATACACTCTGAGGTGTGTCTTTAGAGCTTTATATCACTCTGAGGTGTGTCTTTAGAGCTTTATAACACTCTGAGGTGTGTCTTTAGAGCTTTATACACTCTGAGGTGTGTCTTTAGAGCTTTATAACTCTGAGGTGTTTCTTTAGAGCTTTATACACTCTGAGGTGTGTCTTTAGAGCTTTATAACATTCTGAGGTGTGTCTTTAGAGCTTTATACCACTCTGAGGTGTGTCTTTAGAGCTTTATACACTCTGAGGTGTGTCTTTAGAGCTTTATACACTCTGAGATGTGTCTTTAGAGCTTTATACACTCTGAGGTGTGTCTTTAGAGCTTTATACACTCTGAGGTGTGTCTTTAGAGCTTTATACCACTCTGAGGTGTGTCTTTAGAGCTTTATACACTCTGAGGTGTGTCTTTAGAGCTTTATACACTCTGAGGTGTGTCTTTAGAGCTTTATAACACTCTGAGGTGTGTCTTTAGAGCTTTATACACTCTGAGGTGTCTTTAGAGCTTTATACACTCTGAGGTGTGTCTTTAGAGCTTTATACACTCTGAGGTGTGTCTTTAGAGCTTTATACCGCTCTGAGGTGTGTCTTTAGAGCTTTATACACTCTGAGGTGTGTCTTTAGAGCTTTATACACTCTGAGGTGTGTCTTTAGAGCTTTATACACTCTGAGGTGTGTCTTTAGAGATTTATAACACTCTGAGGTGCATCTTTAGAGCTTTATACACTCTGAGGTGCGTCTTTAGAGCTTTATACACTCTGAGGTGCGTCTTTAGAGCTTTATAATACTCTGAGGTGTGTCTTTAGAGCTTTATAACACTCTGAGGTGTGTCTTTAGAGCTTTATACACTCTAAGGTGTGTCTTTAGAGCTTTAAACACTCTGAGGTGTGTCTTTAGAGCTTTATACACTCTGAGGTGTGTCTTTAGAGCTTTATAATACTCTGAGGTGTGTCTTTAGAGCTTTATAACACTCTGAGGTGTGTCTTTAGAGCTTTAAACACTCTGAGGTGTGTCTTTAGAGCTTTATGCCACTCTAAGGTGTGTCTTTAGAGCTTTATACACTCTAAGGTGTGTCTTTAGAGCTTTATACACTCTGAGGTGTGTCTTTAGAGCTTTATAACACTCTGAGGTGTGTCTTTAGAGCTTTATACACTCTGAGGTGTGTCTTTAGAGCTTTATACCAATCTGAGGTGTGTCTTTAGAGCTTTATACCGCTCTGAGGTGTGTCTTTAGAGCTTTATACACTCTGAGGTGTGTCTTTAGAGCTTTATACCGCTCTGAGGTGTGTCTTTAGAGCTTTATATCACTCTGAGGTGTGTCTTTAGAGCTTTATACACTCTGAGGTGTGTCTTTAGAGCTTTATACCAATCTGAGGTGTGTCTTTAGAGCTTTATACCGCTCTGAGGTGTGTCTTTAGAGCTTTATACACTCTGAGGTGTGTCTTTAGAGCTTTATAACACTCTGAGGTGTGTCTTTAGAGCTTTATACACTCTGAGGTGTGTCTTTAGATGCTTTATAACACTCTGAGGTGTGTTTTTAGAGCTTTAAACACTCTGAGGTGTGTCTTTAGAGCTTTATACACTCTGAGGTGTGTCTTTAGAGCTTTATAACACTCTGAGGTGTGTCTCTAGAGCTTTATACCGCTTTGAGATGTGTCTTTAGAGCTTTATACACTCTGAGGTGTGTCTTTAGAGCTTTATAACACTCTGAGGTGTGTCTTTACAGCTTTATACACTCTGAGGTGTGTATTTAGAGCTTTATACACTCTGAGGTGTGTCTTTAGAGCTTTATAACACTCTGAGGTGTGTCTTTAGAGCTTTATACCACTCTGAGGTGTGTCTTTAGAGCTTTATAATACTCTGAGGTGTGTCTTTAGAGCTTTATACTGCTCTGAGGTGTGTCTTTAGAGCTTTATACACTCTGAGGTGTGTCTTTAGAGCTTTATACCACTCTGAGGTGTGTCTTTAGAGCTTTATTCACTCTGAGGTGTGTATTTAGAGCTTTATACACTCTGAGGTGTGTCTTTAGAGCTTTATAATACTCTGAGGTGTGTCTTTAGAGCTTTATACCACTCTGAGGTGTGTCTTTAGAGCTTTATTCACTCTGAGGTGTGTCTTTAGAGCTTTATACACTCTGAGGTGTGTCTTTAGAGCTTTATTCACTCTGAGGTGTGTCTTTAGAGCTTTATACACTCTGAGGTGTGTCTTTAGAGCTTTATACCACTCTGAGGTGTGTCTTTAGAGCTTTATTCACTCTGAGGTGTGTCTTTAGAGCTTTATACCACTCTGAGGTGTGTCTTTAGAGCTTTATTCACTCTGAGGTGTGTCTTTAGAGCTTTATACACTCTGAGGTGTGTCTTTAGAGCTTTATACACTCTCAGGTGTGTCTTTAGAGCTTTATAATACTCTGAGGTGTGTCTTTAGAGCTTTATAACACTCTGAGGTGTGTCTTTAGAGCTTTAAACACTCTGAGGTGTGTCTTTAGAGCTTTATGCCACTCTAAGGTGTGTCTTTAGAGCTTTATACACTCTAAGGTGTGTCTTTAGAGCTTTATACACTCTAAGGTGTGTCTTTAGAGCTTTATACACTCTGAGGTGTGTCTTTAGAGCTTTATACACTCTGAGGTGTGTCTTTAGAGCTTTATAACACTCTGAGGTGTGTCTTTAGAGCTTTATACCGCTCTGAGGTGTGTCTTTAGAGCTTTATAACACCCTGAGGTGTGTCTTTAGAGCTTTATACCGCTCTGAGGTGTGTCTTTAGAGCTTTATACACTCTGAGGTGTGTCTTTAGAGCTTTATACACTCTGAGGTGTGTCGTTAGAGCTTTATACACTCTGAGGTGTGTCTTTAGAGCTTTATAACACTCTGAGGTGTGTCTTTAGAGCTTTATACACTCTGAGGTGTGTATTTAGAGCTTTATACACTCTGAGGTGTGTCTTTAGAGCTTTATAACACTCTGAGGTGTGTCTTTAGAGCTTTATACCACTCTGAGGTGTGTCTTTAGAGCTTTATAATACTCTGAGGTGTGTCTTTAGAGCTTTATACTGCTCTGAGGTGTGTCTTTAGAGCTTTATACCACTCTGAGGTGTGTCTTTAGAGCTTTATAACACTCTGAGGTGTGTCTTTAGAGCTTTATACACTCTGAGGTGTGTCTTTAGAGCTTTATACCACTCTGAGGTGTGTCTTTAGAGCTTTATTCACTCTGAGGTGTGTCTTTAGAGCTTTATACACTCTGAGGTGTGTCTTTAGAGCTTTATAATACTCTGAGGTGTTTCTTTAGAGCTTTATAACACTCTGAGGTGTGTCTTTAGAGCTTTAAACACTCTGAGGTGTGTCTTTAGAGCTTTATGCCACTCTAAGGTGTGTCTTTAGAGCTTTATACACTCTAAGGTGTGTCTTTAGAGCTTTATACACTCTGAGGTGTGTCTTTAGAGCTTTATACACTCTGAGGTGTGTCTTTAGAGCTTTATACACTGAGGTGTATCTTTAGAGCTTTATAAAACTTTGAGGTGTGTCTTTAGAGCTTTATAACGCTCTAAGGTGTGTCTTTAGAGCTTTATACACTGAGGTGTGTCTTTAGAGCTTTATAACACTCTGAGGTGTGTCTTTAGAGCTTTATAACACTCTGAGGTGCGTCTTTAGAGCTTTATGCCACTCTGAGGTGTGTCTTTAGAGCTTTATACACTCTGAAGTGTGTCTTTAGAGCTTTATACACTCTGAGTTGCGTCTTTAGAGCTTTATACACTCTGAGGTGTGTCTTTAGAGCTTTATATCACTCTGAGGTGTGTCTTTAGAGCTTTATACACTCTGAGGTGTGTCTTTAGAGCTTTATACCAATCTGAGGTGTGTCTTTAGAGCTTTATACCGCTCTGAGGTGTGTCTTTAGAGCTTTATACACTCTGAGGTGTGTCTTTAGAGCTTTATAACACTCTGAGGTGTGTCTTTAGAGCTTTATACACTCTGAGGTGTGTCTTTAGATGCTTTATAACACTCTGAGGTGTGTTTTTAGAGCTTTAAACACTCTGAGGTGTGTCTTTAGAGCTTTATACACTCTGAGGTGTGTCTTTAGAGCTTTATACCACTCTGAGGTGTGTCTTTAGAGCTTTATTCACTCTGAGGTGTGTATTTAGAGCTTTATACACTCTGAGGTGTGTCTTTAGAGCTTTATAATACTCTGAGGTGTGTCTTTAGAGCTTTATACCACTCTGAGGTGTGTCTTTAGAGCTTTATTCACTCTGAGGTGTGTCTTTAGAGCTTTATACACTCTGAGGTGTGTCTTTAGAGCTTTATTCACTCTGAGGTGTGTCTTCAGAGCTTTATACACTCTGAGGTGTGTCTTTAGAGCTTTATACCACTCTGAGGTGTGTCTTTAGAGCTTTATTCACTCTGAGGTGTGTCTTTAGAGCTTTATACCACTCTGAGGTGTGTCTTTAGAGCTTTATTCACTCTGAGGTGTGTCTTTAGAGCTTTATACACTCTGAGGTGTGTCTTTAGAGCTTTATAATACTCTGAGGTGTGTCTTTAGAGCTTTATAACACTCTGAGGTGTGTCTTTAGAGCTTTAAACACTCTGAGGTGTGTCTTTAGAGCTTTATGCCACTCTAAGGTGTGTCTTTAGAGCTTTATACACTCTAAGGTGTGTCTTTAGAGCTTTATACACTCTAAGGTGTGTCTTTAGAGCTTTATACACTCTGAGGTGTGTCTTTAGAGCTTTATACACTCTGAGGTGTGTCTTTAGAGCTTTATAACACTCTGAGGTGTGTCTTTAGAGCTTTATACCGCTCTGAGGTGTGTCTTTAGAGCTTTATAACACCCTGAGGTGTGTCTTTAGAGCTTTATACCGCTCTGAGGTGTGTCTTTAGAGCTTTATACACTCTGAGGTGTGTCTTTAGAGCTTTATACACTCTGAGGTGTGTCGTTAGAGCTTTATACACTCTGAGGTGTGTCTTTAGAGCTTTATAACACTCTGAGGTGTGTCTTTAGAGCTTTATACACTCTGAGGTGTGTATTTAGAGCTTTATACACTCTGAGGTGTGTCTTTAGAGCTTTATAACACTCTGAGGTGTGTCTTTAGAGCTTTATACCACTCTGAGGTGTGTCTTTAGAGCTTTATAATACTCTGAGGTGTGTCTTTAGAGCTTTATACTGCTCTGAGGTGTGTCTTTAGAGCTTTATACCACTCTGAGGTGTGTCTTTAGAGCTTTATAACACTCTGAGGTGTGTCTTTAGAGCTTTATACACTCTGAGGTGTGTCTTTAGAGCTTTATACCACTCTGAGGTGTGTCTTTAGAGCTTTATTCACTCTGAGGTGTGTCTTTAGAGCTTTATACACTCTGAGGTGTGTCTTTAGAGCTTTATAATACTCTGAGGTGTTTCTTTAGAGCTTTATAACACTCTGAGGTGTGTCTTTAGAGCTTTAAACACTCTGAGGTGTGTCTTTAGAGCTTTATGCCACTCTAAGGTGTGTCTTTAGAGCTTTATACACTCTAAGGTGTGTCTTTAGAGCTTTATACACTCTGAGGTGTGTCTTTAGAGCTTTATACACTCTGAGGTGTGTCTTTAGAGCTTTATACACTGAGGTGTATCTTTAGAGCTTTATAAAACTTTGAGGTGTGTCTTTAGAGCTTTATAACGCTCTAAGGTGTGTCTTTAGAGCTTTATACACTGAGGTGTGTCTTTAGAGCTTTATAACACTCTGAGGTGTGTCTTTAGAGCTTTATAACACTCTGAGGTGCGTCTTTAGAGCTTTATGCCACTCTGAGGTGTGTCTTTAGAGCTTTATACACTCTGAAGTGTGTCTTTAGAGCTTTATACACTCTGAGTTGCGTCTTTAGAGCTTTATACACTCTGAGGTGTGTCTTTAGAGCTTTATATCACTCTGAGGTGTGTCTTTAGAGCTTTATACACTCTGAGGTGTGTCTTTAGAGCTTTATACCAATCTGAGGTGTGTCTTTAGAGCTTTATACCGCTCTGAGGTGTGTCTTTAGAGCTTTATACACTCTGAGGTGTGTCTTTAGAGCTTTATAACACTCTGAGGTGTGTCTTTAGAGCTTTATACACTCTGAGGTGTGTCTTTAGATGCTTTATAACACTCTGAGGTGTGTTTTTAGAGCTTTAAACACTCTGAGGTGTGTCTTTAGAGCTTTATACACTCTGAGGTGTGTCTTTAGAGCTTTATAACACTCTGAGGTGTGTCTTTAGAGCTTTATACCGCTTTGAGATGTGTCTTTAGAGCTTTATACACTCTGAGGTGTGTCTTTAGAGCTTTATAACACTCTGAGGTGTGTCTTTACAGCTTTATACACTCTGAGGTGTGTCTTTAGAGCTTTATACACTCTGAGGTGTGTCTTTAGAGCTTTATAATACTCTGAGGTGTGTCTTTAGAGCTTTATAACACTCTGAGGTGTGTCTTTAGAGCTTTAAACACTCTGAGGTGTGTCTTTAGAGCTTTATGCCACTCTAAGGTGTGTCTTTAGAGCTTTATACACTCTAAGGTGTGTCTTTAGAGCTTTATACACTCTAAGGTGTGTCTTTAGAGCTTTATACACTCTGAGGTGTGTCTTTAGAGCTTTATACACTCTGAGGTGTGTCTTTAGAGCTTTATAACACTCTGAGGTGTGTCTTTAGAGCTTTATACCGCTCTGAGGTGTGTCTTTAGAGCTTTATAACACCCTGAGGTGTGTCTTTAGAGCTTTATACCGCTCTGAGGTGTGTCTTTAGAGCTTTATACACTCTGAGGTGTGTCTTTAGAGCTTTATACACTCTGAGGTGTGTCGTTAGAGCTTTATACACTCTGAGGTGTGTCTTTAGAGCTTTATAACACTCTGAGGTGTGTCTTTAGAGCTTTATACACTCTGAGGTGTGTATTTAGAGCTTTATACACTCTGAGGTGTGTCTTTAGAGCTTTATAACACTCTGAGGTGTGTCTTTAGAGCTTTATACCACTCTGAGGTGTGTCTTTAGAGCTTTATAATACTCTGAGGTGTGTCTTTAGAGCTTTATACTGCTCTGAGGTGTGTCTTTAGAGCTTTATACCACTCTGAGGTGTGTCTTTAGAGCTTTATAACACTCTGAGGTGTGTCTTTAGAGCTTTATACACTCTGAGGTGTGTCTTTAGAGCTTTATACCACTCTGAGGTGTGTCTTTAGAGCTTTATTCACTCTGAGGTGTGTCTTTAGAGCTTTATACACTCTGAGGTGTGTCTTTAGAGCTTTATAATACTCTGAGGTGTTTCTTTAGAGCTTTATAACACTCTGAGGTGTGTCTTTAGAGCTTTAAACACTCTGAGGTGTGTCTTTAGAGCTTTATGCCACTCTAAGGTGTGTCTTTAGAGCTTTATACACTCTAAGGTGTGTCTTTAGAGCTTTATACACTCTGAGGTGTGTCTTTAGAGCTTTATACACTCTGAGGTGTGTCTTTAGAGCTTTATACACTGAGGTGTATCTTTAGAGCTTTATAAAACTTTGAGGTGTGTCTTTAGAGCTTTATAACGCTCTAAGGTGTGTCTTTAGAGCTTTATACACTGAGGTGTGTCTTTAGAGCTTTATAACACTCTGAGGTGTGTCTTTAGAGCTTTATAACACTCTGAGGTGCGTCTTTAGAGCTTTATGCCACTCTGAGGTGTGTCTTTAGAGCTTTATACACTCTGAAGTGTGTCTTTAGAGCTTTATACACTCTGAGTTGCGTCTTTAGAGCTTTATACACTCTGAGGTGTGTCTTTAGAGCTTTATATCACTCTGAGGTGTGTCTTTAGAGCTTTATACACTCTGAGGTGTGTCTTTAGAGCTTTATACCAATCTGAGGTGTGTCTTTAGAGCTTTATACCGCTCTGAGGTGTGTCTTTAGAGCTTTATACACTCTGAGGTGTGTCTTTAGAGCTTTATAACACTCTGAGGTGTGTCTTTAGAGCTTTATACACTCTGAGGTGTGTCTTTAGATGCTTTATAACACTCTGAGGTGTGTTTTTAGAGCTTTAAACACTCTGAGGTGTGTCTTTAGAGCTTTATACACTCTGAGGTGTGTCTTTAGAGCTTTATAACACTCTGAGGTGTGTCTTTAGAGCTTTATACCGCTTTGAGATGTGTCTTTAGAGCTTTATACACTCTGAGGTGTGTCTTTAGAGCTTTATAACACTCTGAGGTGTGTCTTTACAGCTTTATACACTCTGAGGTGTGTATTTAGAGCTTTATACACTCTGAGGTGTGTCTTTAGAGCTTTATAACACTCTGAGGTGTGTCTTTAGAGCTTTATACCACTCTGAGGTGTGTCTTTAGAGCTTTATAATACTCTGAGGTGTGTCTTTAGAGCTTTATACTGCTCTGAGGTGTGTCTTTAGAGCTTTATACACTCTGAGGTGTGTCTTTAGAGCTTTATACCACTCTGAGGTGTGTCTTTAGAGCTTTATTCACTCTGAGGTGTGTATTTAGAGCTTTATACACTCTGAGGTGTGTCTTTAGAGCTTTATAATACTCTGAGGTGTGTCTTTAGAGCTTTATACCACTCTGAGGTGTGTCTTTAGAGCTTTATTCACTCTGAGGTGTGTCTTTAGAGCTTTATACACTCTGAGGTGTGTCTTTAGAGCTTTATTCACTCTGAGGTGTGTCTTTAGAGCTTTATACACTCTGAGGTGTGTCTTTAGAGCTTTATACCACTCTGAGGTGTGTCTTTAGAGCTTTATTCACTCTGAGGTGTGTCTTTAGAGCTTTATACCACTCTGAGGTGTGTCTTTAGAGCTTTATTCACTCTGAGGTGTGTCTTTAGAGCTTTATACACTCTGAGGTGTGTCTTTAGAGCTTTATAATACTCTGAGGTGTGTCTTTAGAGCTTTATAACACTCTGAGGTGTGTCTTTAGAGCTTTAAACACTCTGAGGTGTGTCTTTAGAGCTTTATGCCACTCTAAGGTGTGTCTTTAGAGCTTTATACACTCTAAGGTGTGTCTTTAGAGCTTTATACACTCTAAGGTGTGTCTTTAGAGCTTTATACACTCTGAGGTGTGTCTTTAGAGCTTTATACACTCTGAGGTGTGTCTTTAGAGCTTTATAACACTCTGAGGTGTGTCTTTAGAGCTTTATACCGCTCTGAGGTGTGTCTTTAGAGCTTTATAACACCCTGAGGTGTGTCTTTAGAGCTTTATACCGCTCTGAGGTGTGTCTTTAGAGCTTTATACACTCTGAGGTGTGTCTTTAGAGCTTTATACACTCTGAGGTGTGTCGTTAGAGCTTTATACACTCTGAGGTGTGTCTTTAGAGCTTTATAACACTCTGAGGTGTGTCTTTAGAGCTTTATACACTCTGAGGTGTGTATTTAGAGCTTTATACACTCTGAGGTGTGTCTTTAGAGCTTTATAACACTCTGAGGTGTGTCTTTAGAGCTTTATACCACTCTGAGGTGCGTCTTTAGAGCTTTATACACTCTGAGGTGTGTATTTAGAGCTTTATACACTCTGAGGTGTGTCTTTAGAGCTTTATACACTCTGAGGTGTGTCTTTAGAGCTTTATACACTCTGAGGTGTGTCTTTAGAGCTTTATAATACTCTGAGGTGTGTCTTTAGAGCTTTATACTGCTCTGAGGTGTGTCTTTAGAGCTTTATACCACTCTGAGGTGTGTCTTTAGAGCTTTATAACACTCTGAGGTGTGTCTTTAGAGCTTTATACACTCTGAGGTGTGTCTTTAGAGCTTTATACCACTCTGAGGTGTGTCTTTAGAGCTTTATTCACTCTGAGGTGTGTCTTTAGAGCTTTATACACTCTGAGGTGTGTCTTTAGAGCTTTATAATACTCTGAGGTGTTTCTTTAGAGCTTTATAACACTCTGAGGTGTGTCTTTAGAGCTTTAAACACTCTGAGGTGTGTCTTTAGAGCTTTATGCCACTCTAAGGTGTGTCTTTAGAGCTTTATACACTCTAAGGTGTGTCTTTAGAGCTTTATACACTCTGAGGTGTGTCTTTAGAGCTTTATACACTCTGAGGTGTGTCTTTAGAGCTTTATACACTGAGGTGTATCTTTAGAGCTTTATAAAACTTTGAGGTGTGTCTTTAGAGCTTTATAACGCTCTAAGGTGTGTCTTTAGAGCTTTATACACTGAGGTGTGTCTTTAGAGCTTTATAACACTCTGAGGTGTGTCTTTAGAGCTTTATAACACTCTGAGGTGCGTCTTTAGAGCTTTATGCCACTCTGAGGTGTGTCTTTAGAGCTTTATACACTCTGAAGTGTGTCTTTAGAGCTTTATACACTCTGAGGTGTGTCTTTAGAGCTTTATACCGCTCTGAGGTGTGTCTTTAGAGCTTTAAACACTCTGAGGTGTGTCTTTAGAGCTTTATACACTCTGAGGTGTGTCTTTAGAGCTTTATACACTCTGAGGTGTGTCTTTAGAGCTTTATAATACTCTGAGGTGTGTCTTTAGAGCTTTATCACACTCTGAGGTGCGTCTTTAGAGCTTTATGCACTCTGAGGTGTGTCTTTAGAGCTTTATAATACTCTGAGGTGTGTCTTTAGAGCTTTATAACACTCTGAGGTGCGTCTTTAGAGCTTTATGCCACTCTGAGGTGTGTCTTTAGAGCTTTATAACACCCTGAGGTGTGTCTTTAGAGCTTTATACCGCTCTGAGGTGTGTCTTTAGAGCTTTATACACTCTGAGGTGTGTCTTTAGAGCTTTATACCGCTCTGAGGTGTGTCTTTAGAGCTTTATACACTCTGAGGTGTGTCTTTAGAGCTTTATACACTCTGAGGTGTGTCGTTAGAGCTTTATACACTCTGAGGTGTGTCTTTAGAGCTTTATAACACTCTGAGGTGTGTCTTTAGAGCTTTATACACTCTGAGGTGTGTATTTAGAGCTTTATACACTCTGAGGTGTGTCTTTAGAGCTTTATAACACTCTGAGGTGTGTCTTTAGAGCTTTATACCACTCTAAGGTGTGTCTTTAGAGCTTTATAATACTCTGAGGTGTGTCTTTAGAGCTTTATACTGCTCTGAGGTGTGTCTTTAGAGCTTTATACCACTCTGAGGTGTGTCTTTAGAGCTTTATAACACTCTGAGGTGTGTCTTTAGAGCTTTATACACTCTGAGGTGTGTCTTTAGAGCTTTATACCACTCTGAGGTGTGTCTTTAGAGCTTTATTCACTCTGAGGTGTGTCTTTAGAGCTTTATACACTCTGAGGTGTGTCTTTAGAGCTTTATAATACTCTGAGGTGTTTCTTTAGAGCTTTATAACACTCTGAGGTGTGTCTTTAGAGCTTTAAACACTCTGAGGTGTGTCTTTAGAGCTTTATGCCACTCTAAGGTGTGTCTTTAGAGCTTTATACACTCTAAGGTGTGTCTTTAGAGCTTTATACACTCTGAGGTGTGTCTTTAGAGCTTTATAACACTCTGAGGTGTGTCTTTAGAGCTTTATACACTCTGAGGTGTGTCTTTAGAGCTTTATACACTCTGAGGTGTGTCTTTAGAGCTTTATAACACTCTGAGGTGTGTCTTTAGAGCTTTATACCGCTCTGAGGTGTGTCTTTAGAGCTTTATACCAATCTGAGGTGTGTCTTTAGAGCTTTATACCGCTCTGAGGTGTGTCTTTAGAGCTTTATACACTCTGAGGTGTGTCTTTAGAGCTTTATGCACTCTGAGGTGTGTCTTTAGAGCTTTATACACTGAGGTGTGTCTTTAGAGCTTTATAACACTCTGAGGTGTGTCTTTAGAGCTTTATACACTCTGAGGTGTGTCTTTAGAGCTTTATGCACTCTGAGGTGTGTCTTTAGAGCTTTATACACTGAGGTGTATCTTTAGAGCTTTATAAAACTTTGAGGTGTGTCTTTAGAGCTTTATAACGCTCTAAGGTGTGTCTTTAGAGCTTTATACACTGAGGTGTGTCTTTAGAGCTTTATAACACTCTGAGGTGTGTCTTTAGAGCTTTATAACACTCTGAGGTGCGTCTTTAGAGCTTTATGCCACTCTGAGGTGTGTCTTTAGAGCTTTATACACTCTGAAGTGTGTCTTTAGAGCTTTATACACTCTGAGTTGCGTCTTTAGAGCTTTATACACTCTGAGGTGTGTCTTTAGAGCTTTATACACTCTGAAGTGTGTCTTTAGAGCTTTATACACTCTGAGTTGCGTCTTTAGAGCTTTATACACTCTGAGGTGTGTCTTTAGAGCTTTATACACTCTGAAGTGTGTCTTTAGAGCTTTATGCCACTCTGAGGTGTGTCTTTAGAGCTTTATACACTCTGAGGTGTGTCTTTAGAGCTTTATACACTCTGAGGTGTTTCTTTAGAGCTTTATACACTCTGAGGTGTGTCTTTAGAGCTTTATAACACTCTGAGGTGTGTCTTTAGAGCTTTATACACTCTGAGGTGCGTCTTTAGAGCTTTATATCACTCTGAGGTGTGTCTTTAGAGCTTTATACACTCTGAGGTGCGTCTTTAGAGCTTTATGCCACTCTGAGGTGCATCTTTAGAGCTTTATATCACTCTGAGGTGTGTCTTTAGAGCTTTATACACTCTGAGGTGCGTCTTTAGAGCTTTATACACTCTGAGGTGTGTCTTTAGAGCTTTATACCACTCTGAGGTGTGTCTTTAGAGCTTTATACACTCTGAGGTGCGTCTTTAGAGCTTTATGCCACTCTGAGGTGCGTCTTTAGAGCTTTATATCACTCTGAGGTGTGTCTTTAGAGCTTTATACACTCTGAGGTGCGTCTTTAGAGCTTTATACACTCTGAGGTGCGTCTTTAGAGCTTTATGCCACTCTGAGGTGTGTCTTTAGAGCTTTATACACTCTGAGGTGTGTCTTTAGAGCTTTATAACACTCTAAGGTGTGTCTTTAGAGCTTTATAACACTCTGAGGTGTGTCTTTAGAGCTTTATACACTCTGAGGTGTGTCTTTAGACCTTTATAAACTCTAAGGTGTGTCTTTAGAGCTTCATACACTCTGAGGTGTGTCTTTAGAGATTTATACCACTCTGAGGTGTGTCTTTAGAGCTTTATGCCACTCTGAGGTGTGTCTTTAGAGCTTTATACACTCTGAGGTGTGTCTTTAGAGCTTTATAACACTCTGAGGTGTGTCTTTAGAGCTTTATACACTCTGAGGTGTGTCTTTAGAGCTTTATAACTCTGAGGTGTTTCTTTAGAGCTTTATACACTCTGAGGTGTGTCTTTAGAGCTTTATACCACTCTGAGGTGTGTCTTTAGAGCTTTATACTGCTCGGAGGTGTGTCTTTAGAGCTTTATGCACTCTGAGGTGTGTCTTTAGAGCTTTATACACTTTGAGGTGTGTCTTTAGAGCTTTATACACTCTGAGGTGTGTCTTTAGAGCTTTATAACTCTGAGGTGTTTCTTTAGAGCTTTATACACTCTGAGGTGTGTCTTTAGAGCTTTAAACACTCTGAGGTGTGTCTTTAGAGCTTTATACCGCTCGGAGGTGTGTCTTTAGAGCTTTATAACACTCTGAAGTGTGTCTTTAGAGCTTTATACACTCTGAGGTGTGTCTTTAGAGCTTTATAACTCTGAGGTGTTTCTTTAGAGCTTTATACACTCTGAGGTGTGTCTTTAGAGCTTTAAACACTCTGAGGTGTGTCTTTAGAGCTTTATACCGCTCGGAGGTGTGTCTTTAGAGCTTTATACACTCTGAGGTGTGTCTTTAGAGCTTTATACACTCTGAGGTGCGTCTTTAGAGCTTTATACACTCTGAGATGTGTCTTTAGAGCTTTATACACTCTGAGGTGTGTCTTTAGAGCTTTATACACTCTGAGGTGTGTCTTTAGAGCTTTATAACATTCTGAGGTGCGTCTTTAGAGCTTTATACCACTCTGAGGTGTGTCTTTAGAGCTTTATACACTCTGAGGTGTGTCTTTAGAGCTTTATACACTCTGAGGTGTGTCTTTAGAGCTTTATACCACTCTGAGGTGCGTCTTTAGAGCTTTATACACTCTGAGGTGTGTCTTTAGAGCTTTATACACTCTGAGGTGTGTCTTTAGAGCTTTATACACTCTGAGGTGTGTCTTTAGAGCTTTATAACACTCTGAGGTGTGTCTTTAGAGCTTTATACACTCTGAGGTGTGTCTTTAGAGCTTTATACCGCTCTGAGGTGTGTCTTTAGAGCTTTATACACTCTGAGGTGTGTCTTTAGAGCTTTATATCACTCTGATGTGCGTCTTTAGAGCTTTATACACTCTGAGGTGCGTCTTTAGAGCTTTATACACTCTGAGGTGTGTCTTTAGAGCTTTATACACTCTGAGGTATGTCTTTAGAGCTTTTTACACTCTGAGGTGTGTCTTTAGAGCTTTATACACTCTGAGGTGTGTCTTTAGAGCTTTATAACACTCTGAGGTGTGTCTTTAGAGCTTTATACACTCTGAGGTGTGTCTTTAGAGCTTTATACCACTCTGAGGTGTGTCTTTAGAGCTTTATGCACTCTGAGGTGTGTCTTTAGAGCTTTATAACACGCTGAGGTGTGTCTTTAGAGCTTTATACACTCTGATGTGTGTCTTTAGAGCTTTATACCACTCTGAGGTGTGTCTTTAGAGCTTTATACCGCTCTGAGGTGTGTCTTTAGAGCTTTATACACTCTGAGGTGTGTCTTTAGAGCTTTATATCACTCTGAGGTGTGTCTTTAGAGCTTTATACCACTCTGAGTTGTGTCTTTAGAGCTTTATATCACTCTGAGGTGCGTCTTTAGAGCTTTATACACTCTGAGGTGTGTCTTTAGAGCTTTATATCACTCTGAGGTGTGTCTTTAGAGCTTTATACACTTTGAGGTGTGTCTTTAGAGCTTTATACACTCTGAGGTGTCTTTAGAGCTTTATAACACTCTGAGGTGTGTCTTTAGAGCTTTATAACTCTGAGGTGTTTCTTTAGAGCTTTATACACTCTGAGGTGTGTCTTTAGAGCTTTATAACATTCTGAGGTGTGTCTTTAGAGCTTTATACCACTCTGAGGTGTGTCTTTAGAGCTTTATACACTCTGAGGTGTGTCTTTAGAGCTTTATACACTCTGAGGTGTGTCTTTAGAGCTTTATAACATTCTGAGGTGTGTCTTTAGAGCTTTATACCACTCTGAGGTGTGTCTTTAGAGCTTTATACACTCTGAGGTGTGTCTTTAGAGCTTTATACACTCTGAGGTGTGTCTTTAGAGCTTTATAACACTCTGAGGTGTGTCTTCAGAGCTTTATACACTCTGAGGTGTGTCTTTAGAGCTTTATAACACTCTGAGGTGTGTCTTTAGAGCTTTATACACTCTGAGGTGTCTTTAGAGCTTTATACACTCTGAGGTGTGTCTTTAGAGCTTTATACACTCTGAGGTGTGTCTTTAGAGCTTTATACCGCTCTGAGGTGTGTCTTTAGAGCTTTATACACTCTGAGGTGCGTCTTTAGAGCTTTATAATACTCTGAGGTGTGTCTTTAGAGCTTTATAACACTCTGAGGTGTGTCTTTAGAGCTTTATACACTCTAAGGTGTGTCTTTAGAGCTTTAAACACTCTGAGGTGTGTCTTTAGAGCTTTATACACTCTGAGGTGTGTCTTTAGAGCTTTATAATACTCTGAGGTGTGTCTTTAGAGCTTTATAACACTCTGAGGTGTGTCTTTAGAGCTTTAAACACTCTGAGGTGTGTCTTTAGAGCTTTATACACTCTGAGGTGTGTCTTTAGAGCTTTATACCAATCTGAGGTGTGTCTTTAGAGCTTTATACACTCTGAGGTGTGTCTTTAGAGCTTTATACCAATCTGAGGTGTGTCTTTAGAGCTTTATACCGCTCTGAGGTGTGTCTTTAGAGCTTTATACACTCTGAGGTGTGTCTTTAGAGCTTTATACCGCTCTGAGGTGTGTCTTTAGAGCTTTATGCACTCTGAGGTGTGTCTTTAGAGCTTTATAAAACTTTGAGGTGTGTCTTTAGAGCTTTATAACGCTCTAAGGTGTGTCTTTAGAGCTTTATACCAATCTGAGGTGTGTCTTTAGAGCTTTATACCGCTCTGAGGTGTGTCTTTAGAGCTTTATACACTGAGGTGTGTCTTTAGAGCTTTATAACACTCTGAGGTGTGTCTTTAGAGCTTTATACACTCTGAGGTGTGTTTTTAGAGCTTTAAACACTCTGAGGTGTGTCTTTAGAGCTTTATACACTCTGAGGTGTGTCTTTAGAGCTTTATAACACTCTGAGGTGTGTCTTTAGAGCTTTATACCGCTTTGAGATGTGTCTTTAGAGCTTTATACACTCTGAGGTGTGTATTTAGAGCTTTATAATACTCTGAGGTGTGTCTTTAGAGCTTTATACCACTCTGATGTGTGTATTTAGAGCTTTATAATACTCTGAGGTGTGTCTTTAGAGCTTTATACTGCTCTGAGGTGTGTCTTTAGAGCTTTATACTGCTCTGAGGTGTGTCTTTAGAGCTTTATACACTCTGAGGTGTGTCTTTAGAGCTTTATACCACTCTGAGGTGTGTCTTTAGAGCTTTATACACTCTGAGGTGTGTCTTTAGAGCTTTATAACACTCTAAGGTGTGTCTTTAGAGCTTTATAACACTCTGAGGTGTGTCTTTAGAGCTTTATAACACTCTGAGGTGTGTCTTTAGAGCTTTATACACTCTAAGGTGTGTCTTTAGAGCTTTATATCACTCTGAGGTGTGTCTTTAGAGCTTTATACACTCTGAGGTGTGTCTTTAGAGCTTCATACACTCTGAGGTGTGTCTTTAGAGCTTTATAACACTCTGAGGTGTGTCTTTAGAGCTTTATACCACTCTGAGGTGTGTCTTTAGAGCTTTATAATACTCTGAGGTGTGTCTTTAGAGCTTTATACTGCTCTGAGGTGTGTCTTTAGAGCTTTATACACTCTGAGGTGTGTCTTTAGAGCTTTATACACTCTGAGGTGTGTCTTTAGAGCTTTATACCACTCTGAGGTGTGTCTTTAGAGCTTTATACACTCTGAGGTGTGTCTTTAGAGCTTTATACACTCTGAGGTGTGTCTTTAGAGCTTTATAACATTCTGAGGTGTGTCTTTAGAGCTTTATACCACTCTGAGGTGTGTCTTTAGAGCTTTATACACTCTGAGGTGTGTCTTTAGAGCTTTATAACACTCTGAGGTGTGTCTTCAGAGCTTTATACACTCTGAGGTGTGTCTTTAGAGCTTTATAACACTCTGAGGTGTGTCTTTAGAGCTTTATACACTCTGAGGTGTCTTTAGAGCTTTATACACTCTGAGGTGTGTCTTTAGAGCTTTATACACTCTGAGGTGTGTCTTTAGAGCTTTATACACTCTGAGGTGTGTCTTTAGAGCTTTATACCAATCTGAGGTGTGTCTTTAGAGCTTTATACCGCTCTGAGGTGTGTCTTTAGAGCTTTATACACTCTGAGGTGTGTCTTTAGAGCTTTATAACACTCTGAGGTGTGTCTTTAGAGCTTTATACACTCTGAGGTGTGTCTTTAGATGCTTTATAACACTCTGAGGTGTGTTTTTAGAGCTTTAAACACTCTGAGGTGTGTCTTTAGAGCTTTATACACTCTGAGGTGTGTCTTTAGAGCTTTATAACACTCTGAGGTGTGTCTTTAGAGCTTTATACCGCTTTGAGATGTGTCTTTAGAGCTTTATACACTCTGAGGTGTGTCTTTAGAGCTTTATAACACTCTGAGGTGTGTCTTTACAGCTTTATACACTCTGAGGTGTGTATTTAGAGCTTTATACACTCTGAGGTGTGTCTTTAGAGCTTTATAACACTCTGAGGTGTGTCTTTAGAGCTTTATACCACTCTGAGGTGTGTCTTTAGAGCTTTATACACTCTGAGGTGTGTCTTTAGAGCTTTATACACTCTGAGGTGTGTCTTTAGAGCTTTATATCACTCTGAGGTGTGTCTTTAGAGCTTTATACACTCTGAGGTGTGTCTTTAGAGCTTTATACCAATCTGAGGTGTGTCTTTAGAGCTTTATACCGCTCTGAGGTGTGTCTTTAGAGCTTTATACACTCTGAGGTGTGTCTTTAGAGCTTTATAACACTCTGAGGTGTGTCTTTAGAGCTTTATACACTCTGAGGTGTGTCTTTAGATGCTTTATAACACTCTGAGGTGTGTTTTTAGAGCTTTAAACACTCTGAGGTGTGTCTTTAGAGCTTTATACACTATGAGGTGTGTCTTTAGAGCTTTATAACACTCTGAGGTGTGTCTTTAGAGCTTTATACCGCTTTGAGATGTGTCTTTAGAGCTTTATACACTCTGAGGTGTGTCTTTAGAGCTTTATAACACTCTGAGGTGTGTCTTTACAGCTTTATACACTCTGAGGTGTGTATTTAGAGCTTTATACACTCTGAGGTGTGTCTTTAGAGCTTTATAACACTCTGAGGTGTGTCTTTAGAGCTTTATACCACTCTGAGGTGTGTCTTTAGAGCTTTATAATACTCTGAGGTGTGTCTTTAGAGCTTTATACTGCTCTGAGGTGTGTCTTTAGAGCTTTATACACTCTGAGGTGTGTCTTTAGAGCTTTATACCACTCTGAGGTGTGTCTTTAGAGCTTTATTCACTCTGAGGTGTGTATTTAGAGCTTTATACACTCTGAGGTGTGTCTTTAGAGCTTTATACACTCTGAGGTGTGTCTTTAGAGCTTTATAACACTCTGAGGTGTGTCTTTAGAGCTTTATACCGCTTTGAGATGTGTCTTTAGAGCTTTATACACTCTGAGGTGTGTCTTTAGAGCTTTATAACACTCTGAGGTGTGTCTTTACAGCTTTATACACTCTGAGGTGTGTATTTAGAGCTTTATACACTCTGAGCTGTGTCTTTAGAGCTTTATAACACTCTGAGGTGTGTCTTTAGAGCTTTATACCACTCTGAGGTGTGTCTTTAGAGCTTTATAATACTCTGAGGTGTGTCTTTAGAGCTTTATACTGCTCTGAGGTGTGTCTTTAGAGCTTTATACCGCTCTGAGGTGTGTCTTTAGAGCTTTATACACTCTGAGGTGTGTCTTTAGAGCTTTATATCACTCTGATGTGCGTCTTTAGAGCTTTATACACTCTGAGGTGCGTCTTTAGAGCTTTATACACTCTGAGGTGTGTCTTTAGAGCTTTATACACTCTGAGGTATGTCTTTAGAGCTTTTTACACTCTGAGGTGTGTCTTTAGAGCTTTATACACTCTGAGGTGTGTCTTTAGAGCTTTATAACACTCTGAGGTGTGTCTTTAGAGCTTTATACACTCTGAGGTGTGTCTTTAGAGCTTTATACCACTCTGAGGTGTGTCTTTAGAGCTTTATGCACTCTGAGGTGTGTCTTTAGAGCTTTATAACACGCTGAGGTGTGTCTTTAGAGCTTTATACACTCTGATGTGTGTCTTTAGAGCTTTATACCACTCTGAGGTGTGTCTTTAGAGCTTTATACCGCTCTGAGGTGTGTCTTTAGAGCTTTATACACTCTGAGGTGTGTCTTTAGAGCTTTATATCACTCTGAGGTGTGTCTTTAGAGCTTTATACCACTCTGAGTTGTGTCTTTAGAGCTTTATATCACTCTGAGGTGCGTCTTTAGAGCTTTATACACTCTGAGGTGTGTCTTTAGAGCTTTATATCACTCTGAGGTGTGTCTTTAGAGCTTTATACACTTTGAGGTGTGTCTTTAGAGCTTTATACACTCTGAGGTGTCTTTAGAGCTTTATAACACTCTGAGGTGTGTCTTTAGAGCTTTATAACTCTGAGGTGTTTCTTTAGAGCTTTATACACTCTGAGGTGTGTCTTTAGAGCTTTATAACATTCTGAGGTGTGTCTTTAGAGCTTTATACCACTCTGAGGTGTGTCTTTAGAGCTTTATACACTCTGAGGTGTGTCTTTAGAGCTTTATACACTCTGAGGTGTGTCTTTAGAGCTTTATAACATTCTGAGGTGTGTCTTTAGAGCTTTATACCACTCTGAGGTGTGTCTTTAGAGCTTTATACACTCTGAGGTGTGTCTTTAGAGCTTTATACACTCTGAGGTGTGTCTTTAGAGCTTTATAACACTCTGAGGTGTGTCTTCAGAGCTTTATAACACTCTGAGGTGTGTCTTTAGAGCTTTATAACACTCTGAGGTGTGTCTTTAGAGCTTTATACACTCTGAGGTGTCTTTAGAGCTTTATACACTCTGAGGTGTGTCTTTAGAGCTTTATACACTCTGAGGTGTGTCTTTAGAGCTTTATACCGCTCTGAGGTGTGTCTTTAGAGCTTTATACACTCTGAGGTGCGTCTTTAGAGCTTTATAATACTCTGAGGTGTGTCTTTAGAGCTTTATAACACTCTGAGGTGTGTCTTTAGAGCTTTATACACTCTAAGGTGTGTCTTTAGAGCTTTAAACACTCTGAGGTGTGTCTTTAGAGCTTTATACACTCTGAGGTGTGTCTTTAGAGCTTTATAATACTCTGAGGTGTGTCTTTAGAGCTTTATAACACTCTGAGGTGTGTCTTTAGAGCTTTAAACACTCTGAGGTGTGTCTTTAGAGCTTTATACACTCTGAGGTGTGTCTTTAGAGCTTTATACCAATCTGAGGTGTGTCTTTAGAGCTTTATACACTCTGAGGTGTGTCTTTAGAGCTTTATACCAATCTGAGGTGTGTCTTTAGAGCTTTATACCGCTCTGAGGTGTGTCTTTAGAGCTTTATACACTCTGAGGTGTGTCTTTAGAGCTTTATACCGCTCTGAGGTGTGTCTTTAGAGCTTTATGCACTCTGAGGTGTGTCTTTAGAGCTTTATAAAACTTTGAGGTGTGTCTTTAGAGCTTTATAACGCTCTAAGGTGTGTCTTTAGAGCTTTATACCAATCTGAGGTGTGTCTTTAGAGCTTTATACCGCTCTGAGGTGTGTCTTTAGAGCTTTATACACTGAGGTGTGTCTTTAGAGCTTTATAACACTCTGAGGTGTGTCTTTAGAGCTTTATACACTCTGAGGTGTGTTTTTAGAGCTTTAAACACTCTGAGGTGTGTCTTTAGAGCTTTATACACTCTGAGGTGTGTCTTTAGAGCTTTATAACACTCTGAGGTGTGTCTTTAGAGCTTTATACCGCTTTGAGATGTGTCTTTAGAGCTTTATACACTCTGAGGTGTGTCTTTAGAGCTTTATACCACTCTGATGTGTGTATTTAGAGCTTTATAATACTCTGAGGTGTGTCTTTAGAGCTTTATACTGCTCTGAGGTGTGTCTTTAGAGCTTTATACACTCTGAGGTGTGTCTTTAGAGCTTTATACCACTCTGAGGTGTGTCTTTAGAGCTTTATACACTCTGAGGTGTGTCTTTAGAGCTTTATAACACTCTAAGGTGTGTCTTTAGAGCTTTATAACACTCTGAGGTGTGTCTTTAGAGCTTTATAACACTCTGAGGTGTGTCTTTAGAGCTTTATACACTCTAAGGTGTGTCTTTAGAGCTTTATATCACTCTGAGGTGTGTCTTTAGAGCTTTATACACTCTGAGGTGTGTCTTTAGAGCTTCATACACTCTGAGGTGTGTCTTTAGAGCTTTATAACACTCTGAGGTGTGTCTTTAGAGCTTTATACCACTCTGAGGTGTGTCTTTAGAGCTTTATAATACTCTGAGGTGTGTCTTTAGAGCTTTATACTGCTCTGAGGTGTGTCTTTAGAGCTTTATACACTCTGAGGTGTGTCTTTAGAGCTTTATACACTCTGAGGTGTGTCTTTAGAGCTTTATACCACTCTGAGGTGTGTCTTTAGAGCTTTATACACTCTGAGGTGTGTCTTTAGAGCTTTATACACTCTGAGGTGTGTCTTTAGAGCTTTATAACATTCTGAGGTGTGTCTTTAGAGCTTTATACCACTCTGAGGTGTGTCTTTAGAGCTTTATACACTCTGAGGTGTGTCTTCAGAGCTTTATACACTCTGAGGTGTGTCTTTAGAGCTTTATAACACTCTGAGGTGTGTCTTTAGAGCTTTATACACTCTGAGGTGTCTTTAGAGCTTTATACACTCTGAGGTGTGTCTTTAGAGCTTTATACACTCTGAGGTGTGTCTTTAGAGCTTTATATCACTCTGAGGTGTGTCTTTAGAGCTTTATACACTCTGAGGTGTGTCTTTAGAGCTTTATACCAATCTGAGGTGTGTCTTTAGAGCTTTATACCGCTCTGAGGTGTGTCTTTAGAGCTTTTTACACTCTGAGGTGTGTCTTTAGAGCTTTATAACACTCTGAGGTGTGTCTTTAGAGCTTTATACACTCTGAGGTGTGTCTTTAGATGCTTTATAACACTCTGAGGTGTGTTTTTAGAGCTTTAAACACTCTGAGGTGTGTCTTTAGAGCTTTATACACTCTGAGGTGTGTCTTTAGAGCTTTATAACACTCTGAGGTGTGTCTTTAGAGCTTTATACCACTTTGAGATGTGTCTTTAGAGCTTTATACACTCTGAGGTGTGTCTTTAGAGCTTTATAACACTCTGAGGTGTGTCTTTACAGCTTTATACACTCTGAGGTGTGTATTTAGAGCTTTATACACTCTGAGGTGTGTCTTTAGAGCTTTATAACACTCTGAGGTGTGTCTTTAGAGCTTTATACCACTCTGAGGTGTGTCTTTAGAGCTTTATACACTCTGAGGTGTGTCTTTAGAGCTTTATACACTCTGAGGTGTGTCTTTAGAGCTTTATATCACTCTGAGGTGTGTCTTTAGAGCTTTATACACTCTGAGGTGTGTCTTTAGAGCTTTATACCAATCTGAGGTGTGTCTTTAGAGCTTTATACCGCTCTGAGGTGTGTCTTTAGAGCTTTATACACTCTGAGGTGTGTCTTTAGAGCTTTATAACACTCTGAGGTGTGTCTTTAGAGCTTTATACACTCTGAGGTGTGTCTTTAGATGCTTTATAACACTCTGAGGTGTGTTTTTAGAGCTTTAAACACTCTGAGGTGTGTCTTTAGAGCTTTATACACTATGAGGTGTGTCTTTAGAGCTTTATAACACTCTGAGGTGTGTCTTTAGAGCTTTATACCGCTTTGAGATGTGTCTTTAGAGCTTTATACACTCTGAGGTGTGTCTTTAGAGCTTTATAACACTCTGAGGTGTGTCTTTACAGCTTTATACACTCTGAGGTGTGTATTTAGAGCTTTATACACTCTGAGGTGTGTCTTTAGAGCTTTATAACACTCTGAGGTGTGTCTTTAGAGCTTTATACCACTCTGAGGTGTGTCTTTAGAGCTTTATAATACTCTGAGGTGTGTCTTTAGAGCTTTATACTGCTCTGAGGTGTGTCTTTAGAGCTTTATACACTCTGAGGTGTGTCTTTAGAGCTTTATACCACTCTGAGGTGTGTCTTTAGAGCTTTATTCACTCTGAGGTGTGTATTTAGAGCTTTATACACTCTGAGGTGTGTCTTTAGAGCTTTATACACTCTGAGGTGTGTCTTTAGAGCTTTATAACACTCTGAGGTGTGTCTTTAGAGCTTTATACCGCTTTGAGATGTGTCTTTAGAGCTTTATACACTCTGAGGTGTGTCTTTAGAGCTTTATAACACTCTGAGGTGTGTCTTTACAGCTTTATACACTCTGAGGTGTGTATTTAGAGCTTTATACACTCTGAGGTGTGTCTTTAGAGCTTTATAACACTCTGAGGTGTGTCTTTAGAGCTTTATACCACTCTGAGGTGTGTCTTTAGAGCTTTATAATACTCTGAGGTGTGTCTTTAGAGCTTTATACTGCTCTGAGGTGTGTCTTTAGAGCTTTATACACTCTGAGGTGTGTCTTTAGAGCTTTATACCACTCTGAGGTGTGTCTTTAGAGCTTTATTCACTCTGAGGTGTGTATTTAGAGCTTTATACACTCTGAGGTGTGTCTTTAGAGCTTTATAATACTCTGAGGTGTGTCTTTAGAGCTTTATACCACTCTGAGGTGTGTCTTTAGAGCTTTATTCACTCTGAGGTGTGTCTTTAGAGCTTTATTCACTCTGAGGTGTGTCTTTAGAGCTTTATACACTCTGAGGTGTGTCTTTAGAGCTTTATACCACTCTGAGGTGTGTCTTTAGAGCTTTATTCACTCTGAGGTGTGTCTTTAGAGCTTTATAACACTCTGAGGTGTGTCTTTAGAGCTTTAAACACTCTGAGGTGTGTCTTTAGAGCTTTATGCCACTCTAAGGTGTGTCTTTAGAGCTTTATACACTCTAAGGTGTGTCTTTAGAGCTTTATACACTCTAAGGTGTGTCTTTAGAGCTTTATACACTCTGAGGTGTGTCTTTAGAGCTTTATACACTCTGAGGTGTGTCTTTAGAGCTTTATAACACTCTGAGGTGTGTCTTTAGAGCTTTATACCGCTCTGAGGTGTGTCTTTAGAGCTTTATAACACCCTGAGGTGTGTCTTTAGAGCTTTATACCGCTCTGAGGTGTGTCTTTAGAGCTTTATACACTCTGAGGTGTGTCTTTAGAGCTTTATACACTCTGAGGTGTGTCGTTAGAGCTTTATACACTCTGAGGTGTGTCTTTAGAGCTTTATAACACTCTGAGGTGTGTCTTTAGAGCTTTATACACTCTGAGGTGTGTATTTAGAGCTTTATACACTCTGAGGTGTGTCTTTAGAGCTTTATAACACTCTGAGGTGTGTCTTTAGAGCTTTATACCACTCTGAGGTGTGTCTTTAGAGCTTTATAATACTCTGAGGTGTGTCTTTAGAGCTTTATACTGCTCTGAGGTGTGTCTTTAGAGCTTTATTCACTCTGAGGTGTGTCTTTAGAGCTTTATACACTCTGAGGTGTGTCTTTAGAGCTTTATAATACTCTGAGGTGTTTCTTTAGAGCTTTATAACACTCTGAGGTGTGTCTTTAGAGCTTTAAACACTCTGAGGTGTGTCTTTAGAGCTTTATGCCACTCTAAGGTGTGTCTTTAGAGCTTTATACACTCTAAGGTGTGTCTTTAGAGCTTTATACACTCTGAGGTGTGTCTTTAGAGCTTTATAACACTCTGAGGTGTGTCTTTAGAGCTTTATACACTCTGAGGTGTGTCTTTAGAGCTTTATACACTCTGAGGTGTGTCTTTAGAGCTTTATAACACTCTGAGGTGTGTCTTTAGAGCTTTATACCGCTCTGAGGTGTGTCTTTAGAGCTTTATACACTCTGAGGTGTGTCTTTAGAGCTTTATGCACTCTGAGGTGTGTCTTTAGAGCTTTATACACTGAGGTGTGCCTTTAGAGCTTTATAACACTCTGAGGTGTGTCTTTAGAGCTTTATACACTCTGAGGTGTGTCTTTAGAGCTTTATGCACTCTGAGGTGTGTCTTTAGAGCTTTATACACTGAGGTGTATCTTTAGAGCTTTATAAAACTTTGAGGTGTGTCTTTAGAGCTTTATAACGCTCTAAGGTGTGTCTTTAGGGCTTTATACACTGAGGTGTGTCTTTAGAGCTTTATAACACTCTGAGGTGTGTCTTTAGAGCTTTATAACACTCTGAGGTGCGTCTTTAGAGCTTTATGCCACTCTGAGGTGTGTCTTTAGAGCTTTATACACTCTGAAGTGTGTCTTTAGAGCTTTATACACTCTGAGTTGCGTCTTTAGAGCTTTATACACTCTGAGGTGTGTCTTTAGAGCTTTATACAGTCTGAGGTGTGTCTTTAGAGCTTTATACCACTCTGAGGTGTGTCTTTAGAGCTTTATACACTCTGAGGTGTGTCTTTAGAGCTTTATATCACTCTGAGGTGTGTCTTTAGAGCTTTATACACTCTGAGGTGTGTCTTTAGAGCCTTATAACACTCTGAGGTGCGTCTTTAGAGCTTTATGCCACTCTGAGGTGTGTCTTTAGAGCTTTATACACTCTGAGGTGTGTCTTTAGAGCTTTATACCACTCTGAGGTGTGTCTTTAGAGATTTATACACTCTGAGGTGTGTCTTTAGAGCTTTATACACTCTGAGGTGTGTCTTTAGAGCTTTATAACACTCTAAGGTGTGTCTTTAGAGCTTTATACACTCTGAGGTGTGTCTTTAGAGCTTTATAACACTCTAAGGTGTGTCTTTAGAGCTTTATATCACTCTGAGGTGTGTCTTTAGAGCTTTATACACTCTGAGGTGCGTCTTTAGAGCTTTATAACACTCTAAGGTGTGTCTTTAGAGCTTTATACACTCTGAGGTGTGTCTTTAGAGCTTTATAACACTCTAAGGTGTGTCTTTAGAGCTTTATAACACTCTGAGGTGTGTCTTTAGAGCTTTATACACTCTAAGGTGTGTCTTTAGAGCTTTATATCACTCTGAGGTGTGTCTTTAGAGCTTTATACACTCTGAGGTGTGTCTTTAGAGCTTCATACACTCTGAGGTGTGTCTTTAGAGCTTTATAACACTCTGAGGTGTGTCTTTAGAGCTTTATACCACTCTGAGGTGTGTCTTTAGAGCTTTATAATACTCTGAGGTGTGTCTTTAGAGCTTTATACTGCTCTGAGGTGTGTCTTTAGAGCTTTATACACTCTGAGGTGTGTCTTTAGAGCTTTATACACTCTGAGGTGTGTCTTTAGAGCTTTATTCACTCTGAGGTGTGTATTTAGAGCTTTATACACTCTGAGGTGTGTCTTTAGAGCTTTATAATACTCTGAGGTGTGTCTTTAGAGCTTTATACCACTCTGAGGTGTGTCTTTAGAGCTTTATTCACTCTGAGGTGTGTCTTTAGAGCTTTATACACTCTGAGGTGTGTCTTTAGAGCTTTATAATACTCTGAGGTGTGTCTTTAGAGCTTTATAACACTCTGAGGTGTGTCTTTAGAGCTTTAAACACTCTGAGGTGTGTCTTTAGAGCTTTATGCCACTCTAAGGTGTGTCTTTAGAGCTTTATACACTCTAAGGTGTGTCTTTAGAGCTTTATACATTCTGAGGTGTGTCTTTAGAGCTTTATAACACTCTGAGGTGTGTCTTTAGAGCTTTATACACTCTGAGGTGTGTCTTTAGAGCTTTATAACACTCTGAGGTGTGTCTTTAGAGCTTTATAACACCCTGAGGTGTGTCTTTAGAGCTTTATACCGCTCTGAGGTGTGTCTTTAGAGCTTTATAACACTCTGAGGTGTGTCTTTAGAGCTTTATACCGCTCTGAGGTGTGTCTTTAGAGCTTTATACACTCTGAGGTGTGTCTTTAGAGCTTTATACACTCTGAGGTGTGTCGTTAGAGCTTTATACACTCTGAGGTGTGTCTTTAGAGCTTTATAACACTCTGAGGTGTGTCTTTAGAGCTTTATACACTCTGAGGTGTGTATTTAGAGCTTTATACACTCTGAGGTGTGTCTTTAGAGCTTTATAACACTCTGAGGTGTGTCTTTAGAGCTTTATACCACTCTGAGGTGTGTCTTTAGAGCTTTATAATACTCTGAGGTGTGTCTTTAGAGCTTTATACTGCTCTGAGGTGTGTATTTAGAGCTTTATACCACTCTGAGGTGTGTCTTTAGAGCTTTATAACACTCTGAGGTGTGTCTTTAGAGCTTTATACACTCTGAGGTGTGTCTTTAGAGCTTTATACCACTCTGAGGTGTGTCTTTAGAGCTTTATTCACTCTGAGGTGTGTCTTTAGAGCTTTATACACTCTGAGGTGTGTCTTTAGAGCTTTATAATACTCTGAGGTGTTTCTTTAGAGCTTTATAACACTCTGAGGTGTGTCTTTAGAGCTTTAAACACTCTGAGGTGTGTCTTTAGAGCTTTATGCCACTCTAAGGTGTGTCTTTAGAGCTTTATACACTCTAAGGTGTGTCTTTAGAGCTTTATACACTCTGAGGTGTGTCTTTAGAGCTTTATAACACTCTGAGGTGTGTCTTTAGAGCTTTATACACTCTGAGGTGTGTCTTTAGAGCTTTATACACTCTGAGGTGTGTCTTTAGAGCTTTATAACACTCTGAGGTGTGTCTTTAGAGCTTTATACCGCTCTGAGGTGTGTCTTTAGAGCTTTATACCAATCTGAGGTGTGTCTTTAGAGCTTTATACCGCTCTGAGGTGTGTCTTTAGAGCTTTATACACTCTGAGGTGTGTCTTTAGAGCTTTATGCACTCTGAGGTGTGTCTTTAGAGCTTTATACACTGAGGTGTGTCTTTAGAGCTTTATAACACTCTGAGGTGTGTCTTTAGAGCTTTATACACTCTGAGGTGTGTCTTTAGAGCTTTATGCACTCTGAGGTGTGTCTTTAGAGCTTTATACACTGAGGTGTATCTTTAGAGCTTTATAAAACTTTGAGGTGTGTCTTTAGAGCTTTATAACGCTCTAAGGTGTGTCTTTAGAGCTTTATACACTGAGGTGTGTCTTTAGAGCTTTATAACACTCTGAGGTGTGTCTTTAGAGCTTTATAACACTCTGAGGTGCGTCTTTAGAGCTTTATGCCACTCTGAGGTGTGTCTTTAGAGCTTTATACACTCTGAAGTGTGTCTTTAGAGCTTTATACACTCTGAGTTGCGTCTTTAGAGCTTTATACACTCTGAGGTGTGTCTTTAGAGCTTTATACACTCTGAAGTGTGTCTTTAGAGCTTTATACACTCTGAGTTGCGTCTTTAGAGCTTTATACACTCTGAGGTGTGTCTTTAGAGCTTTATACAGTCTGAGGTGTGTCTTTAGAGCTTTATACCACTCTGAGGTGTGTCTTTAGAGCTTTAGACACTCTGAGGTGTGTCTTTAGAGCTTTATATCACTCTGAGGTGTGTCTTTAGAGCTTTATACACTCTGAGGTGTGTCTTTAGAGCCTTATAACACTCTGAGGTGCGTCTTTAGAGCTTTATGCCACTCTGAGGTGTGTCTTTAGAGCTTTATACACTCTGAGGTGTGTCTTTAGAGCTTTATACACTCTGAGGTGTGTCTTTAGACCTTTATAAACTCTGAGGTGTGTCTTTAGAGCTTTATACACTCTGAGGTGCGTCTTTAGAGCTTTATAACACTCTAAGGTGTGTCTTTAGAGCTTTATACACTCTGAGGTGTGTCTTTAGAGCTTTATAACACTCTAAGGTGTGTCTTTAGAGCTTTATAACACTCTGAGGTGTGTCTTTAGAGCTTTATACACTCTAAGGTGTGTCTTTAGAGCTTTATATCACTCTGAGGTGTGTCTTTAGAGCTTTATACACTCTGAGGTGTGTCTTTAGAGCTTCATACACTCTGAGGTGTGTCTTTAGAGATTTATACCACTCTGAGGTGTGTCTTTAGAGCTTTATGCCACTCTGAGGTGTGTCTTTAGAGCTTTATACACTCTGAGGTGTGTCTTTAGAGCTTTATACACTCTGAGGTGTGTCTTTAGAGCTTTATACCACTCTGAGGTGTGTCTTTAAAGCTTTATACACTCTGAGGTGCGTCTTTAGAGCTTTATATCACTCTGAGGTGTGTCTTTAGAGCTTTATACACTCTGAGGTGCGTCTTTAGAGCTTTATGCCACTCTGAGGTGCGTCTTTAGAGCTTTATATCACTCTGAGGTGTGTCTTTAGAGCTTTATACACTCTGAGGTGCGTCTTTAGAGCTTTATACACTCTGAGGTGTGTCTTTAGAGCTTTATACACTCTGAGGTGCGTCTTTAGAGCTTTATGCCACTCTGAGGTGCGTCTTTAGAGCTTTATATCACTCTGAGGTGTGTCTTTAGAGCTTTATACACTCTGAGGTGCGTCTTTAGAGCTTTATACACTCTGAGGTGTGTCTTTAGAGCTTTATGCCACTCTGAGGTGTGTCTTTAGAGCTTTATACACTCTGAGGTGTGTCTTTAGAGCTTTATAACACTCTAAGGTGTGTCTTTAGAGCTTTATAACACTCTGAGGTGTGTCTTTAGAGCTTTATACACTCTGAGGTGTGTCTTTAGACCTTTATAAACTCTAAGGTGTGTCTTTAGAGCTTCATACACTCTGAGGTGTGTCTTTAGAGATTTATACCACTCTGAGGTGTGTCTTTAGAGCTTTATGCCACTCTGAGGTGTGTCTTTAGAGCTTTATACACTCTGAGGTGTGTCTTTAGAGCTTTATAACACTCTGAGGTGTGTCTTTAGAGCTTTATACACTCTGAGGTGTGTCTTTAGAGCTTTATAACTCTGAGGTGTTTCTTTAGAGCTTTATACACTCTGAGGTGTGTCTTTAGAGCTTTATACCGCTCGGAGGTGTGTCTTTAGAGCTTTATGCACTCTGAGGTGTGTCTTTAGAGCTTTATACACTTTGAGGTGTGTCTTTAGAGCTTTATACACTCTGAGGTGTGTCTTTAGAGCTTTATAACTCTGAGGTGTTTCTTTAGAGCTTTATACACTCTGAGGTGTGTCTTTAGAGCTTTAAACACTCTGAGGTGTGTCTTTAGAGCTTTATACCGCTCGGAGGTGTGTCTTTAGAGCTTTATAACACTCTGAAGTGTGTCTTTAGAGCTTTATACACTCTGAGGTGTGTCTTTAGAGCTTTATAACTCTGAGGTGTTTCTTTAGAGCTTTATACACTCTGAGGTGTGTCTTTAGAGCTTTAAACACTCTGAGGTGTGTCTTTAGAGCTTCATACCGCTCGGAGGTGTGTCTTTAGAGCTTTATACACTCTGAGGTGTGTCTTTAGAGCTTTATACACTCTGAGGTGTGTCTTTAGAGCTTTATACACTCTGAGGTGTGTCTTTAGAGCTTTATAACATTCTGAGGTGCGTCTTTAGAGCTTTATACCACTCTGAGGTGTGTCTTTAGAGCTTTATACACTCTGAGGTGTGTCTTTAGAGCTTTATACACTCTGAGGTGTGTCTTTAGAGCTTTATACCACTCTGAGGTGCGTCTTTAGAGCTTTATACACTCTGAGGTGTGTCTTTAGAGCTTTATACACTCTGAGGTGTGTCTTTAGAGCTTTATAACTCTGAGGTGTGTCTTTAGAGCTTTATACACTCTGAGGTGTGTCTTTAGAGCTTTATAACTCTGAGGTGTGTCTTTAGAGCTTTATACACTCTGAGGTGTGTCTTTAGAGCTTTATACACTCTGAGGTGTGTCTTTAGAGCTTTATACACTCTGAGGTGTGTCTTTAGAGCTTTATACACTCTGAGGTGTGTCTTTAGAGCTTTATAACACTCTGAGGTGTGTCTTTAGAGCTTTATACACTCTGAGGTGTGTCTTTAGAGCTTTATACCGCTCTGAGGTGTGTCTTTAGAGCTTTATACACTCTGAGGTGTGTCTTTAGAGCTTTATATCACTCTGATGTGCGTCTTTAGAGCTTTATACACTCTGAGGTGCGTCTTTAGAGCTTTATACACTCTGAGGTGTGTCTTTAGAGCTTTATACACTCTGAGGTATGTCTTTAGAGCTTTTTACACTCTGAGGTGTGTCTTTAGAGCTTTATACACTCTGAGGTGTGTCTTTAGAGCTTTATAACACTCTGAGGTGTGTCTTTAGAGCTTTATACACTCTGAGGTGTGTCTTTAGAGCTTTATACCACTCTGAGGTGTGTCTTTAGAGCTTTATGCACTCTGAGGTGTGTCTTTAGAGCTTTATAACACGCTGAGGTGTGTCTTTAGAGCTTTATACACTCTGATGTGTGTCTTTAGAGCTTTATACACTCTGAGGTGTGTCTTTAGAGCTTTATAACACTCTGAGGTGTGTCTTTAGAGCTTTATACACTCTGAGGTGTGTCTTTAGAGCTTTATAACATTCTGAGGTGTGTCTTTAGAGCTTTATACCGCTCTGAGGTGTGTCTTTAGAGCTTTATACACTCTGAGGTGTGTCTTTAGAGCTTTATACCACTCTGAGTTGTGTCTTTAGAGCTTTATATCACTCTGAGGTGCGTCTTTAGAGCTTTATACACTCTGAGGTGTGTCTTTAGAGCTTTATATCACTCTGAGGTGTGTCTTTAGAGCTTTATACACTTTGAGGTGTGTCTTTAGAGCTTTATACACTCTGAGGTGTCTTTAGAGCTTTATAACACTCTGAGGTGTGTCTTTAGAGCTTTATAACTCTGAGGTGTTTCTTTAGAGCTTTATACACTCTGAGGTGTGTCTTTAGAGCTTTATAACATTCTGAGGTGTGTCTTTAGAGCTTTATACCACTCTGAGGTGTGTCTTTAGAGCTTTATACACTCTGAGGTGTGTCTTTAGAGCTTTATACACTCTGAGGTGTGTCTTTAGAGCTTTATAACATTCTGAGGTGTGTCTTCAGAGCTTTATACACTCTGAGGTGTGTCTTTAGAGCTTTATAACACTCTGAGGTGTGTCTTTAGAGCTTTATACACTCTGAGGTGTCTTTAGAGCTTTATACACTCTGAGGTGTGTCTTTAGAGCTTTATACACTCTGAGGTGTGTCTTTAGAGCTTTATACCGCTCTGAGGTGTGTCTTTAGAGCTTTATACACTCTGAGGTGCGTCTTTAGAGCTTTATAATACTCTGAGGTGTGTCTTTAGAGCTTTATAACACTCTGAGGTGTGTCTTTAGAGCTTTATACACTCTAAGGTGTGTCTTTAGAGCTTTAAACACTCTGAGGTGTGTCTTTAGAGCTTTATACACTCTGAGGTGTGTCTTTAGAGCTTTATAATACTCTGAGGTGTGTCTTTAGAGCTTTATAACACTCTGAGGTGTGTCTTTAGAGCTTTAAACACTCTGAGGTGTGTCTTTAGAGCTTTATACACTCTGAGGTGTGTCTTTAGAGCTTTATACACTCTGAGGTGTGTCTTTAGAGCTTTATACCAATCTGAGGTGTGTCTTTAGAGCTTTATACACTCTGAGGTGTGTCTTTAGAGCTTTATACCAATCTGAGGTGTGTCTTTAGAGCTTTATACCGCTCTGAGGTGTGTCTTTAGAGCTTTATACACTCTGAGGTGTGTCTTTAGAGCTTTATACCGCTCTGAGGTGTGTCTTTAGAGCTTTATGCACTCTGAGGTGTATCTTTAGAGCTTTATAAAACTTTGAGGTGTGTCTTTAGAGCTTTATAACGCTCTAAGGTGTGTCTTTAGAGCTTTATACCAATCTGAGGTGTGTCTTTAGAGCTTTATACCACTCTGAGGTGTGTCTTTAGAGCTTTATACACTGAGGTGTGTCTTTAGAGCTTTATAACACTCTGAGGTGTGTCTTTAGAGCTTTATACACTCTGAGGTGTGTTTTTAGAGCTTTAAACACTCTGAGGTGTGTCTTTAGAGCTTTATACACTCTGAGGTGTGTCTTTAGAGCTTTATAACACTCTGAGGTGTGTCTTTAGAGCTTTATACCGCTTTGAGATGTGTCTTTAGAGCTTTATACACTCTGAGGTGTGTCTTTAGAGCTTTATACCACTCTGATGTGTGTATTTAGAGCTTTATAATACTCTGAGGTGTGTCTTTAGAGCTTTATACTGCTCTGAGGTGTGTCTTTAGAGCTTTATACACTCTGAGGTGTGTCTTTAGAGCTTTATACCACTCTGAGGTGTGTCTTTAGAGCTTTATACACTCTGAGGTGTGTCTTTAGAGCTTTATAACACTCTAAGGTGTGTCTTTAGAGCTTTATAACACTCTGAGGTGTGTCTTTAGAGCTTTATAACACTCTGAGGTGTGTCTTTAGAGCTTTATACACTCTGAGGTGTGTCTTTAGAGCTTCATACACTCTGAGGTGTGTCTTTAGAGCTTTATAACACTCTGAGGTGTGTCTTTAGAGCTTTATACCACTCTGAGGTGTGTCTTTAGAGCTTTATAATACTCTGAGGTGTGTCTTTAGAGCTTTATACTGCTCTGAGGTGTGTCTTTAGAGCTTTATACACTCTGAGGTGTGTCTTTAGAGCTTTATACACTCTGAGGTGTGTCTTTAGAGCTTTATACCACTCTGAGGTGTGTCTTTAGAGCTTTATTCACTCTGAGGTGTGTATTTAGAGCTTTATACACTCTGAGGTGTGTCTTTAGAGCTTTATACTGCTCTGAGGTGTGTCTTTAGAGCTTTATACACTCTGAGGTGTGTCTTTAGAGCTTTATAACATTCTGAGGTGTGTCTTTAGAGCTTTATACCACTCTGAGGTGTGTCTTTAGAGCTTTATACACTCTGAGGTGTGTCTTTAGAGCTTTATACACTCTGAGGTGTGTCTTTAGAGCTTTATAACATTCTGAGGTGTGTCTTTAGAGCTTTATACCACTCTGAGGTGTGTCTTTAGAGCTTTATACACTCTGAGGTGTGTCTTTAGAGCTTTATACACTCTGAGGTGTCTTTAGAGCTTTATACACTCTGAGGTGTGTCTTTAGAGCTTTATACACTCTGAGGTGTCTTTAGAGCTTTATAACACTCTGAGGTGTGTCTTTAGAGCTTTATATCACTCTGAGGTGTGTCTTTAGAGCTTTATAACACTCTGAGGTGTGTCTTTAGAGCTTTATACACTCTGAGGTGCGTCTTTAGAGCTTTATAATACTCTGAGGTGTGTCTTTAGAGCTTTATACCAATCTGAGGTGTGTCTTTAGAGCTTTATACCACTCTGAGGTGTGTCTTTAGAGCTTTATACACTGAGGTGTGTCTTTAGAGCTTTATAACACTCTGAGGTGTGTCTTTAGAGCTTTATACACTCTGAGGTGTGTTTTTAGAGCTTTAAACACTCTGAGGTGTGTCTTTAGAGCTTTATACACTCTGAGGTGTGTCTTTAGAGCTTTATAACACTCTGAGGTGTGTCTTTAGAGCTTTATACCGCTTTGAGATGTGTCTTTAGAGCTTTATACACTCTGAGGTGTGTCTTTAGAGCTTTATAACACTCTGAGGTGTGTCTTTAGAGCTTTATACACTCTGAGGTGTGTCTTTAGAGCTTTATACCACTCTGATGTGTGTATTTAGAGCTTTATAATACTCTGAGGTGTGTCTTTAGAGCTTTATACTGCTCTGAGGTGTGTCTTTAGAGCTTTATACACTCTGAGGTGTGTCTTTAGAGCTTTATACCACTCTGAGGTGTGTCTTTAGAGCTTTATACACTCTGAGGTGTGTCTTTAGAGCTTTATAACACTCTAAGGTGTGTCTTTAGAGCTTTATAACACTCTGAGGTGTGTCTTTAGAGCTTTATACACTCTGAGGTGTGTCTTTAGAGCTTTATAACACTCTGAGGTGTGTCTTTAGAGCTTTATGCACTCTGAGGTGTATCTTTAGAGCTTTATAAAACTTTGAGGTGTGTCTTTAGAGCTTTATAACGCTCTAAGGTGTGTCTTTAGAGCTTTATACCAATCTGAGGTGTGTCTTTAGAGCTTTATACCACTCTGAGGTGTGTCTTTAGAGCTTTATACACTGAGGTGTGTCTTTAGAGCTTTATAACACTCTGAGGTGTGTCTTTAGAGCTTTATACACTCTGAGGTGTGTTTTTAGAGCTTTAAACACTCTGAGGTGTGTCTTTAGAGCTTTATACACTCTGAGGTGTGTCTTTAGAGCTTTATAACACTCTGAGGTGTGTCTTTAGAGCTTTATACCGCTTTGAGATGTGTCTTTAGAGCTTTATACACTCTGAGGTGTGTCTTTAGAGCTTTATACCACTCTGATGTGTGTATTTAGAGCTTTATAATACTCTGAGGTGTGTCTTTAGAGCTTTATACTGCTCTGAGGTGTGTCTTTAGAGCTTTATACACTCTGAGGTGTGTCTTTAGAGCTTTATACCACTCTGAGGTGTGTCTTTAGAGCTTTATACACTCTGAGGTGTGTCTTTAGAGCTTTATAACACTCTAAGGTGTGTCTTTAGAGCTTTATAACACTCTGAGGTGTGTCTTTAGAGCTTTATAACACTCTGAGGTGTGTCTTTAGAGCTTTATACACTCTGAGGTGTGTCTTTAGAGCTTCATACACTCTGAGGTGTGTCTTTAGAGCTTTATAACACTCTGAGGTGTGTCTTTAGAGCTTTATACCACTCTGAGGTGTGTCTTTAGAGCTTTATAATACTCTGAGGTGTGTCTTTAGAGCTTTATACTGCTCTGAGGTGTGTCTTTAGAGCTTTATACACTCTGAGGTGTGTCTTTAGAGCTTTATACACTCTGAGGTGTGTCTTTAGAGCTTTATACCACTCTGAGGTGTGTCTTTAGAGCTTTATTCACTCTGAGGTGTGTATTTAGAGCTTTATACACTCTGAGGTGTGTCTTTAGAGCTTTATACTGCTCTGAGGTGTGTCTTTAGAGCTTTATACACTCTGAGGTGTGTCTTTAGAGCTTTATAACATTCTGAGGTGTGTCTTTAGAGCTTTATACCACTCTGAGGTGTGTCTTTAGAGCTTTATACACTCTGAGGTGTGTCTTTAGAGCTTTATACACTCTGAGGTGTGTCTTTAGAGCTTTATAACATTCTGAGGTGTGTCTTTAGAGCTTTATACCACTCTGAGGTGTGTCTTTAGAGCTTTATACACTCTGAGGTGTGTCTTTAGAGCTTTATACACTCTGAGGTGTCTTTAGAGCTTTATACACTCTGAGGTGTGTCTTTAGAGCTTTATACACTCTGAGGTGTCTTTAGAGCTTTATAACACTCTGAGGTGTGTCTTTAGAGCTTTATATCACTCTGAGGTGTGTCTTTAGAGCTTTATAACACTCTGAGGTGTGTCTTTAGAGCTTTATACACTCTGAGGTGCGTCTTTAGAGCTTTATAATACTCTGAGGTGTGTCTTTAGAGCTTTATACCAATCTGAGGTGTGTCTTTAGAGCTTTATACCACTCTGAGGTGTGTCTTTAGAGCTTTATACACTGAGGTGTGTCTTTAGAGCTTTATAACACTCTGAGGTGTGTCTTTAGAGCTTTATACACTCTGAGGTGTGTTTTTAGAGCTTTAAACACTCTGAGGTGTGTCTTTAGAGCTTTATACACTCTGAGGTGTGTCTTTAGAGCTTTATAACACTCTGAGGTGTGTCTTTAGAGCTTTATACCGCTTTGAGATGTGTCTTTAGAGCTTTATACACTCTGAGGTGTGTCTTTAGAGCTTTATAACACTCTGAGGTGTGTCTTTAGAGCTTTATACACTCTGAGGTGTGTCTTTAGAGCTTTATACCACTCTGATGTGTGTATTTAGAGCTTTATAATACTCTGAGGTGTGTCTTTAGAGCTTTATACTGCTCTGAGGTGTGTCTTTAGAGCTTTATACACTCTGAGGTGTGTCTTTAGAGCTTTATACCACTCTGAGGTGTGTCTTTAGAGCTTTATACACTCTGAGGTGTGTCTTTAGAGCTTTATAACACTCTAAGGTGTGTCTTTAGAGCTTTATAACACTCTGAGGTGTGTCTTTAGAGCTTTATAACACTCTGAGGTGTGTCTTTAGAGCTTTATACACTCTAAGGTGTGTCTTTAGAGCTTTATATCACTCTGAGGTGTGTCTTTAGAGCTTTATACACTCTGAGGTGTGTCTTTAGAGCTTCATACACTCTGAGGTGTGTCTTTAGAGCTTTATAACACTCTGAGGTGTGTCTTTAGAGCTTTATACCACTCTGAGGTGTGTCTTTAGAGCTTTATAATACTCTGAGGTGTGTCTTTAGAGCTTTATACTGCTCTGAGGTGTGTCTTTAGAGCTTTATACACTCTGAGGTGTGTCTTTAGAGCTTTATACACTCTGAGGTGTGTCTTTAGAGCTTTATACCACTCTGAGGTGTGTCTTTAGAGCTTTATTCACTCTGAGGTGTGTATTTAGAGCTTTATACACTCTGAGGTGTGTCTTTAGAGCTTTATAATACTCTGAGGTGTGTCTTTAGAGCTTTATACCACTCTGAGGTGTGTCTTTAGAGCTTTATTCACTCTGAGGTGTGTCTTTAGAGCTTTATACACTCTGAGGTGTGTCTTTAGAGCTTTATAATACTCTGAGGTGTGTCTTTAGAGCTTTATAACACTCTGAGGTGTGTCTTTAGAGCTTTAAACACTCTGAGGTGTGTCTTTAGAGCTTTATGCCACTCTAAGGTGTGTCTTTAGAGCTTTATACACTCTAAGGTGTGTCTTTAGAGCTTTATACATTCTGAGGTGTGTCTTTAGAGCTTTATAACACTCTGAGGTGTGTCTTTAGAGCTTTATACACTCTGAGGTGTGTCTTTAGAGCTTTATAACACTCTGAGGTGTGTCTTTAGAGCTTTATAACACCCTGAGGTGTGTCTTTAGAGCTTTATACCGCTCTGAGGTGTGTCTTTAGAGCTTTATACACTCTGAGGTGTGTCTTTAGAGCTTTATACCGCTCTGAGGTGTGTCTTTAGAGCTTTATACACTCTGAGGTGTGTCTTTAGAGCTTTATACACTCTGAGGTGTGTCGTTAGAGCTTTATACACTCTGAGGTGTGTCTTTAGAGCTTTATAACACTCTGAGGTGTGTCTTTAGAGCTTTATACACTCTGAGGTGTGTCTTTAGAGCTTTATACCACTCTGAGGTGTCTCTTTAGAGCTTTATAATACTCTGAGGTGTGTCTTTAGAGCTTTATACTGCTCTGAGGTGTGTCTTTAGAGCTTTATGCCACTCTGAGGTGTGTCTTTAGAGCTTTATAACACTCTGAGGTGTGTCTTTAGAGCTTTATACACTCTGAGGTGTGTCTTTAGAGCTTTATACCACTCTGAGGTGTGTCTTTAGAGCTTTATAACACTCTGAGGTGTGTCTTTAGAGCTTTATAACACTCTGAGGTGTGTCTTTAGAGCTTTATACACTCTGAGGTGTGTCTTTAGAGCTTCATACACTCTGAGGTGTGTCTTTAGAGCTTTATAACACTCTGAGGTGTGTCTTTAGAGCTTTATACCACTCTGAGGTGTGTCTTTAGAGCTTTATAATACTCTGAGGTGTGTCTTTAGAGCTTTATACTGCTCTGAGGTGTGTCTTTAGAGCTTTATACACTCTGAGGTGTGTCTTTAGAGCTTTATACACTCTGAGGTGTGTCTTTAGAGCTTTATACCACTCTGAGGTGTGTCTTTAGAGCTTTATTCACTCTGAGGTGTGTATTTAGAGCTTTATACACTCTGAGGTGTGTCTTTAGAGCTTTATACTGCTCTGAGGTGTGTCTTTAGAGCTTTATACACTCTGAGGTGTGTCTTTAGAGCTTTATAACATTCTGAGGTGTGTCTTTAGAGCTTTATACCACTCTGAGGTGTGTCTTTAGAGCTTTATACACTCTGAGGTGTGTCTTTAGAGCTTTATACACTCTGAGGTGTGTCTTTAGAGCTTTATAACATTCTGAGGTGTGTCTTTAGAGCTTTATACCACTCTGAGGTGTGTCTTTAGAGCTTTATACACTCTGAGGTGTGTCTTTAGAGCTTTATACACTCTGAGGTGTCTTTAGAGCTTTATACACTCTGAGGTGTGTCTTTAGAGCTTTATACACTCTGAGGTGTCTTTAGAGCTTTATAACACTCTGAGGTGTGTCTTTAGAGCTTTATATCACTCTGAGGTGTGTCTTTAGAGCTTTATAACACTCTGAGGTGTGTCTTTAGAGCTTTATACACTCTGAGGTGCGTCTTTAGAGCTTTATAATACTCTGAGGTGTGTCTTTAGAGCTTTATACCAATCTGAGGTGTGTCTTTAGAGCTTTATACCACTCTGAGGTGTGTCTTTAGAGCTTTATACACTGAGGTGTGTCTTTAGAGCTTTATAACACTCTGAGGTGTGTCTTTAGAGCTTTATACACTCTGAGGTGTGTTTTTAGAGCTTTAAACACTCTGAGGTGTGTCTTTAGAGCTTTATACACTCTGAGGTGTGTCTTTAGAGCTTTATAACACTCTGAGGTGTGTCTTTAGAGCTTTATACCGCTTTGAGATGTGTCTTTAGAGCTTTATACACTCTGAGGTGTGTCTTTAGAGCTTTATAACACTCTGAGGTGTGTCTTTAGAGCTTTATACACTCTGAGGTGTGTCTTTAGAGCTTTATACCACTCTGATGTGTGTATTTAGAGCTTTATAATACTCTGAGGTGTGTCTTTAGAGCTTTATACTGCTCTGAGGTGTGTCTTTAGAGCTTTATACACTCTGAGGTGTGTCTTTAGAGCTTTATACCACTCTGAGGTGTGTCTTTAGAGCTTTATACACTCTGAGGTGTGTCTTTAGAGCTTTATAACACTCTAAGGTGTGTCTTTAGAGCTTTATAACACTCTGAGGTGTGTCTTTAGAGCTTTATAACACTCTGAGGTGTGTCTTTAGAGCTTTATACACTCTAAGGTGTGTCTTTAGAGCTTTATATCACTCTGAGGTGTGTCTTTAGAGCTTTATACACTCTGAGGTGTGTCTTTAGAGCTTCATACACTCTGAGGTGTGTCTTTAGAGCTTTATAACACTCTGAGGTGTGTCTTTAGAGCTTTATACCACTCTGAGGTGTGTCTTTAGAGCTTTATAATACTCTGAGGTGTGTCTTTAGAGCTTTATACTGCTCTGAGGTGTGTCTTTAGAGCTTTATACACTCTGAGGTGTGTCTTTAGAGCTTTATACACTCTGAGGTGTGTCTTTAGAGCTTTATACCACTCTGAGGTGTGTCTTTAGAGCTTTATTCACTCTGAGGTGTGTATTTAGAGCTTTATACACTCTGAGGTGTGTCTTTAGAGCTTTATAATACTCTGAGGTGTGTCTTTAGAGCTTTATACCACTCTGAGGTGTGTCTTTAGAGCTTTATTCACTCTGAGGTGTGTCTTTAGAGCTTTATACACTCTGAGGTGTGTCTTTAGAGCTTTATAATACTCTGAGGTGTGTCTTTAGAGCTTTATAACACTCTGAGGTGTGTCTTTAGAGCTTTAAACACTCTGAGGTGTGTCTTTAGAGCTTTATGCCACTCTAAGGTGTGTCTTTAGAGCTTTATACACTCTAAGGTGTGTCTTTAGAGCTTTATACATTCTGAGGTGTGTCTTTAGAGCTTTATAACACTCTGAGGTGTGTCTTTAGAGCTTTATACACTCTGAGGTGTGTCTTTAGAGCTTTATAACACTCTGAGGTGTGTCTTTAGAGCTTTATAACACCCTGAGGTGTGTCTTTAGAGCTTTATACCGCTCTGAGGTGTGTCTTTAGAGCTTTATACACTCTGAGGTGTGTCTTTAGAGCTTTATACCGCTCTGAGGTGTGTCTTTAGAGCTTTATACACTCTGAGGTGTGTCTTTAGAGCTTTATACACTCTGAGGTGTGTCGTTAGAGCTTTATACACTCTGAGGTGTGTCTTTAGAGCTTTATAACACTCTGAGGTGTGTCTTTAGAGCTTTATACACTCTGAGGTGTGTCTTTAGAGCTTTATACCACTCTGAGGTGTCTCTTTAGAGCTTTATAATACTCTGAGGTGTGTCTTTAGAGCTTTATACTGCTCTGAGGTGTGTCTTTAGAGCTTTATGCCACTCTGAGGTGTGTCTTTAGAGCTTTATAACACTCTGAGGTGTGTCTTTAGAGCTTTATACACTCTGAGGTGTGTCTTTAGAGCTTTATACCACTCTGAGGTGTGTCTTTAGAGCTTTATTCACTCTGAGGTGTGTCTTTAGAGCTTTATACACTCTGAGGTGTGTCTTTAGAGCTTTATAATACTCTGAGGTGTTTCTTTAGAGCTTTATAACACTCTGAGGTGTGTCTTTAGAGCTTTAAACACTCTGAGGTGTGTCTTTAGAGCTTTATGCCACTCTAAGGTGTGTCTTTAGAGCTTTATACACTCTAAGGTGTGTCTTTAGAGCTTTATACACTCTGAGGTGTGTCTTTAGAGCTTTATAACACTCTGAGGTGTGTCTTTAGAGCTTTATACACTCTGAGGTGTGTCTTTAGAGCTTTATACACTCTGAGGTGTGTCTTTAGAGCTTTATAACACTCTGAGGTGTGTCTTTAGAGCTTTATACCGCTCTGAGGTGTGTCTTTAGAGCTTTATACCAATCTGAGGTGTGTCTTTAGAGCTTTATACCGCTCTGAGGTGTGTCTTTAGAGCTTTATGCACTCTGAGGTGTGTCTTTAGAGCTTTATACACTGAGGTGTGTCTTTAGAGCTTTATAACACTCTGAGGTGTGTCTTTAGAGCTTTATACACTCTGAGGTGTGTCTTTAGAGCTTTATGCACTCTGAGGTGTGTCTTTAGAGCTTTATACACTGAGGTGTATCTTTAGAGCTTTATAAAACTTTGAGGTGTGTCTTTAGAGCTTTATAACGCTCTAAGGTGTGTCTTTAGAGCTTTATACACTGAGGTGTGTCTTTAGAGCTTTATAACACTCTGAGGTGTGTCTTTAGAGCTTTATAACACTCTGAGGTGCGTCTTTAGAGCTTTATGCCACTCTGAGGTGTGTCTTTAGAGCTTTATACACTCTGAAGTGTGTCTTTAGAGCTTTATACACTCTGAGTTGCGTCTTTAGAGCTTTATACACTCTGAGGTGTGTCTTTAGAGCTTTATACACTCTGAAGTGTGTCTTTAGAGCTTTATACACTCTGAGTTGCGTCTTTAGAGCTTTATACACTCTGAGGTGTGTCTTTAGAGCTTTATACAGTCTGAGGTGTGTCTTTAGAGCTTTATACCACTCTGAGGTGTGTCTTTAGAGCTTTAGACACTCTGAGGTGTGTCTTTAGAGCTTTATATCACTCTGAGGTGTGTCTTTAGAGCTTTATACACTCTGAGGTGTGTCTTTAGAGCCTTATAACACTCTGAGGTGCGTCTTTAGAGCTTTATGCCACTCTGAGGTGTGTCTTTAGAGCTTTATACACTCTGAGGTGCGTCTTTAGAGCTTTATAACACTCTAAGGTGTGTCTTTAGAGCTTTATAACACTCTGAGGTGTGTCTTTAGAGCTTTATACACTCTAAGGTGTGTCTTTAGAGCTTTATATCACTCTGAGGTGTGTCTTTAGAGCTTTATACACTCTGAGGTGTGTCTTTAGAGCTTTATACACTCTAAGGTGTGTCTTTAGAGCTTTAAACACTCTGAGGTGTGTCTTTAGAGCTTTATACACTCTGAGGTGTGTCTTTAGAGCTTTATAATACTCTGAGGTGTGTCTTTAGAGCTTTATAACACTCTGAGGTGTGTCTTTAGAGCTTTAAACACTCTGAGGTGTGTCTTTAGAGCTTTATACACTCTGAGGTGTGTCTTTAGAGCTTTATACACTCTGAGGTGTGTCTTTAGAGCTTTATACACTCTGATGTGTGTCTTTAGAGCTTTATACCAATCTGAGGTGTGTCTTTAGAGCTTTATACACTCTGAGGTGTGTCTTTAGAGCTTTATACCGCTCTGAGGTGTGTCTTTAGAGCTTTATGCACTCTGAGGTGTATCTTTAGAGCTTTATAAAACTTTGAGGTGTGTCTTTAGAGCTTTATAACGCTCTAAGGTGTGTCTTTAGAGCTTTATACCAATCTGAGGTGTGTCTTTAGAGCTTTATACCACTCTGAGGTGTGTCTTTAGAGCTTTATACACTGAGGTGTGTCTTTAGAGCTTTATAACACTCTGAGGTGTGTCTTTAGAGCTTTATACACTCTGAGGTGTGTTTTTAGAGCTTTAAACACTCTGAGGTGTGTCTTTAGAGCTTTATACACTCTGAGGTGTGTCTTTAGAGCTTTATAACACTCTGAGGTGTGTCTTTAGAGCTTTATACCGCTTTGAGATGTGTCTTTAGAGCTTTATACACTCTGAGGTGTGTCTTTAGAGCTTTATACCACTCTGATGTGTGTATTTAGAGCTTTATAATACTCTGAGGTGTGTCTTTAGAGCTTTATACTGCTCTGAGGTGTGTCTTTAGAGCTTTATACACTCTGAGGTGTGTCTTTAGAGCTTTATACACTCTGAGGTGTGTCTTTAGAGCTTTATAACACTCTAAGGTGTGTCTTTAGAGCTTTATAACACTCTGAGGTGTGTCTTTAGAGCTTTATAACACTCTGAGGTGTGTCTTTAGAGCTTTATACACTCTGAGGTGTGTCTTTAGAGCTTCATACACTCTGAGGTGTGTCTTTAGAGCTTTATAACACTCTGAGGTGTGTCTTTAGAGCTTTATACCACTCTGAGGTGTGTCTTTAGAGCTTTATAATACTCTGAGGTGTGTCTTTAGAGCTTTATACTGCTCTGAGGTGTGTCTTTAGAGCTTTATACACTCTGAGGTGTGTCTTTAGAGCTTTATACACTCTGAGGTGTGTCTTTAGAGCTTTATACCACTCTGAGGTGTGTCTTTAGAGCTTTATTCACTCTGAGGTGTGTATTTAGAGCTTTATACACTCTGAGGTGTGTCTTTAGAGCTTTATACTGCTCTGAGGTGTGTCTTTAGAGCTTTATACACTCTGAGGTGTGTCTTTAGAGCTTTATAACATTCTGAGGTGTGTCTTTAGAGCTTTATACCACTCTGAGGTGTGTCTTTAGAGCTTTATACACTCTGAGGTGTGTCTTTAGAGCTTTATACACTCTGAGGTGTGTCTTTAGAGCTTTATAACATTCTGAGGTGTGTCTTTAGAGCTTTATACCACTCTGAGGTGTGTCTTTAGAGCTTTATACACTCTGAGGTGTGTCTTTAGAGCTTTATACACTCTGAGGTGTCTTTAGAGCTTTATACACTCTGAGGTGTGTCTTTAGAGCTTTATATCACTCTGAGGTGTGTCTTTAGAGCTTTATAACACTCTGAGGTGTGTCTTTAGAGCTTTATACACTCTGAGGTGCGTCTTTAGAGCTTTATAATACTCTGAGGTGTGTCTTTAGAGCTTTATACCAATCTGAGGTGTGTCTTTAGAGCTTTATAAACTCTGAGTTGTGTTTTTAGAGCTTTAAACACTCTGAGGTGTGTCTTTAGAGCTTTATACACTCTGAGGTGTGTCTTTAGAGCTTTATAACACTCTGAGGTGTGTCTTTAGAGCTTTATACCGCTTTGAGATGTGTCTTTAGAGCTTTATACACTCTGAGGTGTGTCTTTAGAGCTTTATAACACTCTGAGGTGTGTCTTTAGAGCTTTATACACTCTGAGGTGTGTCTTTAGAGCTTTATACCACTCTGATGTGTGTATTTAGAGCTTTATAATACTCTGAGGTGTGTCTTTAGAGCTTTATACTGCTCTGAGGTGTGTCTTTAGAGCTTTATACACTCTGAGGTGTGTCTTTAGAGCTTTATACCACTCTGAGGTGTGTCTTTAGAGCTTTATACACTCTGAGGTGTGTCTTTAGAGCTTTATAACACTCTGAGGTGTGTCTTTAGAGCTTTATAACACTCTGAGGTGTGTCTTTAGAGCTTTATACACTCTAAGGTGTGTCTTTAGAGCTTTATATCACTCTGAGGTGTGTCTTTAGAGCTTTATACACTCTGAGGTGTGTCTTTAGAGCTTCATACACTCTGAGGTGTGTCTTTAGAGCTTTATAACACTCTGAGGTGTGTCTTTAGAGCTTTATACCACTCTGAGGTGTGTCTTTAGAGCTTTATAATACTCTGAGGTGTGTCTTTAGAGCTTTATACTGCTCTGAGGTGTGTCTTTAGAGCTTTATACACTCTGAGGTGTGTCTTTAGAGCTTTATACACTCTGAGGTGTGTCTTTAGAGCTTTATACCACTCTGAGGTGTGTCTTTAGAGCTTTATTCACTCTGAGGTGTGTATTTAGAGCTTTATACACTCTGAGGTGTGTCTTTAGAGCTTTATAATACTCTGAGGTGTGTCTTTAGAGCTTTATACCACTCTGAGGTGTGTCTTTAGAGCTTTATTCACTCTGAGGTGTGTCTTTAGAGCTTTATACACTCTGAGGTGTGTCTTTAGAGCTTTATAATACTCTGAGGTGTGTCTTTAGAGCTTTATAACACTCTGAGGTGTGTCTTTAGAGCTTTAAACACTCTGAGGTGTGTCTTTAGAGCTTTATGCCACTCTAAGGTGTGTCTTTAGAGCTTTATACACTCTAAGGTGTGTCTTTAGAGCTTTATACATTCTGAGGTGTGTCTTTAGAGCTTTATAACACTCTGAGGTGTGTCTTTAGAGCTTTATACACTCTGAGGTGTGTCTTTAGAGCTTTATAACACTCTGAGGTGTGTCTTTAGAGCTTTATAACACCCTGAGGTGTGTCTTTAGAGCTTTATACCGCTCTGAGGTGTGTCTTTAGAGCTTTATACACTCTGAGGTGTGTCTTTAGAGCTTTATACCGCTCTGAGGTGTGTCTTTAGAGCTTTATACACTCTGAGGTGTGTCTTTAGAGCTTTATACACTCTGAGGTGTGTCGTTAGAGCTTTATACACTCTGAGGTGTGTCTTTAGAGCTTTATAACACTCTGAGGTGTGTCTTTAGAGCTTTATACACTCTGAGGTGTGTCTTTAGAGCTTTATACCACTCTGAGGTGTCTCTTTAGAGCTTTATAATACTCTGAGGTGTGTCTTTAGAGCTTTATACTGCTCTGAGGTGTGTCTTTAGAGCTTTATACCACTCTGAGGTGTGTCTTTAGAGCTTTATAACACTCTGAGGTGTGTCTTTAGAGCTTTATACACTCTGAGGTGTGTCTTTAGAGCTTTATACCACTCTGAGGTGTGTCTTTAGAGCTTTATTCACTCTGAGGTGTGTCTTTAGAGCTTTATACACTCTGAGGTGTGTCTTTAGAGCTTTATAATACTCTGAGGTGTTTCTTTAGAGCTTTATAACACTCTGAGGTGTGTCTTTAGAGCTTTAAACACTCTGAGGTGTGTCTTTAGAGCTTTATGCCACTCTAAGGTGTGTCTTTAGAGCTTTATACACTCTAAGGTGTGTCTTTAGAGCTTTATACACTCTGAGGTGTGTCTTTAGAGCTTTATAACACTCTGAGGTGTGTCTTTAGAGCTTTATACACTCTGAGGTGTGTCTTTAGAGCTTTATACACTCTGAGGTGTGTCTTTAGAGCTTTATAATACTCTGAGGTGTGTCTTTAGAGCTTTATAACACTCTGAGGTGTGTCTTTAGAGCTTTAAACACTCTGAGGTGTGTCTTTAGAGCTTTATGCCACTCTAAGGTGTGTCTTTAGAGCTTTATACACTCTAAGGTGTGTCTTTAGAGCTTTATACATTCTGAGGTGTGTCTTTAGAGCTTTATAACACTCTGAGGTGTGTCTTTAGAGCTTTATACACTCTGAGGTGTGTCTTTAGAGCTTTATAACACTCTGAGGTGTGTCTTTAGAGCTTTATAACACCCTGAGGTGTGTCTTTAGAGCTTTATACCGCTCTGAGGTGTGTCTTTAGAGCTTTATACACTCTGAGGTGTGTCTTTAGAGCTTTATACCGCTCTGAGGTGTGTCTTTAGAGCTTTATACACTCTGAGGTGTGTCTTTAGAGCTTTATACACTCTGAGGTGTGTCGTTAGAGCTTTATACACTCTGAGGTGTGTCTTTAGAGCTTTATAACACTCTGAGGTGTGTCTTTAGAGCTTTATACACTCTGAGGTGTGTCTTTAGAGCTTTATACCACTCTGAGGTGTCTCTTTAGAGCTTTATAATACTCTGAGGTGTGTCTTTAGAGCTTTATACTGCTCTGAGGTGTGTCTTTAGAGCTTTATACCACTCTGAGGTGTGTCTTTAGAGCTTTATAACACTCTGAGGTGTGTCTTTAGAGCTTTATACACTCTGAGGTGTGTCTTTAGAGCTTTATACCACTCTGAGGTGTGTCTTTAGAGCTTTATTCACTCTGAGGTGTGTCTTTAGAGCTTTATACACTCTGAGGTGTGTCTTTAGAGCTTTATAATACTCTGAGGTGTTTCTTTAGAGCTTTATAACACTCTGAGGTGTGTCTTTAGAGCTTTAAACACTCTGAGGTGTGTCTTTAGAGCTTTATGCCACTCTAAGGTGTGTCTTTAGAGCTTTATACACTCTAAGGTGTGTCTTTAGAGCTTTATACACTCTGAGGTGTGTCTTTAGAGCTTTATAACACTCTGAGGTGTGTCTTTAGAGCTTTATACACTCTGAGGTGTGTCTTTAGAGCTTTATACACTCTGAGGTGTGTCTTTAGAGCTTTATAACACTCTGAGGTGTGTCTTTAGAGATTTATACCAATCTGAGGTGTGTCTTTAGAGCTTTATACCGCTCTGAGGTGTGTCTTTAGAGCTTTATGCACTCTGAGGTGTGTCTTTAGAGCTTTATACACTGAGGTGTGTCTTTAGAGCTTTATAACACTCTGAGGTGTGTCTTTAGAGCTTTATACACTCTGAGGTGTGTCTTTAGAGCTTTATGCACTCTGAGGTGTGTCTTTAGAGCTTTATACACTGAGGTGTATCTTTAGAGCTTTATAAAACTTTGAGGTGTGTCTTTAGAGCTTTATAACGCTCTAAGGTGTGTCTTTAGAGCTTTATACACTGAGGTGTGTCTTTAGAGCTTTATAACACTCTGAGGTGTGTCTTTAGAGCTTTATAACACTCTGAGGTGCGTCTTTAGAGCTTTATGCCACTCTGAGGTGTGTCTTTAGAGCTTTATACACTCTGAAGTGTGTCTTTAGAGCTTTATACACTCTGAGTTGCGTCTTTAGAGCTTTATACACTCTGAGGTGTGTCTTTAGAGCTTTATACACTCTGAAGTGTGTCTTTAGAGCTTTATACACTCTGAGTTGCGTCTTTAGAGCTTTATACACTCTGAGGTGTGTCTTTAGAGCTTTATACAGTCTGAGGTGTGTCTTTAGAGCTTTATACCACTCTGAGGTGTGTCTTTAGAGCTTTAGACACTCTGAGGTGTGTCTTTAGAGCTTTATATCACTCTGAGGTGTGTCTTTAGAGCTTTATACACTCTGAGGTGTGTCTTTAGAGCTTTATACACTCTGAGGTGTGTCTTTAGAGCTTTATGCCACTCTGAGGTGTGTCTTTAGAGCTTTATACACTCTGAGGTGCGTCTTTAGAGCTTTATAACACTCTAAGGTGTGTCTTTAGAGCTTTATAACACTCTGAGGTGTGTCTTTAGAGCTTTATACACTCTAAGGTGTGTCTTTAGAGCTTTATATCACTCTGAGGTGTGTCTTTAGAGCTTTATACACTCTGAGGTGTGTCTTTAGACCTTTATAAACTCTGAGGTGTGTCTTTAGAGCTTTATACACTCTGAGGTGCGTCTTTAGAGCTTTATAACACTCTAAGGTGTGTCTTTAGAGCTTTATACACTCTGAGGTGTGTCTTTAGAGCTTTATAACACTCTAAGGTGTGTCTTTAGAGCTTTATAACACTCTGAGGTGTGTCTTTAGAGCTTTATACACTCTAAGGTGTGTCTTTAGAGCTTTATATCACTCTGAGGTGTGTCTTTAGAGCTTTATACACTCTGAGGTGTGTCTTTAGAGCTTCATACACTCTGAGGTGTGTCTTTAGAGCTTTATACCACTCTGAGGTGTGTCTTTAGAGCTTTATACACTCTGAGGTGCGTCTTTAGAGCTTTATATCACTCTGAGGTGTGTCTTTAGAGCTTTATACACTCTGAGGTGCGTCTTTAGAGCTTTATGCCACTCTGAGGTGCGTCTTTAGAGCTTTATATCACTCTGAGGTGTGTCTTTAGAGCTTTATACACTCTGAGGTGCGTCTTTAGAGCTTTATACACTCTGAGGTGTGTCTTTAGAGCTTTATACCACTCTGAGGTGTGTCTTTAGAGCTTTATACACTCTGAGGTGCGTCTTTAGAATTTTATGCCACTCTGAGGTGCGTCTTTAGAGCTTTATATCACTCTGAGGTGTGTCTTTAGAGCTTTATACACTCTGAGGTGCGTCTTTAGAGCTTTATACACTCTGAGGTGCGTCTTTAGAGCTTTATGCCACTCTGAGGTGTGTCTTTAGAGCTTTATACACTCTGAGGTGTGTCTTTAGAGCTTTATAACACTCTAAGGTGTGTCTTTAGAGCTTTATAACACTCTGAGGTGTGTCTTTAGAGCTTTATACACTCTGAGGTGTGTCTTTAGACCTTTATAAACTCTAAGGTGTGTCTTTAGAGCTTCATACACTCTGAGGTGTGTCTTTAGAGATTTATACCACTCTGAGGTGTGTCTTTAGAGCTTTATGCCACTCTGAGGTGTGTCTTTAGAGCTTTATACACTCTGAGGTGTGTCTTTAGAGCTTTATAACACTCTGAGGTGTGTCTTTAGAGCTTTATACACTCTGAGGTGTGTCTTTAGAGCTTTATAACTCTGAGGTGTTTCTTTAGAGCTTTATACACTCTGAGGTGTGTCTTTAGAGCTTTATACCACTCTGAGGTGTGTCTTTAGAGCTTTATACCGCTCGGAGGTGTGTCTTTAGAGCTTTATGCACTCTGAGGTGTGTCTTTAGAGCTTTATACACTTTGAGGTGTGTCTTTAGAGCTTTATACACTCTGAGGTGTGTCTTTAGAGCTTTATAACTCTGAGGTGTTTCTTTAGAGCTTTATACACTCTGAGGTGTGTCTTTAGAGCTTTAAACACTCTGAGGTGTGTCTTTAGAGCTTTATACCGCTCGGAGGTGTGTCTTTAGAGCTTTATAACACTCTGAAGTGTGTCTTTAGAGCTTTATACACTCTGAGGTGTGTCTTTAGAGCTTTATAACTCTGAGGTGTTTCTTTAGAGCTTTATACACTCTGAGGTGTGTCTTTAGAGCTTTATACCGCTCGGAGGTGTGTCTTTAGAGCTTTATACACTCTGAGGTGTGTCTTTAGAGCTTTATACACTCTGAGGTGCGTCTTTAGAGCTTTATACAATCTGAGATGTGTCTTTAGAGCTTTATACACTCTGAGGTGTGTCTTTAGAGCTTTATACACTCTGAGGTGTGTCTTTAGAGCTTTATAACATTCTGAGGTGCGTCTTTAGAGCTTTATACCACTCTGAGGTGTGTCTTTAGAGCTTTATACACTCTGAGGTGTGTCTTTAGAGCTTTATATCGTTCTGAGGTGTGTCTTTAGAGCTTTATAACATTCTGAGGTGTGTCTTTAGAGCTTTATACCACTCTGAGGTGTGTCTTTAGAGATTTATAACACTCTGAGGTGTGTCTTTAGAGCTTTATACACTCTGAGGTGTGTCTTTAGAGCTTTATACCACTCTGAGGTGTGTCTTTAGAGCTTTATACACTCTGAGGTGTGTCTTTAGAGCTTTATACACTCTGAGGTGCGTCTTTAGAGCTTTATACACTCTGAGGTGTGTCTTTAGAGCTTTATACACTCTGAGGTGTGTCTTTAGAGCTTTATACACTCTGAGGTGTGTCTTTAGAGCTTTATAACACTCTGAGGTGTGTCTTTAGAGCTTTATATACTCTGATGTGTGTCTTTAGAGCTTTATACACTCTGAGGTGTGTCTTTAGAGCTTTATATCACTCTGATGTGCGTCTTTAGAGCTTTATACACTCTGAGGTGTGTCTTTAGAGCTTTATACACTCTGAGGTATGTCTTTAGAGCTTTTTACACTCTGAGGTGTGTCTTTAGAGCTTTATACACTGAGGTGTGTCTTTAGAGCTTTATAACACTCTGAGGTGTGTCTTTAGAGCTTTATACACTCTGAGGTGTGTCTTTAGAGCTTTATGCACTCTGAGGTGTGTCTTTAGAGCTTTATAACACGCTGAGGTGTGTCTTTAGAGCTTTATACACTCTGATGTGTGTCTTTAGAGCTTTATACCGCTCTGAGGTGTGTCTTTAGAGCTTTATACACTCTGAGGTGTGTCTTTAGAGCTTTATATCACTCTGAGGTGTGTCTTTAGAGCTTTATACCACTCTGAGGTGTGTCTTTAGAGCTTTATATCACTCTGAGGTGTGTCTTTAGAGCTTTATACACTTTGAGGTGTGTCTTTAGAGCTTTATACACTCTGAGGTGTCTTTAGAGCTTTATAACACTCTGAGGTGTGTCTTTAGAGCTTTATAACTCTGAGGTGTTTCTTTAGAGCTTTATACACTCTGAGGTGTGTCTTTAGAGCTTTATAACATTCTGAGGTGTGTCTTTAGAGCTTTATACCACTCTGAGGTGTGTCTTTAGAGCTTTATACACTCTGAGGTGTGTCTTTAGAGCTTTATACACTCTGAGGTGTGTCTTTAGAGCTTTATAACATTCTGAGGTGTGTCTTTAGAGCTTTATACCACTCTGAGGTGTGTCTTTAGAGCTTTATACACTCTGAGGTGTGTCTTTAGAGCTTTATACACTCTGAGGTGTGTCTTTAGAGCTTTATAACACTCTGAGGTGTGTCTTCAGAGCTTTATACACTCTGAGGTGTGTCTTTAGAGCTTTATAACACTCTGAGGTGTGTCTTTAGAGCTTTATACACTCTGAGGTGTCTTTAGAGCTTTATACACTCTGAGGTGTGTCTTTAGAGCTTTATACACTCTGAGGTGTGTCTTTAGAGCTTTATACCGCTCTGAGGTGTGTCTTTAGAGCTTTATACACTCTGAGGTGCGTCTTTAGAGCTTTATAATACTCTGAGGTGTGTCTTTAGAGCTTTATAACACTCTGAGGTGTGTCTTTAGAGCTTTATACACACTAAGGTGTGTCTTTAGAGCTTTAAACACTCTGAGGTGTGTCTTTAGAGCTTTATACACTCTGAGGTGTGTCTTTAGAGCTTTATAATACTCTGAGGTGTGTCTTTAGAGCTTTATAACACTCTGAGGTGTGTCTTTAGAGCTTTAAACACTCTGAGGTGTGTCTTTAGAGCTTTATACACTCTGAGGTGTGTCTTTAGAGCTTTATACACTCTGAGGTGTGTCTTTAGAGCTTTATACCAATCTGAGGTGTGTCTTTAGAGCTTTATACACTCTGAGGTGTGTCTTTAGAGCTTTATACCAATCTGAGGTGTGTCTTTAGAGCTTTATACCGCTCTGAGGTGTGTCTTTAGAGCTTTATACACTCTGAGGTGTGTCTTTAGAGCTTTATACCGCTCTGAGGTGTGTCTTTAGAGCTTTATGCACTCTGAGGTATATCTTTAGAGCTTTATAAAACTTTGAGGTGTGTCTTTAGAGCTTTATAACGCTCTAAGGTGTGTCTTTAGAGCTTTATACCAATCTGAGGTGTGTCTTTAGAGCTTTATACCACTCTGAGGTGTGTCTTTAGAGCTTTATACACTGAGGTGTGTCTTTAGAGCTTTATAACACTCTGAGGTGTGTCTTTAGAGCTTTATACACTCTGAGGTGTGTTTTTAGAGCTTTAAACACTCTGAGGTGTGTCTTTAGAGCTTTATACACTCTGAGGTGTGTCTTTAGAGCTTTATAACACTCTGAGGTGTGTCTTTAGAGCTTTATACCGCTTTGAGATGTGTCTTTAGAGCTTTATACACTCTGAGGTGTGTCTTTAGAGCTTTATAACACTCTGAGGTGTGTCTTTAGAGCTTTATACCACTCTGAGGTGTGTCTTTAGAGCTTTATACCACTGAGGTGTGTCTTTAGAGCTTTATAACACTCTGAGGTGTGTCTTTAGAGCTTTATACCACTCTGATGTGTGTATTTAGAGCTTTATAATACTCTGAGGTGTGTCTTTAGAGCTTTATACTGCTCTGAGGTGTGTCTTTAGAGCTTTATACACTCTGAGGTGTGTCTTTAGAGCTTTATACCACTGAGGTGTGTCTTTAGAGCTTTATACACTCTGAGGTGTGTCTTTAGAGCTTTAAACACTCTGAGGTGTGTCTTTAGTTTCTTCTGAACTTTTTCTGTTTTTTTCTCTTGAATAATTCTTTGTTTTGTGAAAATGACAAACTTGAAGTGAAACGATGGAATATAAACATTTATTTTGACAAAATATTGTCACAAATATCATTATGATCAGCCATCGACCAATCAGAACGCTCCATTCAAACAAACCTCATCTGTTGACCAATCAGAGCCTTGTTTATACTGTCGACCAATCAGAACGCTTCGTTTAACAAACCATGAAATTAAATAAAACAAACATCTTCATTAAAAAGTCTGAACTCGTCTGAAACACGCCAGGTTTGTTTTTTTAAAAGCGTTTATTGGCCCAGCCCCCTTCCTGTGAGTGGGCGTGCCTTTAGTCCATATGTGGGCATGAGGAAGTCCATGTTTGGGCGGGTCACATGTTGTTAAATCCCATCATGCCTTTCATGTTCCCTGCTGCCCCCTGCTGGAACTGTCGCATCATGGACTGAAGCCCCGCCATTCCTCCTGCAGAAAGAGAACACGCTAAGAACACGCCAAGAACATGCTAAGAACACGCCAAGAAAACAACACGACAAGAACACGCCAAGAACACGCTAAGAACACACCAAGAACACGACAACATGACAAGAACACGCTAATAACACCCCAAGAAAACGACAACACAACACGAACACGCTAAGAACACGACAAGAACACGACAACACACCAAGAACACGCCAAAACGACAAGAACACGCTAAGAACACGCCAAGAACACGCTAAGAACACACCAAGAACACGACAACATGACAAGAACACGCTAATAACACCCCAAGAAAACGACAACATGACAAGAACACGCTAATAACACCCCAAGAAAACGACAACATGACAAGAACACGCTAATAACACCCCAAGAAAACGACAACATGACAAGAACACGCTAATAACACCCCAAGAAAACGACAACACAACACGAACACGCTAAGAACACGACAAGAACACGACAACACACCAAGAACACGCCAAAACGACAAGAACACGCTAAGAACACGCCAAGAACACACCAAGAACACGCCGACAACGCAACAAAAACACGCTTAGAACACGCCAAGAACACAACAACACGACAAGAACACGCTAACAACATGTTAAGAACACGCCAAGAACACGCTAAGAACACGACTAGAACACAACACAACAAGAACACGCTAAGAACACAGCAAGAACATGTTAAGAAAACGCCAAGAACACGTTAAGAACACGCCAAGAACACGCTAACACGCCAAGAACATGTTAAGAACACGCTAAGAACACGCAAAGAACATGTTAAGAAAACGCCAAGAACACGCTAACACGCTAAGAACACGCCAAGAACACGCCAAGAACACACCAAGAATACGCTAAGAACATGTTAAGAACGTGTTAAACATGCTAAGAACACACCAAGGACACGACAAGAACACGCCAAGAACACGCTAAGAAGACACAAAGAACCTGCCAAGAACCTGCCAAGAATACGCTAAGAACATGTTAAGAACACGCAAAGAACACATTAAGAACATGTTAAGAACACGCAAAGAACACATTAAGAACATGTTAAGAACACGTTAAGAATACGCTAAGAACACGCCAAGAACACACCAAGAACACGCCAAGAACACGCCAAGAACACGCCAAGAACACGCCAAGAACACGCCAAGAACACGCCAAGAACACGCCAAGAAAATACCAAGAAAATACCAAGAAAACACCAAAAACACGCTAAGAACACGACAAGAACACGCTAAGAACATGGCAAGAACACGCCAAGAACAGGTTAAGAACATGGCAAGAACACAAGAACATGCCAAGAACACACAAAGAACACATTAAGAACATGTTAATACGCTAAGAACATGTTAAACATGCTGAGAACACGCCAAGAACACACAAAGAACACGCCAAGAACACAACAAGAACATGCCAAGAACATGTCAAGAACACAAAGAACACGTTAAGAACACGCAAAAAACACATTAAGAACATGTTAAGAACACGTTAAGAATACGCCAAGAACATGTTAACATGTTAAACATGCTAAGAACACGCCAAGAACACACCAAGAACACGCCAAGAACACAACAAGAACATGCCAAGAACATGCCAAGAACACGTTAAGAACACGCTAAGAACACATTAAGAACATGTTAAGAACACGTTAAGAATACGCTAAGAACATGTTAAGAACATGTTAAACGTGCCAAGAACACGCCAAGAACACACCAAGAACACGCCAAGAACACAACAAGAACACAACAAGAACACGCCAAGAACACGACAAGAGCACAAGAACACACCAAGAGCACACCAAGAGCACACCAAGAACACGCTAAGACACAAAGAACACGCCAAGAACACGTTAAGAACACGCCAAGAATACGCTAACATGTTAAGAACGTGTTAAACATGCTAAGAACACGCCAAGAACACACCAAGGACACGACAAGAACACGCCAAGAACACGCTAAGAAGACAAAGAAACTGCCAAGAACCTGCCAAGAACACGCCAAGAATACGCTAAGAACATGTTAAGAACACGCAAAGAACACATTAAGAACATGTTAAGAACATGCAAAGAACACATTAAGAACACGTTAAGAATACGCTAAGAACATGTTAAACATGCTAAGAACACGCCAAGAACACGCCAAGAACACACCAAGAACACGCCAAGAACACGCCAAGAACACGCCAAGAAAACACCAAGAACACGCTAAGAACACAAGAACATACCAACACACGAAGAACACGACAAGAACACGCTAAGAACACACAAAGAACACGACAAGAACACGCTAAGAACACGCTAAGAACACGCCAAGAACACACAAAGAACACACCAAGAACACACCAAGAACACGCTAAGAACACGACAAGAACACGACAAGAACACACCAAGAACACGACAAGAACACGCTAAGAACACACAAAGAACACGCTAAGAACACAAAGAACACGACAAGAACACACCAAGAACACACCAAGAACACGCCAAGAACACGCCAAGAAAACACCAAGAACACGCTAAGAACACGACAAGAACATACCAACACACGAAGAACACGACAAGAACACACTAAGAACACACAAAGAACACGACAAGAACACGCTAAGAACACGCTAAGAACACGCTAAGAACACACAAAGAACACACCAAGAACACACCAAGAACACGCTAAGAACACGACAAGAACACGACAAGAACACACCAAGAACACGACAAGAACACGCTAAGAACACACAAAGAACACGCTAAGAACACACAAAGAACACGACAAGAACACACCAAGAACACGACAAGAATACGCTAAGAACATGTTAAGAACACGCCATGAACACGTTAAGAACATGCTAAGAACACATTAAGAACATGTTAAGGGTGCCTTTCCCGGCGTGTCTTACCCATGTGGTGCAGAACTCTGGGGTCCATCATCTTGGCCATCTGCTGGTTGAGTTTGGCCATTTGAGATGGATTCACGTTCTTTGACATGTCCCCTCCTGGAACAGAGTTTATCCTGCTTAGGCCTGGTTCAGGGTCAGTTTATCCTGCTTAGGCCTGGTTCAGGGTCAGTTTATCCTGCTTAGGCCTGGTTCAGGGTCAGTTTATCCTGCTTAGGCCTGGTTCAGGGTCAGTTTATCCTGCTTAGGCCTGGTTCAGGGTCAGTTTATCCTGCTTATGCCCGGTTCAGGGTCAGTTTATCCTGCTTAGGCCTGGTTCAGGGTCAGTTTATCCTGCTTAGGCCTGGTTCATAGTCAGTTTATCCTGCTTAGGCCTGGTTCATAGTCAGTTTATCCTGCTTAGGCCCGGTTCAGAGTCAGTTTAACCTGCTTAGGCCTGGTTCATAGTCAGTTTAACCTGCTTAGGCCTGGTTCAGAGTCAGTTTATCCTGCTTAGGCCTGGTTCAGAGTCAGTTTATCCTGCTTAGGCCCGGTTCAGGGTCAGTTTAACCTGCTTAGGCCTGGTTCAGAGTCAGTTTATCCTGCTTAGGCCCGGTTCAGGGTCAGTTTATCCTGCTTAGGCCCGGTTCAGAGTCAGTTTAACCTGCTTAGGCCTGGTTCAGAGTCAGTTTATCCTGCTTAGGCCCGGTTCAGGGTCAGTTTATCCTGCTTAGGCCCGGTTCAGAGTCAGTTTAACCTGCTTAGGCCTGGTTCATAGTCAGTTTATCCTGCTTAGGCCTGGTTCAGGGTCAGTTTATCCTGCTTAGGCCTGGTTCAGGGTCAGTTTATCCTGCTTAGGCCTGGTTCAGGGTCAGTTTATCCTGCTTATGCCCGGTTCAGGGTCAGTTTATCCTGCTTAGGCCTGGTTCAGGGTCAGTTTATCCTGCTTAGGCCTGGTTCAGGGTCAGTTTATCCTGCTTAGGCCCGGTTCAGGGTCAGTTTATCCTGCTTAGGCCTGGTTCATAGTCAGTTTATCCTGCTTAGGCCTGGTTCAGGGTCAGTTTATCCTGCTTAGGCCTGGTTCATAGTCAGTTTATCCTGCTTAGGCCTGGTTCAGTCAGTTTATCCTGCTTAGGCCTGGTTCAGGGTCAGTTTATCCTGCTTAGGCCTGGTTCATAGTCAGTTTATCCTGCTTAGGCCCGGTTCAGGGTCAGTTTATCCTGCTTAGGCCTGGTTCATAGTCAGTTTATCCTGCTTAGGCCCGGTTCAGAGTCAGTTTAACCTGCTTAGGCCTGGTTCATAGTCAGTTTAACCTGCTTAGGCCTGGTTCAGAGTCAGTTTATCCTGCTTAGGCCCGGTTCAGGGTCAGTTTAACCTGCTTAGGCCTGGTTCAGAGTCAGTTTATCCTGCTTAGGCCCGGTTCAGGGTCAGTTTATCCTGCTTAGGCCCGGTTCAGAGTCAGTTTAACCTGCTTAGGCCTGGTTCAGAGTCAGTTTATCCTGCTTAGGCCCGGTTCAGGGTCAGTTTATCCTGCTTAGGCCCGGTTCAGAGTCAGTTTAACCTGCTTAGGCCTGGTTCATAGTCAGTTTATCCTGCTTAGGCCTGGTTCAGGGTCAGTTTATCCTGCTTAGGCCTGGTTCAGGGTCAGTTTATCCTGCTTAGGCCTGGTTCAGGGTCAGTTTATCCTGCTTATGCCCGGTTCAGGGTCAGTTTATCCTGCTTAGGCCTGGTTCAGGGTCAGTTTATCCTGCTTAGGCCTGGTTCAGGGTCAGTTTATCCTGCTTAGGCCCGGTTCAGGGTCAGTTTATCCTGCTTAGGCCTGGTTCATAGTCAGTTTATCCTGCTTAGGCCTGGTTCAGGGTCAGTTTATCCTGCTTAGGCCTGGTTCATAGTCAGTTTATCCTGCTTAGGCCTGGTTCAGTCAGTTTATCCTGCTTAGGCCTGGTTCATAGTCAGTTTATCCTGCTTAGGCCTGGTTCAGTCAGTTTATCCTGCTTAGGCCTGGTTCAGGGTCAGTTTATCCTGCTTAGGCCTGGTTCATAGTCAGTTTATCCTGCTTAGGCCCGGTTCAGGGTCAGTTTATCCTGCTTAGGCCTGGTTCATAGTCAGTTTATCCTGCTTAGGCCCGGTTCAGAGTCAGTTTAACCTGCTTAGGCCTGGTTCATAGTCAGTTTAACCTGCTTAGGCCTGGTTCAGAGTCAGTTTATCCTGCTTAGGCCCGGTTCAGGGTCAGTTTAACCTGCTTAGGCCTGGTTCAGAGTCAGTTTATCCTGCTTAGGCCCGGTTCAGGGTCAGTTTATCCTGCTTAGGCCCGGTTCAGAGTCAGTTTAACCTGCTTAGGCCTGGTTCAGAGTCAGTTTATCCTGCTTAGGCCCGGTTCAGGGTCAGTTTATCCTGCTTAGGCCCGGTTCAGAGTCAGTTTAACCTGCTTAGGCCTGGTTCAGAGTCAGTTTATCCTGCTTAGGCCTGGTTCAGAGTCAATTTATCCTGCTTAGGCCCGGTTCAGGGTCAGTTGCGTACCTTTGAAGAGCCCCTTGATGCCGCCCATCTTCTTGACCATCTGGGCGAACTTTGTGTACTGCGTGAGCAGCTCCTGGACGTCTCTTGTGGCCACTCCAGAACCTCGCGCCACTCGCTGGATCCGGTTGGGCATTTTACTGAAGAGTTTGGCCCCGTCTTTACTGTCCAGCTCT